>NC_140211.1:10271134-10598634 GCF_951802725.1 Rutilus rutilus
AAAGGTATTTTATTGATATATTAAAGGTAAAAATCTAATCCTAGCTCATTTTTTCCCCCAAAATGCAATTATACTGAATTGCAGTCTTGCTGTTTTCCAAAAGCCAAAGCATGAAGTAGGCATGGGAACACACACACACACACACACACATCTCTTACCTGAGGCTGTGCTTTTGAAGGGGTTACTGGGAGACAGGACAGACTGGGTGCAACTCGCTGTAGAGTTGAAGGGGTTTGGGAAATCTGAATCAGAGAGAGAAAAAGTGTGGTTATGAGTCACACACAGCAGAAAGTCTCTCATTACCATGAACTGCACTTTGGATCTACCCCTGTTTTGGCTTAATTATTGTGAATTTACAGATGTTTCCATCTCAGAGACTTTCTGAGGTCATGCTGTAAGATCGTCAACACACAAGCGGTGCTGGGACCGGGTAGTAACTGATTACATGTAATCTGGATTACGTAATGAGATTCCAATGAGATTTGATTGATTACATAATTACAGGTTATTCTCACAATGTCAGTAAATTATTCATTATTCATGTTATATTTTACATTTTCCTTTCTAAAAAAGCCTATTGCTTATATATACGTTCAGAAAGTCTTCCAGGCTTGTGGAATTGCACACACAGACCAGCCACTAGATTAACACATTGATTATTATTTTAATTATCATTTAGTGAGTCATTTAACCATGTATTACTGTCTTTGGAAGGCTTTTGTCTTTCAAACACATTAAAACATACAAATTAATTTCATATGTACATGCAATGCAGGGATTCCCCAAATATTTTGCCAGCTGAATGTATTTGATAAAATAGATTTACTTGAAGTAAACCCTGAGATTTTAATAAAATTGAGTCAATGATAATAATAACAATAAATAATTAAATTAATTTCACAGTTCTCTGATGTTGGTTAATGGTCAAATGACATGCAGGTAAACAAATAAAATATATTTCATTTTAGTAAGTGTTTTATTTAGATAGTTTTTCAGAATGGTTAATAGTTTTCAGATAGTTAATCAAAATTTTATGATTTATTTAATAGCGTTTCATTAAACTCACAAACCCCCTGCAGTTCCATCACAAACCCCAGTGTGACAAACCCTGACGTAATATAATATTTAATGCACTTCATGTTGTCGATAACAAAGAATGGAATATATTTTCTTTCTTTTTGTATTTTTATTTTAGATAAATATGGTACGAGATTATCCTATGCAAATCAAATGTGATAAACGAGTCAGGTAATTAATCTAAAAGTAGTCGGATTATATTACCTTGTCGTTACTATCTACATTTTTTGTCATGACATTAGTGAAGAGTGTGGATTTGGGAATAAACTGCTGCTTCAATGTATATGTAATGAGTGATTATAATCAAGGTATTCAGCAATATTTTTCCTCTAGTTGAATGACTTCTCTAGGCTTGTGAGATTTTACTTTGTTATAAGTTACCAGTGTGATCACTGAAATGTTCTTTTCATGTATTCTCTAATGTCTGTATTTGATATCTGAATGCAGTGACAGTGCTTTGCTCATTTAGCCCGGCTTCCAGAAATGAAATATGGAAAGATGTTTTGTTTTGTTAAGAAAGGTCTTCATACAATGCATCTGTTTTTCGACTATAGGTCACAGGGGTCATTGAAGTCTATAGTTTAAGAGAACCTTTCTCAGTTAAAGCCTTACTTTCCAGTTAGACTAAAGTGTAGCTCTCCTTCAGAGAAAGAACGTGTTATCTTGATGTTTTGAGAGGACTCTCCTGTTTATAGTTAGAGCCTGGCCAAATCCAGCCTTGGAAAAGCTGTGTGTCGGTGTGTGTGTGTTAGTCTTCTTGGTTACAGGTTAAGGAACCACTGGCATTATGGGAGATTGACTTGATTGAGTTGTTGTTCGAGACATGTTGGCGCCCAGCATCCCAAATCTGCGACCTGGAAGGTCACGACGTGCCTGACTTCAGGGTCTGAGTGTCAGCCGCCCAATCGATGGAGATATGCTTCAGTCTATCTGTATATGAGTGGGAAAATTACTATATTTATCTGTTTCTTAGCCAATCAGAATCATTCAACCTGAAGCAAGGACATAGCTTAGACCTTGGTGAAGGGTTTAACTGCTGTGTGTGTGTGTGTGTGTGTGTGTGTGTGTGTGTGTGTGTGTGTGTGTGTGGCTGTGATCTTTGTAACTGTAAAAGAGCGGCCTACGAACTCCTGTGTGTGAGTCTTGAAGCTGAACTTCTGCTGATTAAACTGCAAACTATCTTCAGTCAATCTTTTCTTTCAATTTATTATAATTCTGACTCCGGGTCTTCATTCATCATATCTGGTGTTCTGGGTCTTTGACTGTAAATCCCCTTACATTTGGACTACAATTTGTAAGTAATCTACCCAAGTTACTGTATAATGACAGCTGAGGTTCTGTTTAAACACACGGGATTGTCACGGATCAATGTATATTTAAAAAAATAATACTTTATTATTACTTGTTTACTCACAAATAACTGCTTTAAAACCCAAGTCAAAGCCAAAAGCCATTTCTATTGTAGTTCAGAATCAGTTCTGGATGGGTTAACTAAATAAACTACATAACACTGCTGTGAATTGCTCACTTGCAAACGTTTGAGATCCGGAGGTGGCCTCGGGAACACCTGGGGAGCTGAAGAAGAGAGCACAGGAGATTTAGGGAAACCTCAACAACAACAAAAATGCACAGTAATGTGGGTTGGAAAATCGCTCTATTTAGTTTGGACTGATGTGTGTAACTAATAGGAATTTTTTATATTAAGTTTTACCTTGCAGGCGTGGAACTTGAGGACAGCCGGTTCCCAAAGAGGGTGCTATACTGAGGCGGTCCATCAGAGGGAGCTGTTGTAATGGCTACAAAAGTGTAAAAGGGCTTGTCAAAGCTATAACATGTGACCCTGGATCACAAAACCAGTCACAGTATTTGTGGCAATAGCCAAGTGGCAGACGCATACATTGTAAGGGTCAAAATAATAGATTTTTCTTTAACAGCAAAAGTCATTAGGATATTAAATAAAGATCATGTTCCATGAAGATATTTTGTACATTTCCTACCTTCACTTTTTGTGAGTGAATGCAGCACAATCGCGAACATAAATGGAGACCTTTAAAGTATCTCGGCCAAATATGGTCCTATCCTAGCAAACCATACATCAATATCAATGGAAAGCTTATTTATTCAGCTTTCAGATGATGTATAAATCTCAATTTCAAAAAATGTACCCATGTGACTGATTTTGTGGTGCAGAGACACGTATGTAGATTTCAACCATGCAAGCAGAAATGCACCAAAGTTTTATATTATTTTGAGATCTTTATCAACTAGCTTAATAGATATCCCCATAACCTACCTGTGACAGGTGTGTTGTCTGTGAACACTTTATCAAGCTGTGATAAGACTGCATACTTATCCTGAGTGACAGGGGGCGGAGCAACAGAACTGAGCGTGTTGTGGGCGTGGCTCAGACCCCCAAAATCCAAACTCATAGATTTAGGGAAGGCTCTGAACGCAGCTCCTCCCCCAGTTGACAGAGTGCGACCTAAACCAATCAGAGAGGCTGTCAGTGATTACGCTCTCAATGCTTTTCCAATCAGAGTTGCTATTGATATCTAAAGATCGTCTTCATTGAAATAAAGCTAAAGTTGAAGTACTAAACAGACTAAAACTGAAATAAATGTAGGCTAAATAGAAATATTAGCATGACTAAAATGTTAACCACAATGAAAATATAGAAATAAAAGCTAATTCAAAATATAAAATACACTGCCCAGGCAACATAAAGAAGTCGCCGTTTGGATTTACACAGGCAAATGCTTAAGAGTCTATGATTGGATCATTTTTACAGTGATTATTATGTTTCTAGCATGTTATATGTTTGGCAACAGCTCTTCTAACTCTAATTGATGGAGTGCGTAGCTTTTCATTTCCTAAACAACCATGCAGGAAGACACATGAAGCAATAGTATAGAAACACAAATATTCTCCCATACTTGAAATGACTAAAATCAAATTCCATACAATATCCTTTATTGGTATTCCAGTGTATTCTACAAATAATTCTACACACTCTTTCACGCGTGAGCACAGACGTGCCACGAGCGCTTTTCTAAATATACCTTTACTTTAAAGCCTGTGCCATTTTCATTATCAAAGAGCAGATTGTGTCTCCTTGACCCGGCAGAGCTGTGATGTGTGTGTGCAGGACACATTCAGTATCGCTCTGTGACTTTAACACGGCACTGCTGGAATCTAGAGGCTCCGTCTGAAGCCACCGCAGCCAGAAACATCTCAAAATTGTGATTTTTTTTTACATTAAATTACATTAAAAATCATTTCAATTTGGATGCACTGGCTAATATAACACTCAAACATACTGAATAGTGCTTATCCTGCACTAAGTCTAGCTTGGTCATTTGATCTTGATCACTGGTTTATTGTTAACAGCGTGATTCCATGGGGGTTCAAGTCTGCATACTGTCAAGCTTTTCCTCTGCTTCTCTCTCTCTGACACACTCACGGCCCTCACACACACACAAACATTATATCTGCATTTTATTATTGCACTTTTTTTTTTTCTGCCTGTCATGGCTGGCTCACTCAGCAATCCAGCGAGATGGTCTGAGGTACAGCTGAAGTGTCTGCAGTGCACAATCACATATATCGGTTATGCGACTTACCTAAAGTAAAGCTGTTTTTGAAAGTGCTACTCGCTGTGAAATAAAAGATAAATTGAAACTGTTATGGCTTAATAGTGAATCGTTTTTTTTAAAAATGCAGAAATTTTGATATAACATGGGATCCAACATTTTGTGAATCCAAATTAAAATGCTTCTGTTTTCCATTTAAAAAACATTTTAATGCTAATTTTATAGTGCTGGGCATCCGAAATCAAAGTTTGTGTTTACATAATATATGTGTATAATTATTTTTGTATATATAAATACACATATGCATGTATATATTTAAGAAATATTTGCATGTATATACTGTATATTTATCTATACATCATTTATATAATATATAAATATAAATATTTTATAAATAACAAATCTTTCTTAAATATATACATGCATGTGTGTGGATTTATATATACAAAAATAATTACATAGTACACACACATATGTTATGTAAACACAAAATTTTATTTTGGATGCCCAGCACTATCATTTTATGATACATTTAAGTAAAATTTTGTAAAAAAAAAAAAAAAATTATAGTACACCTTTAAATATACTACTATTAAATTTACATCCTATTAAATTTACTAACTTCTTTGTTTTAAATATTTCATAAAAAACTTTATTTCCAGGATTAAACAAAAAGAAACCCCCGATTTTCAACGTGGACTTTTGGACCCCACTTTATACGTCATAGAAATGTATTTTATGTGACGGGCACAATATGTGTGTGTGTGTGTGTGTGTGTACCTGAAGGACGTGGAAGGGCTGGAAAGGAGGAGGGATGATTCTGGGGTCCCATTCCCGAAGAAATGATTCCCGGCCTCTGTCTCTCCACGCCACTTAACAATGTGTCTTAGACAGAAAGAGAGAAACAGACAGAAAGGAGAGAAGAGGAAGAGAGAAAAGTAAAACATTTAAAGACTAAACCACAGTCTAATGATGACTCACGGTACAGTACGTCTGTGTAGTTAATCAGGAGAGACCAGACAGACGGAGGGGAAAGGAAAGGGAGAAGAAAAACAGATTGAGGTAAGGAGTGTTTGAAGGCTGTACCTTTAATGGGATGATCTCTGAAGCTCTGTGAGCGAGTCGGTCTGGCAGTGAACACTTCAGTACGGCTATCAGCCGGAGAGACCGCAGGAGCTCTGTCCCATATTGACAACTGGGACTGGGACTGGGACTGTGGGAATACACACACACACACACACGCATTGAAAAATCAGATCACCACCCTCGATGCGACACATTTTTGGGGCGGTTTTCAGATCAGAGATGAAAGCTTGAACCAAAACCCTCTTTTGCTCTCAAACAGTCCTCCAGTTCATCAGGCCTGAGCTCATAACAGTGAAATTACAGCTTTAATACTTCACTGATACTAAGCCTATTTATATTCTCGATTTATTTTCCTTCTAAGAGCTTTTGATGTATTTTCTCTTCCATTTATTTTAATAATACTACTACTAATTGTGTTGATTTAAGCGAAATACTTTTAAAACTTCACTGACACTAGGCCTGTTTGTATACTCTATTTTACTTCTACAATCATTTGATGTCATTTTCATTTATATCACTACTACTAATAATAATAGTAATAATAATAATAATTTAGTTCTTTAAAGATGATAAATTACAGCTTTCAAACTTCTTCACTGACACTAAGCCTATTATGCTCTATTTTCCTCCTAAAATCCTTTGATGTCATTTTCATTTGTAATAATATAATAATAATAATTAATAATAATAAGAAGAAATCACATCAAGAGATTGATAATACTATTTTCAGTCAAATAATAATAATAATAATAATAATTATTATTAGGAAATTACATCAAGGGATACATTATATTATTATTACTAATATCAGTCAGATAATAATAATAATAATTATTATTATTAATATTGAGAAATTACATCAAGGGATTATTAAAGAAATTACATCAAGCGATTAATTTTATTATTACTATTATCAGTCAAATAATAATAATATTATTGAGAAATTAGATCAAGGGATTATTAAAATAATAATATTAATTTATTAAGAATTTACATCAAGGGATTAATTTTATTAGGATTACAACTATAAGTCTAATAATAATAATGATTATTATTATGTGACTGATAAATAACTTTTTTTATTGTTATTACTATTATTATGTGACATAAATAAAAAATTATTGTTATTATTATTATTATGTGACAAGTAGAACAAAAACGTAGGAAGTAATGATAATAACACTAATAAAACCAATATGCAAAATAAATAAGCATTCATCAAGACAGTTTTGACATTTTTTGTTGTTTCTCTATCGCTCTTCAAATCTCTTTTGTTCCTCACCAGTGTGCGAGTGGGCCGGGCCGTGGGGTTCAGAGGATGTCCCGGCGGAGGCTGGTTCTGAGCGGGCCCGTGTGGCGCTGGAACAGCCTGAACCCCCGGACCCCACGGGGACTCCACATCCCTGCGCATCTTGCTTTTAGAGAAATGCCTGGAAAAACAGACACTCTTTAACTTTCATCTACACACAATCCATTCGGTGCATGTCTTAATCATTTCGTTTGGTCCAAACTGAGACCACCCTCACCATTTCTTCCTCTCATATTTGTCCTGCAAGAACTCTTTCAGCTTCTGTGTGTCACGTGCATCAAAACAGCCGTCTGTTTTGGGGTCAAAAGTGCAGAGCCAGGTCCTCCTTCCAACCTAACAACCCCATAAACCAAGAACACAGTTAATCACCCTTTTAAGCCTCATCAACTGTTACAGGCTAATCTTCATATTGCATAGAGTACTTTCTCAAAGGAGATGTTGTGCACCATCATTTAGAAAGCATTTTGCGTCTTTGGGGTTGTGTTTGCAATTAACTTAAAAGCTTTATTATTACTGAACATTAATAGTTAATGTAAGCATGTTTAACAACAACAGAAATAATTTGTTGCATTATAAGGAAAGTGTGTGCTGTACATGATGTGTCTGAGGTATTTCAATAAAATTAGACTGTGGCTCATGAACTTGAATGAGCTTCGGTGCAAATTAGCAGGCTCAGTTACACAATGTTAATTGTGGATTAGTGGCTATTTAGCCGTGTAGTTTTCATTTGTCGTTCACTTTAATGTCATCACTAGCATTGATATTAGCTATGCCAGTCTGTTCATTCTCATACTCAACACACTTTACTGACAGGGGAGAGAAGGAATGAGTCAGAAGAATTTTTTGCCAGTGTTACACAAGCATGGCGCCCACCCTCAGAGCATTCATTTGGCTTCAACTGCAATGAGCAAGAATCCTGTAGTGCCAATTGTGGGTGTGAATGTGAGTATGTGTGTGTTGGTTGGGGAGTGAAAGAGCAGCGTCTGTACTTGAACCCCATTCAGATTTGCTTACCAGAAAGGCAAGTTCAGTCACACACTCATGGGAAAAACGCAGTATATTACGAACTAAAAAACTATTTATTAAAACTATATATTATGCCCACACACCAGCTTAACACAAGCTCTTGGTATCTAACTATCTAACATTTTCTCAAAGCACTACCAACCAAGTCAAACTGCTTTTGTATTTTTTTTTTGTATTTTTTAGTCTATCATTTCCACAGATGGAATAGGTAGTTTTGACATACACACACACAAGAAATAAAGCCAGAAATAAACTGCATAAGTGTATCCATTACACATGTGGTATTTTCTATTAATAGAATTCACGTTATGTTGCACATAAGGTTGTTGATAGGTAAATAACTGGATATAATATATTTCTTTTAATATGTTCAAGGTTTGCTGTTTTTATTCTATTTTTGCTATCACTGTTATTCAATTTTAACAATATATTAAGGCAAGAATTAAGGCGGTTCTGAAGGCAAAAGGGCGTACAACCCGGTACTAGCAAGGTGTACCTAATAAAGTGGCCAGTGAGTGTATAGGCCTGTATCCTTATTTAAATCATTTACCATCATTTTTTCCTTCTTCAATGTTGAACCAAAATTGTTTGTGCTCTTTCTGACCTTTTTTCCTTTAAAGGGGTCATATAATGCCATTTTTGTACAAGCTAATATGATTCTTTAGGGTCTAAATTAAAAGTCTGTAATATACTTTAATTAAAAATTCTCTTTAGTATTGTGAGAAAACACTAATTTTACCTGGTCAAAAACAGCTCGGTTTTCAGCACGCCGTTTAAGTGCATGTGTCTTTAAATGATAATGAGCTTTGCTCACCCCGCCCCTCTGTTCTGTGCGTACACAATAACACAATAACCATAACGCGTTGTTCATTATAAACGTGGGATTATGAACTATATTGAGAACGTCGTACATAGAAAACATGCCGTAATGTACCGTGAGTGTAAACAGCCGCATTCATCGTGAAGCGTGCAGCAAGCGATTTGCAAAGATTAATATAAAGATTAATATAAAGGTTAATAAAACGTTACACTCACTTCCTCTTCTGGAGGTGCAGCAGGAACACGAATAGTTGGTACCGATCCTTTTTTCAGGAGCAGCTTCTTAGCTTTATAACATTACTGAGCCTCGTTTGTAAAGCAGTCTGGTGTGTGAAATGATTCGCGCAAACATGAAAGCATTGACGTTGATCGTGGGGAATATTCCCTTCGAAAACAAACTCAGCCACTGCGTCTTCAGCGATTCGGATTTAGGAACATCAAAATGACTGCTGTGTTCCTTATTACACCCGAGAACAGAACACCACAATCGCTTAGACGCCATTCTGCTCATAGACAGTGCTCCAGCGTATCAACAATGACCGTGCGGACTATGATTGACAGCTCGCTCACGAGCGAGGGCGGGTCTGTGTTGAAACGCTGCTGTCAGTCAACAATCGTGGGGGGGGCGTCACAAAATCAAACGGCTTGATTTGAGAGAGGGGAAAACATAGGAAGATTAAAAAAAAACACTGGATGGATTTTTATCATTATATGATGGTTGTGTACAGGCACTGCCAACACACATTTCAGTACAATCAACTTGTAAAAGTGCATGTACCATTATATGACCCCTTTAAGACTCCTATGCACGCCCTCTTCGCATGGGTAGCAGGACTGTGTTACGTTTACTTTGAGCTTTGGGTCACGGTTTATTTCAGGGGTCAGGAATTTTTACCATTATGATGGCAAAAAGCATGTTTCCCCATTGATCTCCATTCAAAAGTAACCCTTTATTATTATGAACAGGGCTTGACATTAACACCCGTCACTCCTACTAGCCATTTTGGCAGGCTGAATTTTGAAATATCTGAATTAATAGACTAAGTGCAATGTATCGTTGTCAAAAAATATTGCTTTTACGATATCGATACTGAAATATCTGAAACAATGCTCATTTTCCACAGAATAGAAACACAATACCAGCTGCGCTTTCTCGCTCTCTCATCTCTCCGACAGCGAGTTACACACAAACCCGCCTCTCCTCACTCACTCGTTTCATTTGCTCTGGATGAATATTGTTGGTGTTACAGGGCTTGAATTACGGCGTGGGATTGTGCTTATTGCACATATTTTCATTACTTTACGCAGATTTTGTGCTCACACCCAAAGTGTGCGTGCATAAAGCCGCCTCTTAGCACTAAATTTAGTTATTTTTCGCTGCTTATTGCGCTTATACACTCAAATACACACAAAATAATGTCAAATTGCCGGTCTTGGTGAGTATTCACGTAAACCCAGTCAGTAATGTTTTAAGTGAACGTCAACAGTTGAGAAAGAAAACGCATGTGTAACAGTATAATGGATCCGTGTGTAAGGTCTTAAAGTGACAGCAGCCTAATATACCTGCTGCTAAATTATGAGATAATATAAAAAATATCTATAGGGCAGTTTTCCCCCATTGTATCGATGTCAGAATTGTGGCCAGTGAAAATGCTGAGTGGCTAGTAACTTTGGAAATCCAAGGAAGTCTGTGAATAATGTATTATATAATGTGATACATACTATTAGCATGCAACATTTTAATCAGGCACCAAATAGCGTACCCTTTATTCGCTTTTGGGTCCAAGGGGGGAAGAATTTTGCACAAGAAGAAAATTCTATTTCAGCCTAAGAGCCTTAAAAGCAAGTGGTTTCACAGAATCGCTTATGTACTAGTAGACCTGCCACTCACCTCGTTACCGTGGTTTTGCAAAAACTCCACTTCCTGTTGGGAGAAGGTTGTCATGGAAATAGACTTAACTCTATGGGGTGGGTTGAGCCCTCTCCTGAAACAGAAACAAACCCCAAGCAATGAAACGTTCAACGGGTTCGCATTCATTTTTAATCGAAATAGCAGAAACGTGTGAGATAAATGGTGCGGGATGTGGCAGGGCTGTGATAACGATAGTAAGCTGCAAGAAATCTCTTGCAGCAATAAATTACAAAACAGTGAAGGAAGAGGGCTGCGTATCTTTCATCAGTGCTGGTGAGGAAACTGGTTCGTAAGTGAAGTGCAAATTGAAGGGGGGAAAAATCACACAATTCCTTTGCTGACATGCAAAAAAAACACTCTTATATTAATGCCAAACCTGAAATCATGACGAAATGATACGTAACACAAGCGAAACTGTCTGGGACACGCCTGAAAACGACAAAGTAGTAGTAAATACCGAATATCTCGAATGTAAACACAACCAGACTCGCGCTGCATTGTAGCTACAGAGTTTGGTGAATGCTACTAATGAAATTCTTGACATAATCGCATGCAGTTGCATGTTTTCACTCACAGCATTCCAGAGCATGAGGTGCACACGAAGCAGCCCACGGTGATGTCGATGTAAGTCACCCCGGGTTGGTTGCACTCGAAGCAGTGTTTGTTGACTCCCGCCTGGGCGAGCTCGCGAACCTTGCGCGCGCATATCTCCTGGTTGTCCCGGTGCTTTCTGTTCGACATGCTTCTTCTGGAGCCCTGTAGTCGCGCACACACACACACCCCCTGGCCCTCAAGATGGTAACGGGGGAGCCGTTTTCTTTTCACTGTTGCCCACCGTCGCACTTTAATCCCCCCGCCGCCGTAGTGTTTCTCACGCGCGCATACTGAACGCGAATAAGCGGCTGGTCGTCTTCTTCTCACGCGCTGATGAATTGCTTAGGCATGAACAGAATCTTTACATGCGTAGTCTCTCGTGGTCACGACTGGACGGGAGTTTTACAACCGCCCTGTTTATTTATTCATTCCTGCGGTTTTCTCCTCTGGGCGCGGAGAAAATCCCGATTCTTGTCATTGCTTTTCTTCGCTCAGCTGATTCTCTCCGCTCGCACCGTATCAAACCGCGCAGTCTCTGCTGTTGCGCACCCGTATTTCCTTCCAGGGATTCTGGGGGAGACTGCGAACAGAAACCTAGAGGAGGAGGACGGAGGCAACTGAGTACTACATGCCTCTGGAAAGCGAATAATGCGCGCGGGATAAGTAGGGACTAATCTGCTTAACAATATTTAGTTTGTGATGGCTGTGTGGTCATTATTTTGTGCTTATTTATTTCCAGTGTTACCCAGCAACGTGAGATTTTTATCTTGGACGCGAGTAGGTTTTTTTTTTTTTTCTCATTTTTGTATCACGCCCCTCTATGACGTTTGAAATCAAAATCGCTGTCCTCCGTGTGTTTATTAACTCTTTGCATGATGAAGCACACAGTTTTCCTCATGGACCACGACTAAAACAAATAGCACACTTGACGAGTTTTAAGTGAGTGCGTCCTCCGTCCTGTTGACACATTCCTGAGTCAAATCACATTAACGGAGACATCTCAGCAGTTACACTGATGTAATGTTGGCCTGGTTCCTGGTCTTGCAGTGACTGGGAGTAAAAACCATGGTGAAAACACACGATGCGTGTCATGAAGTGGCAACTAGCAACCAGCAGAGGTCACAGCTTCTCCAAACATCCACTTTAGCTTCAATAAAAAGGGTTAGTTCACCCAAAAATGAAAATTATATCCCATAATTTACTCTCCCTCAAGCCATCCTAGGTGTATGACTTTCTTCTTTCAACCAAACACAGTTACATTAAAAAATATCTTACTATCTTAAATATACTTTATAAACTATAATCACTGGCTTTGGGTAAATGCCTGAGTGACCTCTGACCCGACGTATGACGTATTGACAAATGTGGAAGCACAGAGGATAGAGAGAGACAAAACAACAGTCACAAACTATAATTTTTACAGAGAGATGTCGGAGGAGCTTGAGTTTGTTGCCCAGCCCTATTTGTTTGAACCACGATGCTTCTGCTCTCACCTAAGCTTACGCTACTCCTACATCCTACGTCATACGTCGGGTCAGAGGTCACTCTTCCATCAGAACTAGACTGGCGTTTGGCCGTTAACGGAAGCCAGTGATTATAGTTTATAAAGTTATAAATATTAATATCTTTCTTACAAAAATGCATCGCTTCACTTCAGAAGGCTTTATAAACTCCCTGGAGCTGTGTGGATTACTTTTATGATGGATGGATGCACTTTTTTGGGCTTCCAAAGCTAAGGTGCCAATTCACTCCCATTATAAAGCTTGGAAGTGCCAGGATATTTTTTTATTATTTTTATTAAGGATTTTCAAATAATACAAACATCGAAAACAAAGACAAACAAGCAAACCCCAAGCACTGCAAGTTAATTAAAATGTACAATGTTCTCAAAACAAGAGAAGCCAAAACTTTCTTAAAATAAAAAATTCTAAATTTGTGTAGAAAGGATTGGAGAGGATCCCAAAGACTCCTGAATTTGTCCTGTTTGTGGCTGAGGTCATAAGTTAGTTTCTCCAGAGGAAGAAAGGCTGACAGCTGAGAAATCCACATAGAAATAGCAGGGCCCTGAGATGTACGCCATTTTAATAGTATACATTTCTTAGCCAGGAATATAAGGGTAGTAAACAGAGGTTTGAAGTCTGAGTCAAGCAGGTCTTTAGGAATGTCATTCAGCAAAAATAGTTTTCCTATTATCTCCTGGATTGCAGAATGAACCCCTTTCCAAAATGGTTGGATATGAACACAGGACCAAAATACATGAAAAAATGTACCCTTACAAGTCTTGCATTTAAAACAGAGGTCGGAACAACCTGGGAATATTTTATGCAGACGAACAGGTGTAGAATAAATTCTGTGAAAGAATTTAAAATGTTGTTCATGTATGGAAAAATACCATCACAGATCCTGGTCCAATCTTCGGAGTTAAACAGAACTCCTAGGTCCCGTTCCCACAGTGGTTAACTGAGGAATCAGAGTAAGCTAGTAAGGTCAAATTTGGAAATAAGCCCTTTGAAAGAATTAACTGACAATATGGTTTCTTCCAATTCTGATCATTTGAACCGAAATTTGTTTCGCTTTATAAGAGACTCTATAAAATGCAGAATTTGAAGATATTTGAAAAAATCTTCTGAGGGTATATCAAACTCTGATCTAATTTGTACAAATGATCTCAAAGTTTCAGAGGTAAACATTCCTGAGAAATCAGACAGACCCCTAAAAGTCCAGTCCAGCAATCCAATGCTCCTAATCTGAATGGCAAAGTCCGGGTTCAAAGCTAGAGGGGAGTGAATGGATATATTTTTTCACGTCCTTCCAAACCAGTAATGTGTTGTAGACAATCACATTGTCAGTAAGAGAGTTTATCTGAGTTATACTATTAATAAAGCACAGGGAACCTAAACTTCTTGGATGGCAAAATGAAGATTCAGTATCAATCCACAGAGCGTCCTGCTATTCCTAACCCAGCTTGTAATCATTTTGATTTGGGCAGCCCAGTAATAAAGCTGGAAATTGGGTAAGGAGAGACCCCCGAGGTCCCTCGGTTTACAGAGTTTAGAAAAACCAACTCTCTGTTGCTTATTATTCCAAATAAAACGAGATAATTATGTAAGAATTCAAAGATTGAAAGATCGATGTAGCTAAGTAGCATGGAAGATTTTTTTAATACAACTCCGATTGTGTTAGGCTGAAAGAAAAAAGTTATATAAACCTATAGGATGGCTTGAGGGTGAGTAAATGATGGGATAATTTTCGTTTTTGGGTGAACTGTCCCTTTAAATATATAGTAAATTTTGTCATCATTTACTCACCCTCAAGTTGTTCCAAACCTGTATGAGTTTCTTTCTTCTGCTGAACACAAAAGAAGATATTTTGAAGAATGTCAGTATCCAAACAGCTGATTACTGACAAAATATCTTCTTTTGTGTTCAGCAGAAGAAAGAAATTCATACACCTTGAGGCCCGGGTGAGTAAATGATGACAGAATTTTCATTTTTGGGTGAACTATCGCTTTAATAGAAATTTTAAAGTTGTGTTGTGGTTTTTTTTTTCCATTTATTTTACACTTTCTCAATGACTTTTATGCTTCGCTGCCTCTAAACATTATTTAAACGACAAATGTAATAGAAAAGTAAATGTTTAAATGTAATTTTAAACAAAATACTATTTTCTCTGTATTTCTTATATCAATTTTTTTTTGTGATAAATATAACTTACAAACTTATAAGATAAAAATATAAAAGCCCAGAGTGCAGCTGTACAACACTTTGTTTATTTTTAGTTTTTGTTTTAAGGTCACTACAATTAGAGCCTGCATGTTTGATATTTTTGTGTTACTTTTGTACGTTTATTCTTATTCTAAAATGTGTAGGACTCGTGTGTACTTGCCACTACTTTATTTGCAGTAGCCTACGAGACATGGAGAGATAAGTTAATGTTGAATGCGTGTGTTAGATGTTGTGTTGTGAGGCATGGGCTTATTTTAAGGTTGCATCTCTGACTCACAGCTTTTGCTTGTTTCGGTTTTGGCTTAATTTCTTTCACTGTTGTCAGGTGGGGCTTGCTTATGAACAACAGGTTTGACAGGGACTAGTATATATGGATAAACTCCAAGCAGATTTACTGAAAAGGGCAGTGTGGTTTTGATGACACGTGATGTTATAAACTTTGGAGAACACTCCCTGAAAAAAGCTTTGAAACTGGGATTGTGGAAGTAGCTCATTCATTTGTTTGGTCACTATATGAAACCAATGGCAATGACTAGGCTATATATGCTTAAAACAACGTATCTTTTTACGTTTCAGACCTTGTCACCTCAAACATGAATATTCTGCATTACATGATACGCATAATAAATAAGAATTAATCCGTTTGAAAACAGACATGGCTTGCTTTAAATGTATTGGTGCACCGAAACCCGGAAATAAAGCGCGTGAATGGGGGTTGGACCAAATGTGACAAATTCATGAGCGGAAAAAAAAAAGTTCTCCTGCGAAGTGCGAACAAGTTTTAGACACATAAGGGAAACGTACGAGGACATGGTGGTTGATGAGTGGAAACACACATCTATGTATAAATTACGAATCTATGGACTAATAATAATTGGAAGAAACGTGCATAATGGAGCGCTCTTGAGAATTTAGGAAGAAATGAGCCCATAATTATAGGTATGGTTTGCTTAATTTTCTTTTACCATTACTCGTTCTTTTTGTATTTATGTTATTGACGAATTATTGTTATTAATTTTATTTCTGCGTCTCGTTGTTCAAGTGAATTGCCTGAAAAACACAAACATTGGTTTTAGCTTTGAAACGATGCTTTTTCATTTTTTTGTTTTCAGGCACCACCCGACTGATATTTATACCGAGACCATCCAATGGAAACGACTGGTTTAATTAATCCCTTCTAAACGATTCCTGATGTTGTTAGCACCACGGGGTTGGATGTTTACAGCATAAAGGAGCTCTATTGTTCGGACACATCACGTAAGGAACTGTGTGGAATTAATAGAATTCTTCGCATCAATTGTGTTGGTTTAAATTCCCAAAATGACTGTCAAACTGGACTTTGAAGAGTGCCTGAAAGACTCCCCTCGATTCAGGTAAGAAAGCTACTCTTCCCCCACCCACACTTTTGTGAAAATATGTAACTACTCAAAATAATGTAAAACATTTTTTTTATAACGAATGTGCATTAAATTATAGTTTAATAAAAGACAGGTCACGTGCAGCACATTAAATTATAAACTTGGCTGTCATGTGCAGAATGGATGACGTAGCAGGCTTGTTCCAAGTAGTTCTAAGATCATGTCAGATGAAGTTCAGATGAATGGTTTTGGTCCGGGCGTGCTTGATTAAAACTGTTCTCAAAACAGTGTGAAATGCCGTTGCAAAGGCACTGGAAAGAATTTGCTGAGGTCCATACAAAAGGAATGAATGGGATAATTATTAAGTGGCAATGTGGAGAGTAGGAGGGCACATTTTTCACCGTGATGGGACATTTCTAGTACTGTCAAATCGATTAATCGCAATTAATCGCATTTAATGTAAAAGCTTGTGTTTATATAATTTGTATGTGTGTGTGTGCATGCATACATACATATATGCATATATATGTGTACACACAAACTTTTATGTTACATGCGAGTAATCGATTTGTCAGCACTATTTTTAACCATTCAAGCAAATATATAATGCTGTTATATATCATCTAGAAAATAATTTGTTCTTTCTCTTTGTGGTTTGGCTGTAGTTTTAGTGGGCATGGAAAGTTTGAGTGCCATGTTTAAGTGGCTGCGGAGGGAGCAGACTCCGAGGGTGTAGTGAGTTCAAAAATTAGGTCATTTACTTGCATAAACACACACAATTTCCCTTTTCATCCGTCATATGCGAATCTAAACATGGAGAACACGTGGAACTTGTCTAACACCCAAGAGTACTGTCATGCATGGACACTTTTGACCTTCAGAGAGCAACTGAAAAGTAAGAGTTTCCATGAAGGTGTACAAAGGCCACTGACATAAACACATTCGAGGCCTAGTTTACTTCAGACTGCGGCTGCCTCCGGTTGCTAAGAAGATGATGGGTAGTGGTGGGGAGCAGGAAGTGAGACGAGAGATACTGAAATGATAAACAGGAGACAGGAAGTGTGTTTTAGGGGTTGGATTGCTGCGGAAACTACAACTTTTTCTTCATCACACACAGATTTTTTTGCACAATCAAATAGCCTACATTTTTGATGAGTACACACATCCATGTAAGCTCTGAGTATACTTTAATGCTGGAATACACAACTTTTTGAAATATGAACAGATTTTAAAACACAAGGCATCATAAACTTGCTAGCTTTGTAAATGGTTACAAAGAAGAAGAAACCTGTGCATCATACACTCCTCGGTTCATGCCCTTAGACTTTGAACACGTCACAATATTCCTCATTTAAATAATTCCCAACCAAGGCATATGGAAAATAAAAGTGTGAGGCCTGGTTTAGTTGCGTTAGTACTGTTGTAACTCACGGTTATGGTAAAGGGAGTGTCATTTCCCTAACACGCTTGAAGCAGCTAACCAATCTCAACACACTGATCCAGCCAACCAATCAGAGCACATTGCGCTTTTCAGAAGGAGGGGCTTCAAAGAGACAGTCAGAAACTAAACAGTGTTACCAAAGTCCCTTTTAAGTCATTTCACTCGGCAGCCATCTTTGAAACGCTTTCTGTAATATTGTGCGTTTCACTTTCTCACATTCATAAGTAATATGAGTGCACCATCTTTGTGTACATAAAGTCTTTGGGAGCTCTTAGAAAATTCAGAGTTTACAAGTTGTAATATCGAGTTCAACGAGGACAGGATTGTTTTTAAAAGTAGGAATTACGGTAATTCCAACATGGCGTGAACACACAACGCACTTAAACTCTCGCAATAACATGTAAGGAGAAGTTTGACAAATTAAAACAAAATGTGCTCTTAAATAATATCAAACATGGTTTATATCATCCGACTGGATAGAATCATAGTCCGGAGCTAAAAAACCCCCGGTTGTCATAAGATTTTTTTGTGTGAAATTGGTCTACTCCGACTGACCAAAATCTGCAGACTGGCTCTGACTCTCTCAAGTCAAGTCAAGTCAAGTCCCCTCTATTTCTATAGCGCTTTATACAATACAGATTGTTTCAAACTCAAAGCAGCTTCAAAATGATGCATTTCGGCTGTTGTTCAGCTGAAGTCAGTTCAGTGTTGATTCAGTTCGATGGAAAGATGAGCAATCATTTCATTTATAAAGCAGTTCTGCAGAAAAAATGATGTTATCGTCCAGCTCAGTTCAGTTCTCATACAACAGCGTCAGTGCAGTCAGATAAATAATATTGTTGAACATTTCAGCAACTACCATCGACTCCTTCAGACTATAAATTAGGGCAAATTTGGGCAAAAGTTGTGTAGTGGATTCCAGCCTTTACTTGGATAACACATAGTGTTCGATAAAAATTTGATAAAAAGTCCATTTATTTTATGATCTTTCTCTCAGTTACTGTTTATGCATTAGAAATACATTTTTTAATTTATAAACATAAGCATTATGTCTGTCTGTCTGTCTGTCTGTCTGTATGTGTGAAAAAGCAGGAAACTAAGCTGTTTATCTGTGTTAAAAGAAAAGTCTGACAACGCAGATAAGCGAACATTCTTTGATATAAACACATTTGAATACATGACGTAAATGCACACAATCACGCAGCCCTGAAATAATAATATTTAACTTGGTTAATATGTTTTGTGCAAAGTAAATGTAGTGTTTTTAATGTATTGAGTTAAGATGAATGGGATTACATTCTTTTTTGAGTTTGGTGTGTGAAAATGTATTTGCTATATTTCAATAGGGCAGATATCGAGAAGGTGGAGGTTAACGTCAGTGAACTGGAGACAAGACTTGAGAAGGTGAGGAAATGCTGAGAGACTCACTATTAGTGCTGCATCATTGTGACCAGTGCTCATACATACGAACAAACCACTAACCCTAGTTTTAAACGTCAGCACGTTTTGAAACTCATTGCGTTGATACGTCAAATCCTGTGGCTTGTTGAGGAGACATTTACAGTACTACTACTTTTCTAAGTGCTTTTTTTCATGATAAAACCGGTGAAAATATATCCCATTGGCTTATTTTTAAGTAGAGACCAAATTATCATGGAGACTTGGACCAGTATGCATCTGCCTATCAGCATGCAATCAACAATTCAGAACGCATGCAACTTTATGGCAACATCCTGCCGTACCGGCGTCGAGTTTTGCATGTACAAGCACCACTCCTACTCACATTTTCTTCAGAAAATGCAAAAAAAATAAAATCTGCCACCGTTTTAAACCAAATCAGAACGGAGGATCATATTTAGGCTTACACCATAAAATAATATCCCAAATACTACAGGGTTTATTGTTTTGACCATCAAATGCTCAAATCCTCAATTAAAAAAAAAAAGTCATTGTTCCTCTCTTTTGTGAAGTGATGTAGTGTTATGCAGAGGAACTACAAAGAGGAATTGCCAATTGAAAAGGTTTTAACCTCAATCCAAGATAATTTCCCCTTAAATTTATTAGACTGAATAGTTTCAAACCACAGAGACCTACAAATTCATCTACATAGTAATTTGTTAAAGAGGACCTATTATGCATTTTTGCATTCCTAACTTTCTTTAGTGTGTAATGTTGCTGTTTGAGCATGAAAAAGGTCTGCAAAGTTACAAGTCACTCCAAAGGGAGTTCTTCTTTATATCAGTGTCACTGTTTCTGAACTCCCTGAAACGCCCTAAAACTTTGTTCCGGGAACGAACACTTCACAATATTCCTCATTTAAATAATTCCTGCTCAAGGCATATACAAAATAAAGGGAACGAGGCCTGGTTGAGTTGCGTTAGTAAGTGTTGTAACTCGTGGTTATGGTAAGGTGCGGGACATTTCCGAAACACGCTCGAAGCAGTTGACCAATCACGATACACCGATCCAGCCGACCAATCAGAACACACTGCACTTTTCAGAAGGAGGGGCTTCATAGAGACAGGAACTAAATAGAGTGTTACTGACAGACTGGAAAGAGAGGTGCTGCAACATTGTCAAATATGTGAAAAATAATGTGTTTTTTGAACATTCAAGCATGAAAACCTCTTCTAGTAGAGCCCAAAAATAAAGGTCCTCTTTAAATAACTGATCACAAACTTTGTTTGTAATTTTAGTATGTTATGAATAATATGACATTATAACATCCTGAAAAAAATGTGTGTTTGTATAGTTGGTGAAACAGTGCCACACTATGCTGGATGCAGGCCGTTCCTATTGCCTAAACAGTAAGAGCTTTGTAAATGGCCTTAAAGAGCTGGGACACCACTGTTCTGAGGACCGAACTATGGGGGTGAGTCTATCAACAGTCCTGTAACGGATTTTAAACTAGCATTACTTACTGTACACAAGAACTCACACAGGGTTAGCCACATGTGCTAACTGATACCTGTGACGCTATCTGAAGTGTATAGGTATAGGAAGTGAAACAAGATTGTAAATTCCAGAACTGTACGGTAACGTTCAGCTGTTCGATAAATTCCAGACCGATATGAGAAACAACGGCAATTACCAGTGTAGTGTAAAATATGGGATGTGAAGATATTTGTACTTTATCCAACAGAGGTTTACCTCAGGTTGGAAACTTTAAGATTTGAAACAAAGAATTGAAAAATGCTAATCATGTAAATGCCAACAAAGCTGCACAACTGATTTCTACATTGATAATAATCAGAAATGAGTATCAAATCAGCATATTAGAATACTTTCTGAAGGATCACGTGACACTGAAGACTGGAGAAATTCTCAATTTTAAAATATATCAAATAGAAAATATTTGTTATTTTTACTGTATATATTAAACGCAGCTTTGCTGACTTCTAGAAAATCTTACTGACCTCAAACTTTTGAACGGTAGTGCAAGTGTTTGCAAAATGGAAAAGGAAAGTTCCTGTGTAGCTATCTGAGTTGAAATGATTGCGAGTTAATGGAAGCATAATAGAGGCTGCGTTTCTTTCTTTCAGGAGTGTTTAGAAAAGTTTTCTAAAAAGCTTTCAGACATCGTTTGTGCTCAAGAGGTGAGTCAAGTTCTTCCTTTTTACTGTTACTGTCACTACTAGAAACCAGCGTGCCAACAATCTGCCTGGAGATGTGTTCCTGTTTTCACTTTTCTTTCGGCTTGTCTTTTCTCCAAACAGGATGTGATTGAATCCACACAAAAGTCTGTGAAGTTGAAGCTACAGAATTTTGTGAAAGAGTAAGGGTTTCTTCCTCTGCCTTTTTACCAAGGCACATTTTCTTCTTTCTTTTGTATAATATGAAGCTGTCTGTAAACATATGCATGAACTTGGGAGTCTGAGTAAATAGTAAGTCATGAATCTCATAAATGTTTCTGCAGTGGCCCTTCAGGGAGAATTGATTGTAAAAATGTACTCGTTCTGTATCTCCCCCTCTAAGGGATGTGAAGCGTTTCAAGGATGTGCGGAAGGAGTTCGAGCGAAGCAGTGAGAGCCTTGAGACGGCACTGAGCAGGAACGCTCAAGCTCCACGTGGGAAACAGCATGAGGTGGAAGAGGCCAGCAATAACCTACTGAATGCACGCAGGGCCTTCAGATCAGGAGCCCTGGACTATGTGCTGCAGGTACAAACATAAAGGTGTTCGTGTTACAGTGTAATTATAGTTATAAGTACTGAGTGATGTTAATTAAGTACTTGCTACAGGGTTAGGGTTTGGTTTAGGGATAGTTGCATGTAATTATGCATAATTTATAGGTATTACAACAGTAATGACGTAATGTTTAACAGAGACACTGTAAAATAAAGTGAACGGTATGAAACATACTGTATTCTTGCCTTGAGATTTGGACACACTTAAAATGTCTAGATTTCTTTGCATTATATACTAAAATATCAAACTTAATGGTATTTATCTGAACATACCTTTAAAGCAAATGTTTTATAAAAACGTTGGGTTTCAATTAATCCAACAATATTGTTGAGAATGAAGACAAAAACATCTTGGCACTTTTTGGTTTTCACACACCACCTGTATGCAGATTTGGTTTGTTATCTAGTGTAATGACATTTATATATTTTTACTGTACGATTTGTGTCCAAATACTTTTAGGGTACTGTATTTAGAGGCTCATTCTCAAACACACTCACCTAGTTTCATGCATGGACATATTTAGTATTGTCTCCTTTGGGATATTTGTTTTTGCTTGTATTATTGCCATTGTAAATCGCCTTCTCTCTCTCTCTCTCTCTTCCTAATCTAGATTAATGTCATTGAGTCCAAGAAGAAAACTGAAATTCTTATGGCGGTATGTGTCATAATACAGAATGTATTTTATTAAAGAATCTTATTAAAGTGCCCCTATTATGCTTTTTTAAAGGTTCCAAGTTTTGTTTTGGAGGTCTTCTGCAATATGTTTACATGCATCCAAGGTCAAAAATAATTTTTGCAAAATATACATTACACATCACCTAATTTTTCAAAGATTCTGCAACGGTTTGTTTGAAGATTCAGTCTCTCTAGTCTAAACCCCTCCTTTGAACCCCTTCTCTGCTCTGATTGGTCAGATGGCCCAGTCTGTTGTGATTGGTCTACAGCTTACAGCGGCTGTCGGAAACAGAACGCCTATTAGTATTACCATATCTGAATTTCAGCTCTGGATCTTCCTCAGCGCTTGATACACAGTGATACGAACAATAACGATAGCATCAGTTTTACCATTTCAATTCCAGCATGAGTTCTCGTCCATTCTCAGCGCTGAAAACAGCGTCTTTTCAAACTGTCGACAACACGAACCACACTCTTCCAGTGTCAGCTACAGCTACAGTGTTTGAGGGTCAAAGTAGAAGTTGTTCACGGGCAGCCAATGAACACCATAGACTGGCATTATGCAAATTTGTTACATTGTTACGTTAGTTTGTAACAGGAAGTGAGCCAATTCAACAGTTCAGAATCAATTCTTTCTTTTAGGAGACAATAACTTTATTTGTCGTGCACTTTGATCTTTAAAACTATGCAGACCTTTTACATCCACAAACAGCGATATTACACACTGCAGGAAAGGTAATATTTGAAAAAGCATAATAGGGGCACTTTAAAATAATCAGGACTGAATGGGAACTTACAGTCAGTTTTGCTTTTGTGTTTGTCTCTTGTGTAAATGTGTGTCAGATGCTTTCTCTTATGGAGGCCCAGGCTCTGTTCTTCAAACAGGGCTATCAGTCACTTACAGAACTGGAAAACTACCAAAAACAGCTGAGTGATGAGGTGAGAATTATCTATCTATCTGTCTATCTGTCTGTCTGTCTGTCTAAAATGTTTCAAGTGGTTTCCCCAAATTCAACCTCAATCAGTCTAAAAATTATTCAACCCCCTGAATAGAATCCCTCACAACAGCACAAATCTGCAAAACAGGTGTTGTCTCAAGCACACCTGATGCAACTAATCAAGGGCTTCATTAGTTGCACCAGGTGTGCTTGAGCTAGAACACATGAAATATCTGAACTGGCGGATATTGTCATGTCGTCAGTGAGGAAGCTGAGGCAGCACACAAACCCAAGAATATAACTGAACTGGAGGCCATTGCACATGAGGAATGGGCTAAGATTTCTCAGAAACGCTGCCAGAAGCTAGTGTGTGGTTATATATCTCGTTTTTTTTTTTTTTTTACAAGGGTTTTCTACTAAGTACTAAAGATACTTGCCATAAAGGGGTTGAATACTTTTGAGACTGCAGAAGTCATTAAAAGTTGCATTTTCAGTTGAATTTGAACTATTTCAATTATTCAATTCAGTTTGATTTGTTCATTGCAAACAGCTGAAAGTCTGTAAATTTTGCAGATAAACCGCATTTGCAATGGGGGTTAAATAATTTAGATTACAACTCTATCTATCTATCAATCGATCTATCGTTTGATCGATGTATATGTCGTGAGCATGTGAAGCTGCTTGTGGCTTAAAAATGCACTGAAAAGAGAGGAAGGAAGAAAAAGTGTGAAGTACCAAGTAGGACAAATGTACATGTTGCTTTGAGGGAGAAAAACATAAAACTGATCATGTTGTGAAGTAAAAAAAAAAAAAAAGATTTCTGAGATCACATGATGGCTCATCATGACAGGAACTTTTCTGCCAGAGTGAGCAACAACAGGAAACAGTTTGTATCACACACTGATGTGTGTGTGTGTTGGCACATACTTTTGTGCTCACAGAACTGTAAACCTGCCTGAAAAATACCTCAACACTTTATAAGAAAGTAAACAAACACCAACGCCAGTTTGTGGGCTTAAAATTTACATGCAAATTCTAAGATCTGCTAATATCTGCATGTTTTTAATTTTACTAACAAGTTACCTGAGATCAAATACTGCCTATATGATGTTTAAAAGTTGTTGAAGATTCATGTATTTGTGTGTAAATATCTGGACAAAGCAATGACTTGATTTTGCTGAGGAACATGAAGTTGAAATGTAGACGTTTTAGACAGGAAACTTACTCACCTTCTACTGGCCTGCGAAAACCACAAAACCTGCTCGTAGCTTCCTGTAAGCACAGGAAATGGTGAAAAGCTTAGCAAGACAAATGTCAAGAGAGATCGCAAGAGCCTATTCATAGCAGCGAATGTCTTTAGAGCATTATACAGATTGCAAGTGAAAAAAATGGAAACATTGTCGGGGTCGAGGGACAACTTAAATAAATTAGACGTGGCTGGGATCGAGACGTGTTTTTTACCAGTATAGTGTTACAGAATTGGGGACGAGCGGAAAAGCAGTTAGACCGCAAAAGTGAGAGTGGAAAAGAACTGGAAATTCCGTGGAATATAACAAGCGAAAGTGGATAAGGTGATCTTCGTGACCTCTTCTCGAAACAGGTCAGGAAGTTGAGCAAGTCCCAGCGTATCTAACATCCTTTCCTATTCAGTTAAGCCCTGAGTGACGTGCACTTTGACTCTTCACTAACCGTGGTCCAAAAACCCACCGCACCCCAGATAGACCTCAATTATAGAGGACTTATCATCACTACTCATGACAAGAAAGGTCACGTAATAGCTATCTACAGCAGTGGGAATTTAGGCTGAACCTCAGCGCATGTGTTTATAATTGTATGATATACAATTAAACTTCCATTCTGAGATCTAGTTAAATGGTCCAAACCTCAGTATCAAAGTGTTTCCATCTTTTCAGGATTTTCTGTCCTATACGCTCACATGCCCGTTTCTGATTTTCTGCTCAAATCTGATGTTTTGTGAGATTATCACATGTGTGTGTTTTTTATTTTTTTAAGTCTGGCCTGTAAAAGATAATTGTCTAAACAGGCAATGATACCCTGGCTGATTTGCATGCGTAAATAACCATTGTAACATCCACAGAAAATTTCATAATATCATTTAATATCACATAATATTTAGTTTTATGCACATGAAATTATTAGAACGTTGAACGTCTTGTCTTGCAATAGCAATACATGCATTAGCATTTTAACATTTATTTGTGTATCTTTCTGTGTAGAATACATTTATTTATAGGTCACGTCAAGGATTAATCAAGCTTGCTGTTATGATGATTGAACTGGTTTGCTTTTACATCATTCCAACCTTGCTTTTCACAAAGCAAACAATCTGAAAAAAGTCAGATTTATTTCTACATAAAACCAGTGTTGGGGGTAACGCATTACAAGTAACACGAGTTATGTAATCAGATTGCTTTTTTCAAGTAACTAAGTAACTCATTACTTTTTCTAGTTACTTTTTCAAATAAGTAACGCAAGTTACTTTTTCACATGTATTGTCTGTCCCCATGTTGAGAGAAATCTTGAGTATCGTAAGTGCTGATTCAGTATTACTCAAAATAAATAAAACAGTGAAATGCAAACTCTAATTATATTAGGTTGCACAAGTATACTTTATGTATTTAATCTCACTTTATTAAGCAATGTCTTTGCTGAAGAAAGAGTGTTGAACTTTCTTCTCCTGAATCCTAGTATTTTTCTGCAGTCCAGAGAACGGCGGCACAGCCGACAGGTTTGTTTGAGTTGCGCCCTCTACTGTACAGGCGTGAATTTGCATTTCCGTCAGCCTGAGGCTTATTCATTTCACTTTGGTGTGAAAGGGATTTTAAATTCGACCAAAAAATAAAACTTTTTTTGTTCTCTAAAAACAGATCCGCATGGGGGGAAAAACTGATTTGAGCCACTGTGGTGTACATTGCACCTGTAACACAAATAAAGGAATGAACTATAAAATGTGACGATCATTTCTCCTCTTTTTGTCTAGTATACTCAAATGGTCCTGAATTCTGCGAGAGAGAAAAGGGACATGGAGCAGAGCCTCAGTGCCGTCAAGAAAAAGGTAGTAAGACTCTCTCTCTCACACACACACACACACACACACACACACACACACGCACCATTGTATCTCTACACAAAGACACTATACATGTATCTAAGGGAAGATATATGTGTGTGACTGTCTTTAGGATGTGTCGTACGATGACTCCATTATGGACTTCAGCCCAGATGCACCTAATGGCATCGCAATGGAAGGTTACCTGTACAAGAGAGCCAGCAATGCGTTCAAAACATGGAGCAGGTACAGCACTCTTCCAATATCTGCATAATCACAGTGTTATTCTCGTTACTTTAAAAATCAATATTGATAATATTAAAAATAGTAAACTAAATTTAGTAGTAAATTACTAAAAAAGATAATACATGACTAAACACTAATCATAATTTAGTGGGTCTGTTAAGTTTACTTTTTGGAGGTCTATGATTATGCATTTATTTTTCATTAAATTCTTTAGCTATTTGTAAAGCTGTGATTAAGGGTCATTATTATTAGTCTTTCTGTCTTTGTTCATGTGATTCTTTGTAACTATTAACCTCTTTGAAAAACATTTTTTTATCTTTTAATTAAACAGAGTTCAGTTTCACTCATTATTGGCAAATATTCCTCTTGAAACTCATTTTATATTTCATAGCATACATTTATATTTTGCAGTGATGTGTAAAGCATCACTTTTTTGTATTTGCTCTTTCACCTGTTACCCTTTTGTGTTTGTGTGTCCGTTGAGGGGGTTGAGTGTGAATTCAAAGGATGTAGGTCTGAGTTGGATTACAATCATATGTCTGATTGCATTATTAATATATTACATGGCCGTGTGTGTGTGTGTGTGTGTGTGTGTGTGTACGTACGTGCATACTGCAGGCGTTGGTTCTCCATTCAGAAGAACCAGCTGGTTTACCAAAAGAAACATAATGTAAGTATCAGATTGTCTAACATAAGGATCACGTAGCATTAACCAATAGAAGTAATGCCACATCGTTTCACACACACATGCTGATACTTATAAACCCACACATTTTATGTATTGGAAAGAATTTAGAGGCTCTTTAAACTGTTTCTTTTTTTTTCGGTGACCGTAGAAACACATTGCACAAGCAGACCACATTTGTTTTATTTAAACAAGCTCTCTGTCTGTCTCTGTAACAGGAGCAGATCACTGTTGTTGTTGAGGACTTGCGGTTATGCACAGTGAAGCCCTTCAGTGAACAAGACAGACGATTCTGCTTTGAGGTTGTCTCTCCCTCCAAGTGAGTCTGTGTGCGTGTGCGTGTGTGCGTGTATGTGTGTGCGCACATGTGCACTAAACTGTCAGAACTGGTCTGCCATTTTTTTTTTTTTGGAGCATGCAACATTTTTCTGATTCTTGTAGTGTTTATGTTTCTTGCTGCAATTTGACTGTAAACAGTCCTGTAAATATGTTACTCTACATTTAGGCAGGTCTGTACATATCCCATTCTCCAAATGACAGGGTGTGTGTGTTTGTGTTTGTGTGTGTGTGTGTGTGTAGGAGCTGTTTATTACAGGCTGATTCAGAGCGACAGCAGCAAAGCTGGATCAGCGCTGTCCAGAACAGCATCGCCTCAGCATTCCAGGACAGAAGAGATGACAATCTTAGCTCTGTACGTCACACACACACACACACACACACACACACACACACACACACACACACACACACGTTTAACTAAAATATCTAAGTGCAGACATTCCATTGAGCTCTATAGATTTATATAAAGCTACTTATTATTACAGTATATTACTACTGACTAGGTATGTCAAAAGTACCAAGTTAAAATAAGTAATAAGATAACGATAACAATCTGTCTACAGTATTGTTTGTGCTGGATACCTGTGCATTCACTGCCGTCTGGCTGATAGCTTGCTTTGCAGCATTCACAGGCATATTTTCACATATGCTCTGAATGATCACATCTTGCTGTGATGTGGTTACATGCACCATTCAAATGTGCTTCTTGGTCAAAACACCTTGAGTCTTGGCATTTATTTTAAAAGAATGTAAACTGATGGGCAAAGAAATCTCATATATAACAAAATAATACAACTGTGTGCTAAGCCTTACAAATGCAGGCAAAGAGACCTGCCCCAGTCTAAAGTGTCATCAATATTAATCAAACTACACTATTAAGAGGTATTTATTTAGTTTATTCCTCACTGTTTACTTGAAAAACATGAAGCAAAGTTTACTTTAATTATTAATTGAGAAATATGTGAAAAGTATGTTACAGTTTTTATTCAGTTTGTTCAGTTAGTTTTATTAATAGTAAAACAATTTAATACAATAGTGTGTTCAGTAGTGTATTCCCTTTTTTTTTGGTGTTGAAATTTCAGTGGTACTGGTATAAATTACAGAATTTTTGATATTGTGACAATCCAACTACGGACTAGTTCTGTGTAGCCAGACCTTCAGACTGACATCACAGCTTTCATTGGCCAAGGACCGGCCAGAGGCCGTCTGACTGACATGTAAAGCAACCAATCACAGTTCATGTTTAGGAGCGTGAAAATGTCCCTACAATAACAGACTGGCGTGTAAAACTCTTGAACATATTTTAGAGTCTTTGCCACAAAATCACAGTTGTAAACACACCGGCGTTCTTCTTCCATGAGGGGGTTTGGCATCAAGACGGCTGTTTCCAGGCGGACTGTTAAACAACCTGACACACGTCTCCCAGAAATTCTGTAGAATTCAACCAATCATATTTCGAAACTCCTGAAGTGTTTCCTATTTTGTGTGGCTTATGCATCAGACATTCAGCCAACAGTTCAATATTATATAATTGTTTGTATAGTTAAAAAAAAAAATATATATATATAGTTTTTTTTTCACCTTTGAGGATGACAAAACTGACAGCTTTGTTTTTAAACATAGCACATTTATAGTACGCTTCCACACAAGCAGAATTAGCTAGAATGCTATATTTTAATGAAGGCGATAAATGTGTTAAAAGTGGACATGTGTGTGTTCAACAGAGAGATCGCTGCAGCTCAGTGTCTGCGGGAAGTGTGCGTTTGAGCAGTGGGGAGCCGGAAGCGTCTCATCGGGAGGCTCTGGAGGAGGTGCAGGCCATCTCTGGGAACGGACAGTGCTGTGACTGCGGGGAGCCCGGACCCGACTGGGCCTCTATTAATCTGGGCATCACACTGTGCATTACCTGCTCTGGCATACACAGGTTAGTAACGCACACACACACACACACAGCTATATAACGTATCATACGAACATGCATCTGAATTGGGTTTCGTGTTTGCAGGAGTTTAGGTGTCCACTTCTCAAAGGTACGATCCCTTACGCTGGACTCATGGGAACCAGAGCTCGTCAAAGTAAGAATGCATGCACGTCATGCTCATGTATTTATGTTTGAGATAAAAATGTTGCACTTCTCATTTTGTCCATTTCTGCTGCTTCTGTCTATTTCATCATCTCTCTATTTCTACAGCTCATGTGTGAGTTGGGAAACACAGCTATTAACAAGATCTATGAGGCGCGTATTGATGAGATCACAATCAAGAAGCCCCACCCCTCTAGTCCAAGGTACAGTAAATGCAGTGTACTAGTTAATGGGCAGTTTTGCTTTTTTGTCTACTTAAAAACTACTTCTAACCTTTTATCAGCATGTCTATATAAAAAATGTTTTTAAATGTATAAATGTGTGTTTTTAAATGTGTGTTTTTAAATGTGTGTGTTTATGTGTGTGTGTGTGTGTGTGTGTGTATATATATATATATATGTATGTATGTATGTATGATATATATATATATATATACACATATACACATTAGGGCTGTCAAGAGATACCTTTTTTTTTTTTAATCCAATTAATTACACGATGTGGCGATTAATTCATCGAAATAATCGCAAATTAATCTCACATCAAATTTGGCTGAGAAATAACCCCCAAAAGAACATTTAAAGTCATTATTGTGTTAAATGAGAAAAGCATCAAATAGACATTAGAAAAAGTAGCTTTAGAAAAAAAAAATGTTTAACATATTTAACATAGAATTTATTACACAAACTTTTAGGCTTCAACGGCCTTGAGGGTGAGTAAATGATGACAGAATTTTCATTTTTGGGTGAACTATCCTTTTAATGTTTTTATTTTTATTAATATGAAAAAAAAAATTTGTTTTTTTAATGAAATTATACTCTAAATAAGAAACTGCCAGTAGGTGGCGGTAAATCTCTAAATGAGTAAGTCATTGAGTCATTCTTTCATTCGATTAGTTTAAACAGTTGATTCATTGAGGAATTAAGCAAATGGCTCTCTTCATGAACAGGCCATTGAATCATTGGTTCATCCGATTGATTCGGTCAAAACGCAGATTCATTCAGAAACGGCGCACAACAGTTCTGCTCTGGCTTTATAAGTAATATTCTCATTGGCAAAATTGAGCAAAAGCAGACAATTTCGTGTATAAAATATGACACAATTAACTTCTTATTTATTGAACTGTTGCATATAATCAATATCACATTTGCACTCGTGCTATTCGGGACAAAAACAGCACTCATGTGAAATTGCGCTCGTTACTTGTGTGACATTGCTTAACTATCATATGATATAAATATGAAACAAAAACTCATACAGGGGCGGTTTTGCCTGATATCTTGAATTTTAGGGGCATTTTCTAACTGCTCTCTATAGGCTACATCACGCAGTAATATGTAAAGTTAACATGTTAAATAATCGAAAGCCCTAATGTGTGTGTGTGTGTGTGTGTGTTTTGCAATGCTAGTCATCACTAAAACCACAGAATTTTGTTTGGAATATATAATCAGTATATGTTTTCTTAGGCAAGATAAAGAGTCGTGGATTCGCTCTAAGTATGTAGAGAAGAAGTTCATCCACAAGCTCCCTGAGACCGGTCGAGCAACAGTCCTGCGGCGCTCCAGTGCCCGACGAAACCGAGCAACCACGCAGGACAGACCGAGCACACGCCCTGCCCTCAAACCCAAACCCAACCGAGCCACTCTGCCACGACTCACGGGTACACACACACACACACACATGCCCACAAACTCACGACACGCTATAATTTACACACATATATATATATATATGTGTAAGAGTCATGCACCCAAGAACCAAGAGTCTGTATTTATGTTTTTGATTCCCTGCTACAGTTCAGCATAGAAATGCATACAACAGGGTTATGTGTACTCGAAATAAAACGAAAACTCGGACACAGTACTCAAAATATTGGTTTAAACATATTTTCATAAACTGTAATAAAACAATGAATGCAAAGTAAGTTAAAAACTAAAATGCTACCAAACTGAAAAAAAAAACGACCTGGCACGTAATAATCTGATCCGTGTGTAATAAGACGATCCCACATGCAGATGCTGATGAGACGCCAGTAAAGTTACTGATAACAAAGATGGACTCGCATTAAACCGCAGTGACTGGTAGGATACAGCACAGCACTTTTCATTGTTATAAACAAACTTTTAAGTAACTTGCAAGTTAAATCCATCTCAGAGCATTTCATACTGTGTGTTGCTTTAAGCGCACAAGTGTGTGAAGTTCAAGTCAATTTTGGGTTCTCTTGTATTTAAAGTGCCCCTATTATGCTATTTTTAAGACTCCTAATTTAGTTTTAGAGGTCTCCTACAATATGATTACATGCATACAAGGTCAAAAAAACTATTTCTCATAATCTACACTTCACATCACCTCGTTTCTCAAAAAGTCTGAAAGCGGTTTGTTTGAAGATTCAGTCTCTCCAAATCCCTCCTTTCCGCAAGTCTACTCTGCTCTGATTGGTCAGACGGCCTGGTCTGTTGTGATTGGCTGTCAGAAATGAAATGCCTATTACCATATCTAAATTTCCGCTCCGGAGGCTTCCTTAGTGCTTGCATACACATACGAACAATAACGATGGTCAGTCAGTTTTTCCGTATCAATTCCTCGTCCTTCTGAAGTGCATTAAAGTGGATTCTCAGCGCTGAAAACCGTGTCTTCCCGACATGAACGACACGAACCAAACTCTTCCAGCCTCAGCAACAACTACAGTGTTTGAGGGTCAAAGTAGACGTTGTTCACGGGCAGCCAATGAAGACCTTAGACTGGCATTATGCAAATCTGTTACATTGTTACGTAGGTTTGTTACAGGAAGTGAGCCAATTCAACAGTTCAGAATCAATTCTTTCTTTTAGGAGACAATAACTTTATTTGTCGTGCATCTTTAAACTTTGCAGACCTTTTACATCCACAAACAGTGATATTACACACTGCAGGAAAGGTGATATTCAAAAAAGTCTTAAACATTGCTGTTATTAAAATAATCAGTGCTCGTCTTGCAGTATTTGATGAGTTGATATGATGTGTGACTGTGATTGCTGTGTAAATACGATCTGGATATTTCAAAAGTGTTTTTTTTTTTTTTTTATCTGTTGGTTTAACTAATTCTTTAACAAAATAACTAAACACAAAAATATGTTAATAAAATTATAACTGTTACTATAAAAAATAAACTCAAACTAGTATAGTAATTCTAAAAATAATGCACAACTGTAGTAAGTAACCTTGACACAAACACACACGATGACCCTAGTAAATTGAAACAATGAAGATAAGTGTCCCAGTTTCTACTGATCTAATCAGTTTCTTGATGTTTCCCCTACAGGCCTGAGCCCAAGTGAAATAATGAAGAACAATTCCAGCTCCCATAAAGGTTACACACACACACACACACACACACAGAGACAGATATGATGTTCACACATCCATTTGACTACACAAACTCCATACTGACTCTCTCTTTCTCTCTGCACAGAGAATGATGAAGAGGAGGATCTGAGTGGTCTTCATCCCGGGGCTTTGCTGTATCGATCTGTGGCGATGCAGCATTTCCCTCTCATGGCAGACGCTCTGGCACACGGCGCTGACGTCAACTGGGTCAATGTGGCCGAAGACAGCAGAACTCCACTAATACAAGCTGCTATGGCTGTGAGTGTGTGTGTGTGTGTGTGTGTGTGTGTGTGTGTGTGTGTGTGTGTGTGTGTGTGTGTGTGTGTGAGTCCAGCATTCATGTTTTGAGTGTGTATTACAGTGAATAATTACTGTGTATTTCTCCCTGCAGAATTCCTTGGCAGCCTGTGAGTTCCTCCTGCAGAACGGCGCTAATGTTAACCAGGTGGACTCGAACGGGAGGGGACCATTACACCATGCTACCATACTGGGACATACAGGGTAACACACTTAGACACTAGGGCTGATTTCCTGATTAATAGCGATATTCGTTGGAACAGTTATGTTCTTGATATCGATTCTTAAATTTCCAAGATCAATCTTTTACTCAATGCCAGCGTTTCCTGCAGAACTTGTCACCGGCGGCGCACCCTGCTGTTGAATCTGTGTACCACAGCTGAATCTACAGCTATGCCAAATAAGGCCCAGGGGCCGGTTTCACAAAGATAGACTTTGACTATGGCTTCGATATAGTAGATAGTCAGACTTCAGATCAGGGCTCCAGACTAACTTTTTTCACCTCCGTCCTGGAACCGTCCTGAAAAACAATTTGAACCGTCCTAAAGTGAACGTCAACCGTCCCAAAATAAACATGTTGTTTCTGTACTTTGTTATTATCATCTATAGTTGTTAGTTGTTAGTCACATAATAAAAACACCATTAAAATGTTTATGATATATATTATTATATTTATTTAGCTCCATTCAAAGTAGTTATCTGTAAACAGGTAAAAAACTGATTTAATAAAAAATAACAAGAGTTAAATGCTTTTTTGTATTCATGCAGAACAAATCTTTTTTTTTTTTTTTCATATATACGAAAATTAAGAGAAAAATACAAACAGCTCAAAACGTTTTTGAGTTGGTTTGATTAAAAAAAAAACAAATAAATACTGGTGACAACAAAAATATCATCATTCTTTATTCTTTCAAGCAGCAGACATATTTATTTGTATGAATTAAATATAATGAATCCTTAAAGCTATTAATGAGCAGTGAATGCTTTTCTCTTTTTCTTTTGTTGCTTGATCAATATTAAGGACACAGACCGCATTAGGTTTATTACCCACTGTCACTTTAAGAAGTCGGATCATGTCCAATGAATGACATGCACTGATACAATCCGATACACTCAAAACTGTTTAAGACATAACCATCATAGTTTACGTGAATACTCTCCAAAACGGACTTTTCAACATAATGTTGTGTGTGTATTTGTCCATTCAGACACGAAAGAGAGCTCAATTCAGTACTCGCGCGCTGTCTATGTGCATGGCTGCACGCTTCGGGTCGGGTGTGTGCGCACAGAAAACCGTACCGAATAGAGATCTTTTTTTTGCGTCGTCACTCTTATTCTGCTCTACTCATTCTCCCAGACGTTTACATTTTTTAACGTTTTATGAGACATGCAGCGCATGTCAACCCGTGTGCCGCTGGGTAGATCAGCACGTTACAGTACAAATGTGCGCATCTACCACAAAGCTTCCCAAATCGTCACTATCTAACATTTTTGTCTAGTTTTTATTCGTTGACGAAAATATCAATAGATTTTCGTCATAGTTTTTGTCATTCAAAACTAGTTTTTATTTAGTTATCGTCTCGTTTTCATCTGTGAAAATAAGCCATGTGATAGATGTACCGCGAAACAAGTCTCCGGGTGAGTAGCCGGCCAGTGACAGTAACTATAGTAACAGCATGAGAAGACGCGCTCCGTTGTAGTCAGCGCTTGGTCGGTTAATTTTGGCATTTTCTAAGTAAGTTACCCTAATAGGCTAGTAATAAATGAACACACATTCAAAAATGTCTTTCGTCCTGTAGGCGTCCTAGAGAATATTTCTGTTCGTCCTAAACACATTTTCTATCGTCCCCAGGACGATAGGACGCCGTTAGTCTCGAGCCCTGCTTCAGATAGACATCTAAATCAGCACTTAAAGGATTAGTTCACCCCAAAATGAAAATTTCCTAATAATTTACTCACCCCAATGCCATCCAAGATATCCATGTCTTTCTTTCCTCAGTGGGAGAGAAATTATGTGTTTTGAGGAAAACATTTCTGGATTTTTCTTCTAACAATGGACTTCATTGGTTACCATCGTTTTTAAGTCCAAATCAATGCAGTTTCAAAAGTCTTTGAAGTGTTTAAACGGGCTGTACGCGATCACAGCTGAAGAAGAGGTTGTTATCTAGCGAAACGATAGGTCATTTAAAAAAAATATATATCATTTATACACTTTTTACCTTCAATAGTTCGGATTGAGCTGATTAACAAACGGACAGGGAACTACGTCATCACGTTGAAAGGTCACGCCGGCGCCGGCAATACTATTTGAACTACTATTCATATTCATCAGAATGTTATTCATATACTATTCATATTCATATTCACTGAATACTATTACTATATATATAATAGCAAACAATACTATTTGAACTATCCTCCTACGTACGGTCGCATTGTAAACAGTGGGGCGGTACTTCTGCCGGCGCCGGCGTGATTATGGAAATCAAAATTATGGAAAATTGCCTCAAAATATTTAAGATTCTGCACTATTTCTGTGTAACTAATCAAATAAGCAAGTAATGTTTGATCATCACAGCTGTTAAGAACTTTTCAAATATGGTTATGTGTATTTATACATTACAATCACATACAGTGATGAACTAGGAAACCTAAAAATGGCACTTCGTAACATAGAGTTTTCCGACCTCTGACCTAACCTGTGTCTGTGCTGTCATAGGTTGGTGTGTCTGTTTCTTAAGAGAGGAGCGGACTACAATGCAAAAGACACTGACGATAAGGACCCGATCGGCATAGCCATAGATAACGCCAACGCCGACATCGTCACGCTGTAAGTAGTCTTTGATAGATGGAGAGCGTGCGCTGAAAACTGCACTAATCCATTTATGGGACATTTGATGAAGCTCTTCCTGCTAATAACTCCATTAACATATCATCCGCTGTGGTTTTCCTCCCAGACTCCGGATAGCCAAGATGAACAAGGAGATGCGGGAGATGGACGGCACTCCATCAGGTCATTCTGAGGGGCGGGGCTTTGGTGCTGGGGGCGGGGCTGGGGCTGTGATTGGACACACTAAGAAAAGCTTTCAAACCATCAAGAATCAGCTTAGTGGTCGGGCATCAGCTGGCCAGAATTAACTAGCTGTGCGTTTAGATGACAAAACAGAGGAAACCTTGAGTGTAACAGAGAATTAGAGGGAAGAAAGGACAGTATGTGGGTTTGTGCACTTTGATAAAGCACTTTAAAACACATGGTAACACTGAATGTTAACACTACGTTTTTAATAGCACATAATGGTTTTGTTGGGAACTCCAAAACTGTGTCACACTATTAGTTCACCACTAACATTACCAACGGTAGAGTATTACATTGACACTGTGTAAAAGATTTGGACTTCACTTCAGTTATTTTAGTTCCTGTGGTAATGTTTTGATTTGAAGTTTTATAGTATTTTTATTAGTTGGTATTAGTACTGTTTGTACTGAGGTTTTGCATGAGTCATGTACTGTGACAGTATGCTTTTACAAAAATCAGTTTTTTGTTTGTATGGCTGGTGTTTATGCATCTATTAGAAACATCTGAAGTGGAATGTACAGTGTTTTTTTTATTTTTGAGCTAGTATGGGTTTGATTTATTTAATATCTGGTGAGACCTGATTAGGCATTGCAGTTTTTTTAATTAATTTTTTTAACATAATGTAAAGGATAAACTCAGCCGGTCATTACAGTGCTTGCAAGATATCACCGTGCTGAAATGTTTCTTCTTCTTCTTCTTCTTCTTCTTTACAGTTTGCTCTATCTATCTATCATATCTCTCTTTCATATCTATCTATCTATCTATCTTTCATATCTATCTATCTATCATATCTATCCATCTATCTATCTTTCATATCTATCTATCATATCTATCTATCTTTCATATCTATCTATCTATCATATCTATCTCTATCTATCATATATATCCATCTATCTATCTTTCATATCTATCTATCATATCTATCTATCTTTCATATCTATCTTTCATATCTATCTCTATCTATCATATCTATCTTTCATATCTATCTATCTATCTTTCATATCTATCTATCTATCTTTCATATCTATCTATCATATCTATCTTTCATATCTCTATCTATCTTTCATATCTATCTATCTTTCATATCTATCTATCTTTCATATCTATCTATCATATCTATCTTTCATATCTCTATCTATCTTTCATATCTATCTATCTTTCATATCTATCTATCTATCTTTCATATCTATCTATCTATCTATCTATCTATCTATCTATCTATCTATCTATCTCTTGTTCTTTCCATCTCCCTGTATCTAATCATACCTTGCAAACACTAGTATTTCCTTCATAAATGCGAGTGATTCGGCTGTAATGGGATTAGCATGGACATTTGGCATTGCATGGGGAATCACCAGCATTTAACCAACATGTTTACAATTACCCATCATTAAATGCATCAAATCAAAACTTCAGACCCTGGTGATCATTTAGACAGAGCATTATGATCCGTTTTAATTTTTGGCTTTCCAATATGAAAATAAATATGATTCTGTTACTCTGAATCTGATGCTCGTATCGCAGTGCCAGATGTTTGCAGGTGTGCTTTTTCTGTGGTGCTTATGCTTTTTACGTTTATGGCAGTTTGTCCACGTGTCTGTGTCTCTGTATACAAATCAGATTTTGCTGTGGTGTGTTTGTGCGTGTGTGTGTGTGTGTGTGCGCATGTCCTGAGACGGGTGGCCAGGTGTCTCCTGCTTGCAGTGTGTGTCCTCTGCACTGCGTGCGACAGGTAATCCTGTTACCGTACTCCCTTACGTATGAAAAACAACTGCACTTATGTACTATTACAAATCTAACTCTTCTCTTCTGGGTGCTGGTGTTGACATCAGGCTGATTCTTCCATCTTGTTAGACCTTGTTAAACTCTGTTTGACTCCAGGTTTTCCATCTTTAATCATTACGCACACACACAGGGGATATAATTCACACTCTCATACAGTATATGACTGTAGTACATACTCAAGTCTTATTTGTTTTGGAAATCAAATGCAATGTGCTGTAAGATTATTCAAGTCTTACATCTGTAACAAATAAGGATGCAAAAAAAATTGATGTTTTGCTGATTGCTAGAAGGGGCTATATGTAGAATTCAGAAACGCTTGTTATTAGCGACACCGGTGGCTGTTTAGTGAACTGCACTCGTGCACACGTAACGTACAAGAGACTGAACGTGATGTAATGCTCGCGGCGAAGTTCTTCGTTCTTTGCTTTGACAAAACAAAGTTTAAAATACCTATACTTTTAACGAACATCCAGACTCTGCCCTTTTCTTTGCATGACAAATTGATAATGATATTACAGTACGGAATGGCTTTTTTGGCATTATCCTGAACGTCGAACGGAAGAGAGGCACTCGAGTGAACGTCTTTTGATTTTCCCGAGTGTCCTTCACATAAAAATCAGTCCCACAGGCTTTCATAGACAACCTAGGAAGTCGCAAAAGGTCTCGTTTTTTTAGTGTCTTTACAAGCTGTTCACACATTGGCAATACAAATGCAAATAATTAATGAAAATCACATATAGCCCCTTTGAAGTTGTGTTTCTTATTCCTAGGAAAATATTCTAATACAAATTTTTCTGTTTTTTTTCCTCCTGTAGGTGATGACACCTATCATGATATCTTCAGGGATTTCTCCCAAATGGCTTCCAACAACCCAGAGAAGCTTAAGCGCCGTAGCGCTGATATGAAGTAAACCATATCAACCACTAGATGTCAATGTTACACCAATATACACACATTGGTGCTCCAGTAGACAGAATGAAGTTACCACATACTATAGTTTTTCTTTTTTTGCTGAAACGTCACCCGGCTGGCTCCCAATGCTGCTTCATTTGGTTTGTCTGGTGCACTTGATTTGTGGGTCTAAACATCTGGGTTTTAGCATATTTATCCCAGTTTAGGCTTTAGGATGTCATCAATAATATTTGCTTATCTCTTTGGGCCACAATCCTTATTCCTTTACATTGACCTTCTGTATCCAGATCATTTATCATTTGAGCAAGTTTACATTACACAAATGTAATGAAAGCATCAAGTGGAACACATAAAGCCAGAGTAGTGGTGAAGTGGATGCCTTTACATGTCTCATTTAAATGGCTATTTATCCTCATTGAATTGATTTTCAATGGACAAGTTGCTATTCGTTTATTTTATTCACTATGTTGTGAGCCACAGTGTTAATGCAACTTGAATGTAAATGTTACTTTGGGTGTGAGATCAGTTTGCTTGGTTCTCCTGTATATTTTTATTTCCATTTTCTCTTTTTGTAAGACCAAAACAACACGTTTGAAATGGTTAAGTGATGTTTTGTGAGCATGCGATGCTCTAAGCAACACGTTTGAGATTGAAAACGGTGGAATATGTAGCTAAATAAATAAATGATTCATGACTCATCGTGTGACTTGCATTTCTAAGCTTTGCTAATGGTTAACTAGGATGCAGAATTGTGCAATGAAACGCCATTAACACTTGCATAAATATAATCTTACAGAAAGAAACATTAAAGTGTACGGTGACTTGTTATAAATGTCTTAAATGATTTATATTTTAAACAAATGCAATTTTTTTCTATTCATCAAAGAGTCCTGAAAAAATGTATATTTATAAAACGGATAGTTCCAGTCCTTGATTCTGATTGGTTGAGCCGCGTTCGAAGCCGTTGTAAATGAACAAACAGACCTGTGACCGCATTACATTAGTATTACTGCGCAACTGCCGTTCGTGATTCTTTGTTGCTGCCTTGCTGCATGTGTTGCTTAGCAACCTCTTTGGAACTACATTGCTTGGCGGAGGAATAAATGTTTTATAACGTTATATTTTTTGTTGCTGGTGTTTATTTTATGAATAAAATAAATATTAAAATGAATATTTTTATGGAGTAACCGTTTTATAAAAGCAATAAGCCCCTTGAAGCGGTGTTTTACAGTGGATTTAGAACGCTAAATTCACTGTAAAACACGGCTTCAAGGGGCTTCTTGCTTAATTATATCAGTTTTCCCAAAAAAAAGAAAGAAGAAAAGTTTCCTGAGCAGCAAATCAGCTGAAAATTCAGCTTTGATCACAGGAATAAATTACATTTTAAAACATATTAAAATAGAAAACAGTTATTTGAAATTGTAATAATATTTCTCAATATGACTATATTCGATCAAACAAATGCAGCCCTGGTAAGCTTGAGAGACATTTTAATTAACCACATTAAAGTGGTTAACTACTTAACACAGATTTATTTGTTCCAATAAAACCCAACTGTCTTACCACACAGTAGTGCTCTTCCTGGAAAATAAAAGCATAACAGGCACATGAATATCGGCTGGAAAAAGGTCAAACTACCTGATCGGCTCAGATTGGAAATTCCACTCAACCTTCCAACTAGATCAAAAGTCAACTAGCATTCTAAAGCTCAAAAAACCAGTTGATGAAATGTTTAATGTCATTGCCCTGCTTTGGCAAACCAATGCTACTACTAGTCCAACTGTGACTGAACTGCATTGTTGACTTTATAATGCTACTGAACTGATCCAACCTCAAGAAGAGTTTCACTTCTCATGCTATGCCAGCAAACTGAGGTCTATAGCTAAGCTGTGTGTGTGTGTGTGTGTGTGTGTGTGTGTGTGTGTGTGTGTGTGTGTGTGTGTGTGTGTGTGTGTGTGTGTGTGTCACTTCTCATGCTATGCCTGCAAACTGAGGTCTATTGGTTAAACCGTGTGTGTGTGTGTGTGTGTGGCCAATCTCAAGGCAATAAGAGCCTCTCACATGAGAAAGCAAAGTCTGGCAGTGACTAAGCTCATTGAGTCTCAGTCTATGAAGATTAAGGCTCACGTGTTTGGTTTTATGAAAAGTGTGTCTTTAAAACAGCATTACTGACTAGTATTCAAAGGGTTTTCTGTGTGAAGTAGAGAACTAACAAGGTTGAAATGAATATACAATAGTAAATCTCTTGTATTATGTCAAATAAAATGTTTAAACAAACAAAAAATGCTTTGAAGAACACAATTTGTTAAACACTTTGGTCAATGATTCATAAGTGAATTTGTTTTTAGTCAGCGACCTCTGTGGATAAAGTATGTCAATATTCTGAGACCTTGAGCTTGAACATCACAGTGAAAACCCTTCGCATTAGGCAAAATCCCCATCATAAAATATTTAAAAATATGCACAGGTTTTAAGATATCACTGAAATACACAAAAGATGCAATTTGACCCCGAAAAGACAACATCAGTTTTCTCAGACAATGCAAAAGAACATCTTGAAAACATATTTCTCATATAAGAGTGAAAGAATGATGCTCTACCATATAGGAGCTGAACAGGATTAGCACTGCTACGTTAGCATTAGCTTGCCTTCCTGCCTTTGTATACTATTACTAGCCTCTAGCACCAAACAAGAAAATGTTTTGACTTTATCTTAGCTTTTGTTTGATGTGACAACATGTCTGACATGTGATGACCAAGCAGTTAAAAGCTTGGAATTGAGTTCAAAGTTCTTGCTAGCAGCAAACATGTTTGACTAGCCTTGAATACAAAACGCAGTAACTGCGATTATTAAAAACCACAAACCTCATTTCCTCCACCAAACATCATAAGCAGATTCCTGTCAGAGAGTGCCAGAGGTCAAACATGACACCATAACTTACAATCCCAAAAATTCTAATATAATAAAAATAATATTTTATACATAAATAGAATTTCTGCCAGCATACTTCTCCAAAATAAAACAGCGTTATGGTGTCAGATAGTAATACCATTGTATTTAATATACAGTGCCCTCCATAAATTCAGAAATGGCCAAGCAAAAGAGGACTTTTAAGACAATATCGGCACAAATCCTTATTTTGTGATGATTTTGCATTGACTATGAAAATATATTTTATTAAATAAAAAATATTGACTTCTACAGAGCCCCAAAAGGGACATGGTGAGGAGGAAAAAACATGACATTTTTTGCGTTCCCAGACAAACGTTGCATTCGCTCGCAAAGAACTGGAACGCAAAAACATTCGCTAGAGAAACACCAAAACATTTACTAACAAAAATGGAAAAAAAAAACTATAAAAGTATCTCAATGATACTAAAATAACACTGCACAGCTGCTGGTGTTTGTATATTGCCACTATATTATATAATCAAAAATAACAGCAATATCACTGGTCTTCAGTGGTGTAGTGGTAAAAAAAGAGGTGAGTAAACTATAAATTCTGGTGAACCACAACTTGGTCACCCGATAAGGTGGACCACTGCCTACTGGTGTATGTGTATCCTGATGACATCGCTATAGGCTATCATTTGATGGTACTACTAACCAGTGATAGATGGTACTATCACTGGTTGTTCCCTCATCATAGGTCACACAATCACTATTCAATTCATACATTAATCTAAGTTCTTGTTAAAGAGACTCAAAAAGGAATAATATGGTTGAAATCTATAAAGTTTACTAAATGAGAGAGAACAAAAATATTTAAGAGAGATCGAGAGGGAGGCTTATATCCACAGCTTCCAATGCAATGCACTTGTGCATAATGATTAGGGATTTGGGATTATTTTCATAGTCGATTAATCTGTTGAATATTTCCTCGATTAATTGATTAGTTGTTTGGTCTATCAGAAAAATGTGGATCAGTGTTTCTCTGTAGAGGGAAAAGTCTTTAACCTGGTGCAGGCTTGATTCCCTCTGAATCTCTTGACTCGTACAGTTGGGTTTTGACATGCTCCCTACATTAAACCAGCTGCCTGTAATGAATAAAAAAAATCGCTTTTTTGCATCGTTTTAATGATTTCCTGTTGCGGCTGCGATCAAGTTTCATTCTCGCGCAGCTTGTTTAGTAACTTCATGAGCGTGTGTTTTCTGCTACGTGTGTGCGCCGTTCTCTTTGTTCCGTGTGTGTGTGTGTGTGTGTGTGTGTGTCGGCGCGCTGCGCTCTCTTCTCCGTGTTTGCGCTGCGCGCTCTGCTCTGTCGTTAACGGCCCAAATGCTGGAATCATGTACCGATCGGCGATCACGCACTGGAAAAGCAAAGTCCGCTCAAATAACGTGAAATTTAGAGGTGGATACGCACTTTGGAGGTGGGCAAACGCTATTTCCGAATTTTGGGAGGTGCGTAAACGGCGTTTACGTGCGTTTAGCCTCCCCTACACCCCTGCTGGTCTTCAATGATAATTAAAGTTACTTTATTACATTTAGGTCATGATAAGGATTTATGCTGATATTGTCCTATTGTAACTTTGAGAGGGCACTAATTTCATAGTGCATGTCCAAAAAATATGGTTTTACCATGGTGTATGTCTGCTTGTTGTTTATTAAAGGAATCATTAAATTAACAATATTTGTCACATTAAGACAGATTTGTATTTAACTTTAAAAAAGTTAGACTTCTGCTCTCAAAATCTGAGAACATCCTTTGGATTGTCTTGCTATCCAAAAAGCACTAGTAGCAAATTTCACCTATACATATATATATATATATTATTTGGCATTGGGGAAATCTCACTAAAGCCTGGTTCACACGGCAGGATAACTAGGCAGATTTTAGCCCCGATTCACCCCTTCTGACAATCTTAAGGATGCTCCGATTATCGTAAAATAATCTGATCAGATATTCCTGCCGTGTGTGGTGTGTTAAGACTGCTCTCGTCTGCTCGGAAGGACGTCGGGACCGCTCCGATCTCAAATCGGGGATATCCAACATGTTGGATTTATTTGGCCCGATTTCTCCTCGTGTGTGGTGTCCCCAGGGCACACAGCCTGTGGACTGTGGCGTGTAGCCAATCAGAAAGCGAGGTGACGAGGCGGCAAGGAAGCACCGGGAAACATAATCAAAACAGCCGGCGGCATGGCGCACCAGAAAGTCCAGTGGACGTCGGAGATCATCGCCTTTTCTTTTGATAACGTTTTTTTTTTCGGTTAAAAACAAACTACAAACTATTGCCACTGCATCCTCTTCGTCCGCCATGATTGTTTACTCTGAAGTCACGTTTGATCTCGAGGTATTTTGCGAGATTTCCCGTCTGACCTGGGAATGCTCGGGAGTCAAATCGGTTCGTGTGTGATGTGTTGATTTTGCCGTGTGGCTGCGCACCACACACTGTACGACCAAAACCGTTAGACCCGTGATTTTTTATCCCCGTGTGTGGGGTCTCTCAGGTTTGGAAAATCGGCCGACAATTTTAAAATCGTCCCGTGTGAACCAGGCTTAACTTCTACTTATACCACATTTTGCAGTAAAACTTTTAGTGGATAATTTCATAAAAGCATTTTGGCCAAGATACCAATACAAACATTTGCCTATATCCTGTTTGATATAATGCAAATATCCTTTCAAAAACTAGCACTACCACCATTAGGTATAATCTAACATCACAAAAATCATAACGTTTCCTTTAAATTAGTCAGATGAATCATTTCCTGAGGTATTTCTTCTCGCTCTTGCTCTGGATGTGTAACATCTCTCTTAGAACAGATCTTTAACTCTTTTTCTGAGTAAAGCGTATCATCCACGGGGCACAGTTTCTCAGAAACAGAGTCCGAGATAGTTGGTTTGAGTAGTCCATCTTCAATGGAGCAATCCTGAGACTTCTTCTTTGACGGTGATGGGGGTGGAGGGGCCGTACAAGACCAGAAATAGGGAAGGGTCATTGTAACCACCATACCTGACACGAGGAAAGCACCAGCAGTGATGAAAGATGCCGTGTATGTCCCGGTGTAGTCCTTCAGCCAGCCTAGGAGAAAACAAAAGTGGAGATGGAACAATCATTTCAATGCTGATTGGGAATTTAAAGAGCTGTATCAATGTTAACTATTAATTTTCTTCTATTGGCCGACGCTGGTCATGTGTGTGATGAGTGTGATGCTGGCCAATAGTGAGCCTACGTTCTGACGTACAACCCAGAAGCGCTGCGCTGTTACACTACGTGAACTCACTCAGAGGCCCACACAGAAGATATGAATAGTTGAATAAAGTTGTTATTTTAGTTTTTTTTTGTGCACAAAAGGTATTCTCGTCGCTTGTTAAACTTATGGTTGAGCCACTGTAGTCATTTGGACTATTTTAAACATTGGGTCTCATTCATGAAACACGAGCAGAACGAATTTTTGTGTAAATCGTGTGTAAAGTGGTTCTGGCGTAAAATGTTCGTATTTTCCAAATGTTAGTTGGTACGAAAGAAATCTACACCTGCTCCCAGCCACGCGTAAATAGTGTGTTTAACATCCGAACGTTTTGCTCATTAATAAGGCTGCATTTTAATTCACCTTAAGCGGTTACATATTTACACAGCATTTTGAAAAAATATTATATATAGTAATTACGGTTTTTCTTTTTACTTTTATTATGAGAGCCAGTAATAGCATCTGCAAACGGAACACAAGTCCGCAAGTCACAAGTGTTGCAGTCAAGCTTCATGTCGAACCATTTTCTTTTCACTTCTGGGACTGTTCGATTAACAGATGAAACTCCATTAACTGCATCTGTAATATGCTGCCAAGCTTCCTTTTTTTTAGGACCTGATACGCCACTGTGTAGCCTACGCTTGAAAATAAAATGTGGCGTTTTGAATGAACTTCTGATAATAAAACTTCAATTTCTGCATCTGAGAAATTTCTCTTTTTCATTCGCTTTTGAGAAGACACGTTGAAATCCTTCGTTTGGTGTCATAATATGATGCCCATATATAGTTGTCAGTCGGATTTAATGGGCGGGATTTATGGTAATTGAGAATGAGCGTGCACGCGCGTCCCATTTACGACTGATTGGAATTCATTAACACACACACACATTTCACTATCACATCTGACGTTTACGAAGTATTTGTGAATCAGGAGAAGAGTTTTCGGGAAGGTCTCTTTACGCGCAAATCACTCACATATTTACTTGTATATTTACGAATGTTTCATGAATGAGACCCATTGTCTTTACTAACTTTCTGGGCCGACAAGTTTCAATTACATAGAAGCCTGTGGTACCCTGGAAATCCAGAGTTCTCGCGAGAGCACAAGTTGAATTTGCTCAGCGAGTTACTCTGGTGTCGAATAATGATGCTCATTAAATATGCCCCTCAATCTGAGCTGCACCAATCACATCGGGTTATCTGATGTAGGCGGGCCAGAGGCGAGCTAAACAGATGACGACATCGCTGTGACGTCAAAGAGTCATTAGTAAACATTGCAAGATGGCTATGGATGAACACCAGTTGTTTGAAACAGCTTTGGCCGCTACAATGAACGAGTTAGACTTGGCTTTTTATCCAAAAGAGGAACAGAAGACGGCTCTCCAATCGTTCCTTTGCAAGAAGGGCGTTTTTGCTGTTTTGCCGACCGGATACGGCAAGAGCCTAATCTACCAGTTAGCTCCGCTGGTAGCTAAGCGTATGGGGCTTGTTGTGATTGGTTGTAGTGTTATCCAATTGCGTGCAGTGAGATTTTCAAATGCATGCTTGGTGCCGCCCCTTGAGCTGGCCGATTTTCATTAGTCGACGCCAGACCATTAATCTTTTAGATTTAGGTCTGGATTTCCAGGCTAAGCCTGTGGAGGAGTGAGACAGCTCTCAGATTTAATCAAAATTATCTTCATTTGTGTTCCGAAGAAGAACGAAAGTCTTACGGGGTTGGAACAACATGAGGGTGAGTAATTTTCGGGTGAACTAACCCTTTAAATAAAATGATTGTGATCATCTTATGAGCTCCTACCAGACAGTGGTGCTCCCAGGAGCCCTCCAACACTCTCAATGAGCTGCAGGAGACCGAGGGCTCCCAGCATTCGCTCGATGCCTACGATCTCCGGTACCACCGCGAAGGCCAGTGGCGTCATCGCTCCTGCGCAGAACCCATAGGCCACACTGACAACCAGCAGTCCTGAGTAACTCACAGCAGCAGGAATGAGCATCAGAAACAGGCCCAGTAACCCAGTCCACATCACCAGCATGTGGGGCATCCGCATTTTGCCCAGATCCGAGGCCCAACCGGAGGCTACGCGGCCCACGATATCTGCCACGCCGGTTACAGAGATTACAAAGGCTGCCTGGTACTCAGTGAAGTCAATGTTACGGCTGTGGGCCACCAGGTGAACGTAGGGGATGAAGTAGCCCGCATTGAAGAAGGTGATGGCCACGGCATAAGTGAGGAAGCCTCGGTGTGAAAGCAGGGAGAGCTCAAAGCACTCATAGATACGGGAGGGTAAAGAAGAGCATCTGTTGAGGTTGGTCGAGTTTTCTGTCTGAGAAAAGCACAAAAAGAAATGATTAATCACTGTAATATAAATATTAGGGGTGTAACGGTACACGTATTAGTCTCCGAACCGTCACGGTCTGGTGAATACAGTCAGTCACAGGCGATCCACACTCCAGTCCAGAAGGGGGCGTGTGTGGCAATGCAACGCTGTTTGCTAACGCAAGTTGAGTTCAGATGGCACGCAAGAGCTTGCTAGTAGCCTATACGCCGAGTTTCGATTCATTTTTGTGACGTGCTCCACAAACTTCACGGAAAGGAAACCGGGACGGCAGAAAGCAACATCCTGTTTGTTTTCTTTATTATACAAAAGCCAAATGTTTTGCTTTTATTGTGAGTGTACACAAATAAAAAATAGACCATACAGTTTCAAATGATGTCTTACTCTTATCTATGACCATAAATGATGGGAGTATTTTAAGTTGTTTTCACAAAAATGCCTAATATTAAACATTGTGCATCCATTGTCACCGCATGTTAATGAACTCTCACGCACAAAGAAAATGACAGTGTAGGCTACACACAATACATTAATCAAACCAAAAAGTTTGAAAACAGCCATTGCATTTTACTGGGAAGCATTGTTCAATCGATCAATTAGAGTAACAAATCAACAATTCCTTAATTTGTTAGTTGGGCGGACATGTATCGAACCGTGATCCCAAAACCGAGGTACGTTCCGAACCGTGACTTCTGTGTACCATTACACCCCTAAAAAAATTAAATAAAATAAATAAAAATAATAAAAAATTTATATAATTGCATAATTCTAATATGTTTCAATTATTAATTGTTCAATTAATCAATTCATGTAATTGTATTGATTTATATATCAGAGCACATACCTTTTCCACAACTTTTGGATTCCCTAGAGGTCGAATGAGAGCTCCACAAGCGATCATGTTGAAGCTGAGGCCTCCGAGGATAAGCAAGGCCCCACGCCAGGCGTAAACTTCCACTAGATATTGAAAAAGCGGGGAGAAGGCGAAAGAGGAAAGACCGACGCCTGTGAAGCCCAGGCCCATGGCTAGAGATCTCCGCATGGTGAAATACTGCATCACTGACGCGACACTAGGGGTGAAGACCAGTGCCCAGCCTAAACCTGACACCGATCAACATAGAGAGGAACAACACCAATCAGGATCCTGAAGTTGACTAATATTAAGCACACTATTTACAAGAGCCTCTACCTGAAATGAATCCCATGGTCATGTAAAGATGCAAAAGAGATGTTGCCTGGGAAGCCAGAATGAATCCCAGGCCTGAGATGAATCCTCCCATCATAACAACTGGACGAGTTCCATACACATTACATGCGGCTGCAGCTATTGGACCTGTTTGCAGACATACGCAGTTAACATGTGCCAAGACAAAATGTGGTTTTACCGATAAAGACATATGTCATGAACGAATTTGTGCATATGAACTTACTCATTAGCAGTTGAATGGCCAACCCAATGGATGTTATCCAAGACACTGCCTGAGCACTCTCATCGAAGTACTGCACAAACTCCACGAAGAAGACGCCCAGACTGCGGATGATCCCAAACACCAGGGCGGATGTCCCGAAAAGAGACCCCACCACCACCCAGCCCCATCCCCCATCAGGTGCCGCCATCAGCGGGGGCGACTGCTGCGTTTCCGGCCTCTTTTGGGGCTTTTCCATCTTTGCACTGAAGAGACTGATTAAAGAGACCATGATTTGAAAGTCTTGATTTTGTTTTTGGACTCTATTAGAAGAGGTTCTCATGCCCTGCCCCTTTATTTTTGTTTATGCCTTGGGCAGGAATTATTTAAATGAGGGAGTTCAGAAACAGCGCTTACTGATATAGAGAAAAATAGTGTCTTTGTGCTTTGTAACTGTCTATGTAAGACCTTTTTCATGCTCAAACAGCAACATTACACACTAAAGAAAGTTGAAAATGAAAAAAAAAAAATTTCTGAAATGTTATATCTAAATATGAAAATGAGCTATTAGGCAATTAAATATGCACTAATTTGCATACATCCAAATTTGCATACATGTAAAGGTGCTGAAATGGAGATTCAGTGCAGGAGAAAAAAAAATAATAATTTAGAGAAAACGGCCTTTAAAGATATTTATTGTAATTGAAATCTACAGAAACAGATAAAGCAACACTTAAAAGTGTACTTTGAATGTTTTCTTTCCTTTCTGTTTTCTGCAGGTTGGCCTAATACCTGCACTACAATTTTTTTTGTTTGTTTGTTTGTTTGTTTGTTTGTTTTTTACAGATGTTATAATGTACTACAAAATTTGAGGACCTGTGAAATATTGTCAGATGTTAATTTGTGCTCGTGATGAGAAACATTATGAAAAAAAAAATATGTGAAAAATATGGAAATTAAAATGATTTTAAGCATTTGATTTCGTTGCTTGATGTTAAATTTAAGTTTTAAAATACTGGTCTACATACTCGATCTCCGGATGTATAACATTATAATTATTAGGTAATGTAAAAAAAAGTTAAAAAAAAAAAAAAAAAAGTAAATAAAAATCTGCTCACAAGTGAAAATACGCCCAATGCAAATCAAACAACCATAATGGGTTATTAATAAATATTAACTAGGTAACGTGACCACAGCTAATATTCAGGAAATCACTCTTGTCTTGTATAGTGACGTAGCACACCCATTCAATCATGTGTCGCTAGCATTGTTCATATTTAGCACACGGGATTTTACAGTGTCAGTGACACGATTTATTCACGAATGTATGGCGTTAATGTCGATCAATACAAACGCAAACACATGGACTTAGGGGACAAATCATGTGTTGTTATAATTACAGTCGAGGCATATATTTTTATTGTGGACATACATTATTTGGCAGTAGTAGATATCGGATATGTGTGTTACAATGAAACACTAAACATTTAAGACAAACAGTATGTAACCTTTCTGCTTACTGAATGACGTAATATACACTCATTTGATAGTGCAAATTTTCGTTAAATGTTAACCGTTTCAAAATGCGATTGTTTCAGGTGAATGTGTCCAGAACAGATCAGTCGTTACTCACCCATAACCCAATCACCCCTTTTCCTTTCGAGTCATGATGATTAGGTCAAATCATGTAAATCTTCTTTTTAAATGCATAGACAACCGGTAAATATTGGTAAGCACATAGTCGATGGTGATTTTCGACTTACTCATTAATTCACCTGCTGCTTGAATGACAGCATACTGCTTTAGTTTCAGCGAAGCTCCGCCTCCAGAGCGCGCTCACGAGCTAGCATTAAAGTTAAAAAAAAAATCAAGAACATATTAGTCCTACCATCGATCACTTTATGAACTACACGTGCAGTGTCAGGTTCCAGTATGTCGACAATAACAGCACATTCAGCATTCTGTCATGCATTTAACTACTGTCAGTAAAGATTAACGTTATCTGTGCCTGGTATGAACTAAAGGCCCTCTAGCGACAGTTTCAGTTAATGGTTAGAGATATCAGTTACCTAACACTTTAACAGCCCAGGGTTGTTTACTGGTCTAAATTGGTTTTAAACTGGAATGTTTAAAATGTGATTGTTCATGTAGGGTAAAGCAAAATCTATATTTTAACAATATTGTAAAAGTGTGTATATGTGTATTAGAGTAAATGAATAAAAATGTATGTGTGTGTGTGTGTGTGTAAATATATAGGCCTAATGTGTAAATATATATATGTATGTATATATATGTATATGAATCATACAAAATGCATGTCATTTTTTTTTAAAGAAGAAAAAAAGCTGCATTTATAAAAATGACCCCGTTCAAAAGTTTACATACCTGATTTTTAAATACTGTGTGTCGTTACATGGATGATCCACGGCTGTTTTTTGTTGTCGTTTTTGTGATGGTTGTTGTTGAGTCCCTTGTTAGACTAGTTAAACTGCCCAATGTTCTTCAGAAAAATCCTCCAGGTCCTGAAAGTTCTTCAGTTTTCCATCATCTTTTGCATATTTGAACCTGTTTTCCAGCAGTTACTGTATGATTTTGAGATCCATCTTTTCAAACTGAGGACAATTGAGAGACTCAAACTATTAAAAAAGGTTCAAACATTCACTGATGCTCCGGAAGGAAACACCATGCATTAAGAGCCGGGGGGGTGGAAACTTTTGGAATTTGAAGATCAAGGTAAATTGTTCTTAATTTGTCTTCCGAGAAACATGCAAGTATCTTCTGTTGCTTCCGAAGGACAGTACTAAATATATCTTTTTTTATATTAACACAAAATAAGATTTTTTTTTTTACATCTTCATCCTGTTCAAAAGTTTTCACCCCCCGCCTCTTAATGCATCATGTTTCCTTCTGGAGCATCAGTGAATGTTTGAACCTTATAGTTATAGTTCACCCAAAAATCACAACTCTGTCACACGGCAAGTGAACATGCTTGTAATTCAACAAGTAATTAATGACAGAATTTTCATTTTTGGGAGAACTAGCCTCACCCTTTAAGTGGTAAAACTTCCATACACTACTACACATATTGACGGACAGGTAGTGTGTGTGTGTGTGTCTGTGTGTGTGTGTGTGTGTGTGTGTGTGTGTGTGCGTGCGCATGGCCGGTTTTTGTTTAAGGCCGGAAACAGGTGCCAGTCGCTCCATTGTTCGTATTTCAGCAGCACCCGTAGAGAAGCTGAGGCGCTTTAGGGTGAGTCGAGGGGTAACAGTCGTGAGCTAATCGAAGGAAGGAAGGGCTAAGAGGTGAATTCTTTGTTCTTCTAGGCTCCAAGAATCAGACAGGCATTGGCAAGCTAGATTTGAACTTGTAGTGAAACATTTGTATATGCTGCTTACTAAGATGACTGCTTTATAATTGTGAGACTCTCCCACTGTTCATGTGATTGTGAAGAGGCAGGATTGCCTGAGAACAGCACACACACACACACAATAACAAGAAATTAATTTAACTTTAATTTATATAAAATAGGTCTTGTCTTTGTCCAGCAAAAGAGCGCAATACAATTTTGTCGATATCATTATGCTCATCATCATCATCCTCATCATCACTCTTCTTTACATGTATATTAGTTTGACTAGTGAGTCCTCAACCTGCTTGGACTCTTGGAAACTATAATACATCATTAAAATCTTGAAATGGCCTCTAAAAAAACACAAGTATCATTAAAAAAAAAGATACATTGAGAGTCTAATCCTCTACAAATTTTCTTCTTGTTACTTAAAAACACAAATAGGCTCCAGGCCTTTTAAATTAGTACATTACAATACTAAGTAACTGGTAAATATTAAGCAACTAAGAGGTTATATGTGAGTTTGACATTCTGGTGATTGGACCAGAATGGATTCATTAACAAATAAGAACACTATTTGGGCAGAAAAATTAATAAAGAAATAATAATAAATAAACAGATATTAAAATGACAGCATATTGATTAATAAAAAAAAGTCATTTTTCTCTTCTTTCTCAAACATGCTTAATTCCTTAATTGCACTTCTGTTCTTCTTTATCCGTCTTCCCTTCATAATCTTTCCTACAATTCCACTTATCCACTCATTTTTTTACCTTCATTCAGCTCTTACATCTCCAATCTGAACTCCTAATAAACATCTTCACACTCTCCCACAAACCATCTTTAAATCACAACAGCAAAATTAATCTTACATATCCTTCCATAATGTAACGTTAGGCTACTGGAGCATTTTCAATTCACCTGATTCATTTTACTGTCTTAGGACTCGTTTCACACCAAGGACGATAACTACTATAACGATATAGATAAAGATATAGTTCTAAAAAAAAATCTAAATATAAAAGAATAGCAGAGTTCACACCACCGTGACATGATGTCGTCGATAAGCGATAAAAACATTCACAGCCAATCAGAATCCATCCTGCTTTCAGAGCTCGAGCATTTAAAGGGACAGACGACAAAACTGCAGAATAAACACAACGATATTGTGCGCTGGTTTGAACGCTAATACAGGTTTCGTTATAGTTATCTTTATAGTTATTGCTCTTGGTGTGAACAAACCTTTAATCCCTATTCGGATGGCAGTTGTTTCTCATGGGTATGTCTGGAAAAATAGATTTGCATGGCTCCTCAGTGATAAAGCTTGAGCATTCAAATGGTTTAAATGGTTTTCTGTGTTGCGTTTTATCTTTCCAAATGATGGATTTAAAAAAATAAAAATAAAAATTTAACACAACCTCTTATTTACATAAGGTTAACATTTGACCTGGATTCTTTGCCGACTAGTAAAATGATTAGTCATGCTAATACACAATTAATTTAGTGCTCCCCCCTGAGAAACAATTACAATCTGAACAGGGCTACATACTTACTTTTTGACAGTGATATGCACCATTTCCCCAGCCAATATGACGACAAAATACTTGTTGCAACAGCATAAAATATGATTAAATAGCACGAGGAAGAGAAAGTATGCATAGCAAAGCAAAATAAATAATAATATTTGAACAAATGACAAAGGTAACAGTCAGCACATCTAGTGCAGGAGTGCTGCATTCTTGGAAGGCTACATTCATTGGTATATTTTAGTCAAGCTGTCCTCGAATGCAGCACTCCACCTCTTTAAACTCTTTACAATACTGGTTCATAGATCCATCAATCTTCAGAGTGAGCATTTAGCTACGGTGCCTGCGATGTTGACCGTGTCCCTCAGCCAGCTTGCAGCAGGGTGGGTCCAGGTTGGTACGGGTCCGTCAGAACCTTGTAGCGGATCTTGGTGTTGGTGATCGCGCCGTGCTTCTGTCTCAGATGGAGCCTCAGCTGGCTCTTATGACGGAAGTGCAGGTGACATTTCTCACACTGGAAGAATAGATTAGAGACGAGAGTGAGATTTCAGCATACCTTAATTTAAAGTTGTAGTTCATAAATGTAAAAAAAATATATATATGTATAATAGAAATGAATAAAATATACATATTATACTGGCCTACATCATATTTGCTGAATGAAGTTAAACCAACTTGTTTCTCGCTAATTTTGGGATGCTGAGTCCAAAATTAATGTCTGTTTTGCTCGAGCACGTCACACATTCTCAAAAAAATATGATATGCATTTCATAGCATTTTTGCTTTGACAATCATTTTGGTGAAGAAGTCTTTGAATTATCTCTTAATCACCAGGGGCCAGTTGCAGAAACATAGCCATTGTGTTAAGACTGTGTCTTAAGTACTAGTATGACTAACTAGTTAGTTAGGGGTAATCAGTCTTACTTTTCGGTAGCAAATTACACCAATCTCGATGTATGAAATATGCCTAATCCTCGATTTCAAGGTTAGAATTATGGACTGACAGATGTTGTCTGCTAAATCTGTGGGAGTTTTACACAACATCCAAAAAGCGACATAAAATGACAGATTTTGAGGGGAAAAAAGCTTATTTATTTTGAAAATGTTTTCATAGTTAAAGTCATCATTAAATCAAAATTGACAATTCTTGTTTTTCATGGAACATTGCAGTGTACATCGCATTCGTTCATGTGCCCTCGTAATCTTTAATCAAAATATTAATATTTATATATATATATATATATATATATATATAAAATTGAACAAATCTTTAGTCTTATTTTGTGAAGAAAAAAAACGACATAATGGAAAGTTTTTATTCATAATTTTGAACGCAGCATCATCAAATTAGATTATATTAGGCCTTTTTTGCAAATTATGAGATTTTTAAAGATGCAGGGCTGTGTTTTAAATATATATATATATATATAAAGATATTAAAATGTATATGTTGAAATATACTTACGCTGTACGGCTTCTCTCCGGTGTGGATGCGCAGGTGGCTCTTCAGCGTCTGCAGGTGTCGGAAACGTGTTCCACAGGTGTTACATGGGTACGGCTTTTCTCCGGTGTGGATCAGAACATGAGCACGCAGGTGAGCGACCTACAACACACATCATGCATTTGTCAAGAATATCCTTTTAAATGCTCAAAAATAAGAATGATACATGCAATCCTGCGCAGATGTACCTGGACAAATCTGGCGCCGCATGTGTCGCAGCGGTAGGGCTTTTCTCCCGAGTGGATGCGGGAATGAGTCTTCAAATTCGCGGGCCGGTTGAACTGCGCCCCACACACATTACAGCGGTAGGGCTTGTCTCCTGGAGTCAGCCAGAGCATAAGAGAGATATAAGGAATGAGATACAAGTCAGTAATAATATTAACTTTATTTTATATAGTGCATACATAAATACATAGAATAATTAACTAACAGATAATCTTAAAAAATAAGTTCCACAAGCATAAGTTGTACACTGTAAACAATTTTTTTTCTTTGGTCAAATCAACCTAGATAATTAATGTGGTTCCGGTAACATAATATTTAGAATTTCTGGTGATTAAACCAAATTTTTAATTTCAATGAACTTAAAATTTTAAGACAACCGGGTAACTAACTTTTTTAAGTTAAACCAACAATTTTTTTTTTACAGTCAACTTTAGTCAACCGCCTCACCTGAGCAGGAAGGCTTTGTGTTTGTGCCTTGATTTCCAGTGTAACTGAGCTGTGCAGAGAGGTTCTCAAACTTGATTGGATGTTGGCCCAATAAAGGATTCTGATTGGCTATTTGGGTGCAAACATAAGGACTGCAGAGACCTTTTTAAAAGGAAGAGGATGAAAAATAAGATAAGATTGTTTATTTTTGTAAGCACAGCTAATTCATAGTAAAGTTAAGAGATGCTCACTGACCTTTATCCTCACTGATCGAAAGGGGTTGCAAACAACGGTCCACAACATGATGGGGATATTTTTGCTGTGACATGTTGTATGGAAGATGCAAAGTTTTCCTAGAAGAAACAAAACAATGGTCAATACATTTTGAATCAGTTACATCAGAAGTTCTTTAATCAGTTAAGTCAAAAGAGACTAAACACACCTATTATTCATTCCAGGCTCCTCCCCAGTCCAAATGTTATTTGCTGTTTTAGGATCTTCCATCCTATCACTGACAAAGGGGGCGTGGCTTTGTGCTTGACGCTCCTCTCCAGGCCCCTCCTCCTTTATAGGTGTGGCACACAGAGGGTTGAGGACAATATACTTGTACTTCTTCCAGTTGCAGGCCTTTGGGTCAGGAGTAGGTTTAGATTCAGATCTCTTCTGTAAGGATGAAACATTACAATTACGTCACGTTCACACAGCAACAGAATACAGTTGTCAGGCCTCCTTTATACGGTTACATTCACACACACAGTTACTGAACGATCCACATGAATTTTCAAAAATAAAAAATAATATGCACAGATAAATCATTCATAAACATGCACACCTTTAGTTGAGGAGAGAGACTGCAGCCGCTGGACTCAGCAGGAGAGTTGGGCTGCCCGCTGGATTGGGAAGGACTGTCTGGGGATGGTGTGGAGGGGGTTGGAGGTGACGATTCCTCTAATTTTAGGGTCTGAGACTTGTGGATAGCAATCAGGCCAGTTCCTGGATCCAGCAAGGCAAAGCTCTCACCTGGAATCCTGTAGATACAGTTGATGTATTTTATAACCTTTTGATAACCATTTTTGAGATGCCATATTGTGGAAGTGTCAAATGCATTCAAACACATAATATTAGACATTCCCTGTATAAGCCTTTTTTACCTGGCTCGGTCTGGGATGGGATCTCCTGCCTCAGCATCGGGCCTGGAGGGGGAGGAGAAGATGGTGGGATGAGCAGGTGGTGATCTTCCACCGAGAGGCGCTCTGGAGGCTGGCTCCATCAAAGAGGGACTCACAGTGATCCTTTCACTGCAGAAAAAAGAACAAACTTTTGGTCTATTTATGCATGATGAAAGTGAGATGGGATGGGATGGTAAGATGGCGTTCCCCTGAAAAACTTTGCGTTCCCTGCGTTCCCTTGCAAAAACTACTGCATTCCCCATAGAAAAGTTGCGTTCCCTCACAAAACCGATTGTGTTCCCCCAAGAAACTTTGCGTTCCCTTGCAAAAACTATTGCGTTTTCCTGAGAAAAGTTGCGTTCCCTCGCAAAAACGATTGTTCCCCCAAGAAACTTCGCGTTCTCTTGCAAAAACGATTGCGTTCCCCCAAGAAACTTTGCGTTCCCTCGCAAAAACTATTACGTTCCCCCAAGAAACTTTGTGTTCTCTTGCAAAAACTATTACGTTCCCCCAAGAAACTTCGCGTTCTCTTGCAAAAACGATTGCGTTCCCCCAAGAAACTTCGCGTTCTCTCGCAAAAACGATTGCGTTCCCCCAAGAAACTTTGCGTTCCCTCGCAAAAACTATTACGTTCCCCCAAGAAACTTTGTGTTCTCTTGCAAAAACTATTACGTTCCCCCAAGAAACTTCGCGTTCTCTTGCAAAAACGATTGCGTTCCCCCAAGAAACTTTGCGTTCCCTCGCAAAAACTATTACGTTCCCCCAAGAAACTTTGCGTTCCCTCGCAAAAACTATTACGTTCCCCCAAGAAACTTTGCGTTCCCTCGCAAAAACTATTACGTTCCCCCAAGAAACTTTGTGTTCTCTTGCAAAAACTATTACGTTCCCCCAAGAAACTTCGCGTTCTCTTGCAAAAACGATTGCGTTCCCCCAAGAAACTTCGCGTTCTCTCGCAAAAACGATTGCGTTCCCCCAAGAAACTTCGCGTTCTCTTGCAAAAACGATTGCGTTCCCCCAAGAAACTTTGCGTTCCCTCGCAAAAACTATTACGTTCCCCCAAGAAACTTTGCGTTCCCTCGCAAAAACTATTACGTTCCCCCAAGAAACTTTGCGTTCTCTTGCAAAAACTATTGCATTCCCCCAAGAAATTCTTAGTGTGACAAACATTTTAATAATCTAAAGAACCTTTATCCACTTTAAAGAACTTTTTGCGCAATGGAAAGGTTCCATGGATGTTAAAGGTTCTTCATGGAACTATAAATGCCAGGAAAAACCTTTTATTTTTAAGAGTGTACAGGCAAGTCGTTGCATCATATTGTTGGTTATTTGCATAAAGTTAAGCTCTATTTAAATTTGTAGCATCATTGTCACTCATGTCACCAGAAATCTTTGCGTCGTTTTTTCACTGCGAATCGCTGTCAGTGTTCTGTGTGCGCTACCTTCTCTGCTTTGGTGTTCAGTCTCACCTGTGCTGGATAAATGCTCGGCAGGTGTCTGCGACGTGCTCCATCTGCAGGTAGGACGCAGCGGCGAGCACTCCAGAGACTGTGCGGGGCGTGAGAGGGAGGCAGGAGGTGTACATGAAGTCCAGCAGCAGAGACACGCTGCCTGAGTCCAGGCCCTCCGGCAGGGCAAGAGAGAACACCCGCTCACCGCAGGCACCGGCCGCTCGACGAGAGAACAGAGTGTAGAAGAATCCACTGTGGAAAAACAGATGTGTAAGGAAAAGTATCGAAAGTGGGATAAAAACACTTTCCACTGAATGCAAACTCTGACAAATGTGGAAGCCCATTTCCTCTCAAATCATGCTTTTGTAAATTATATTTATGATATGACTAGATTTATGAATCTAAATTATGAGACACTAAATCATAACGACATTTTACCTCAAAATCATAATTTTGAAATTATGACTTAAAAGTCATAATCATGACATTAAAATGTGAGATTTTGACAAAAAGTCGAAATTCTACCTTGAAAGTCATAAAAAGTCATAATAATTTTTTATTTCTATCTCATCATTTCAACTCTTTATCTCATGTCTCATGATGTTTTGTCATAATTTCCACATTTTTATGTCATAATTTGGGCATTTATGTCATAATTTCGAATTTCTATCCCAAGAATGAAAAAAAGTTAAAATTATAACTCTAATAATTTCTAATGTTTGTCATAATTTCAACATTTTAATCTTATAATTTGTCAATAATAACGTTTTATGTCATAATTTCGGCATTCTTTGGCGGATGTGGCCTTCCATACAAAAGCGTATCTGCTTACAATAGTACAATAGCTACTTGTGAAACAAAAGCAGTGTGTGTGCCGCGGGGCTGAATATGATCTCATGCAGGACAGGAGTGAGCTAACTGTCTACAGGGAAAAAAGAAGCAAATCTTGGCACAAACAGGAAAAATGGCGGAGGGGGGGCAGGAAAGAAGAAGTGAGGGAGGGCGGGAGAAAGTGAATGATCTGGCACTCCCTGATGCCCGACCTGCATGCGATGAGCACGGCGCAGTGCGCGCGCAGCGTGGCGGAGCCCACGAGCAGCGTGGCGTCGGTGAGGATGTCGCGATGCCGCAGCTCGTTTAAGTTCAGCAGCACGTCGTTGGAGTGGCGGGTGAACTCCTTAATGTAGCCTTTCTTCACCTCCATCACATGCGGGCTTCCGTGTTCCTCTTCCATCTGCATTTATTTTGCTATTTGATAAAGAATATTGTAAACATGTTATTTTCTAATAATTAAGCTCTACAGATAATCTTTTTGCATTATATTCCAGTTAGCAAAAAATTATTGAAGTAATTAAAATATGTAGGCTACTGATATTCATAAAGGCTAATTTAATATGTATTTATAATATATATTATAACAATATAGTCTACTTATTTGAATTATGATCCTGTGAAGCTTTATAGTAATCATTAAATATGTTTAGTAAACATAAGAATATTTTTACCTGGCAAAATGAGATTCAGAAGCATCTATTTGGGGAGGCCAGCTCCCTACTCGTACCTGCCATCAAAAAACAAATCATTGTAACCCACATGCACCAAGTTTAATAACAAGTAAAAAAGTAAACATCTTAAAAAAAAAAAGAAAACATGCATGTCATTTTATGAACCACTTTACTGATACATCATTCTGCAAAACCATAAAATATCATGCACAATAAAAAATGTGATGCACTGACTATTGCATTAGTTCAGTTAGCAGCAGCAATATTTAATTAACAAATCAGTAAAAACTTTATGAAATTTAATTATTATAAAATTACTAAACTCCAGACAGCCTTTTAAAAATTAAACACATCATAATAATTCAGAGTAAAAAAATTATAATAACTGCAGGAAATGACCACGTTATCATTCATTCATTAGTATTTTGCCTCAACCCCCTAAAACCTCTTTCATAACACCTCCTTAGTTGAGCATGAGGATGCAAATGGATTTTCCCCACATTTTGCAGGTGGTTTGAACATCAAAAAGTACAATCCAAAGCATCACATTTTTGAAAAACTAAGTAAAAATTTGAATTCAAGTACAAAATATTTGTCTGCAAGAAATATCTATCCAATATAGATATGCATTAAAAAGACTGAATTGAGAACTCACCCCGACCAGCAGGGACGAGAACACACACCGCCCTGTTCTTACAGCTCCTCTCTTCTGATCCCAGTTTCACACACACGGTCTAGACTCTCTCGCTCAAACGTGTCTCTGGAAAACTGACCGGTCTGACCTAAGAGAGAGTATCCTTTATAACGCTGTGCAGGAAGTCTCATTCAGTCAGGGTGTTTATTTCCTGTGTTCGTTGAGCTGCCTTTTCACACTGCTCCCAGGTCAGTTTTGTGGCGTTTCTTATAATGACTGAATGCGGGATCTCGATGGTCTCTGATCAGGGTGGGAAAACCCCATCCCGAATCCTCTTCTCCACCTTCCTTACTCTGCCCACGCGCTGGAAGCTCAGCGGGAAAAGGCTCCAGGCCCCCGTGTGTCAGTATTTATAGTTGTGTATTAGAGCCCTTTTGTGTTTAATGATGACAGGAAAATGGGTAGAGTGCTTTTTGATGCATGGTGCGTGTGTTTTGTAAATGTTTGTATGGATGTGAAGAATCCAGGGAATGTTGGTTTGTGTGTGTGTGAGAGTGTGTCGTTGCGTGGGCTTGTGCACATTGTCAACGGGTCAGAAGTCCTGTCAACACTGTCCAGGAGTTCAGCAAACCAAAGCAAACTCGCACGACCCGGTGTCTGTCCAGGACGAGGGAAATTGTCTCAGAGGAAGTTTGCGCAAATACATCAACTTCATTCTAATGGTTTGCCATAGGAATCATCTGACAAGCTTATGTCCAGTGACAATGCAAACATAAGATCTGATTAGGACTGTGCAATCTAACGCTGTAATATGTATTTGTAAGTGAACTTGACAAAACTTCATACCATAGTCTCAGCTAAATTTCTAATATATATGCATTAAAAAGGATCGCAGGGAGTCTACGAAACCCCTGAAGGTGTCCTGTGGTGTCTGACACCAAGACATCAGCAGCTGATCCTTCAAGTCCTGTAGGTTGCGCCAATCAAACTTGTTGGTCCAGCACATCTCACAGATGCTCAGTTGGATTGAGATCTGGAGAGTTTGGAGGCCGAGCAACACCTTGAATTCCTCATCATGTTCCTCAAACCATTCCTAAACAATGTGTGCCGTGTGTCAGGTGCTTTATCCTGCTGAAAGAGCCACTTCCACCAGTGAACACCATTGTCATGAGGGGATGTACCTAGTCTGCAACAATGTTAAGGTTTGTGGCACGTGTCAAATTTGCGTCCACATGACCGGCCGGATCCAGGGTTTCCCAGATCACCACACTCCCTCCACCGGCTTGTCGTCGTCCCACAGTGATCCTGGTGCCGTCACTTCCCCAGGTTAACTGCGCACACGTACATGAGCATCCATGTTATGTCAAAGTTTCGATGCATTTGTGTGTAGGCGTTTTTGGACGGTGGATGATCAGAGACACTCAGATTGGTCAGGGGCTTCACATCTCCATTCGCAGAAGAGTGTGATATACTGTGTGTTGTGACATATTTCTCCCATAACCATCATTAAAATGTTGTACGACTTTGTGTACATACATACACATTCACATGTCTCTTCAACACACAATTTGAGGCATCATTCATGTCCATAACACTAGAATTGCAGGATGAGTATTGCACCAAAGTCAATCAACAGACTTTTTAGTTGTGGCCTAATGGTTAGAGAATCAGACTTCCCAGACAGCAACATAGTGTCCGGCCAGATCCGGCCCACATCTGTTACGCACTGGAATCCACATGTACCAGATGTGGCCCGGATCTGGCCCGACACTATGTTCCTCTATGAACCAACTGAGGTGCCCTTGAGCAAGACACCTAACCCCCAATTGCTCCCCGGGCGCCACAGCATAATGGCTGCCCACTGCTCCGTGTGTGTGTGTTCACTACTCACTGCTCCTAAAGTGTGTGCACTAACTTGGATGGGTTAAATGCAGAGGACACATTCAGAGTATGGGTGTTACCATATACTTCATATGCCCCTTTCATTTCACTTTCTTTCCAATCTAAGTAGGCCATCTCAAGTGAGTCTGGAAGTTAACTTCCTATCAGTAATTTTGTGTAGACTGATTTAACCAGGTTGCACAGTAAACATGGCCTAAACAAAGTGCACAACCTTTGTTCAGACCAAAGATAAGCAACTCAGCGAATGCAGCCAGGTCAGCAAGTACGGCCAAATTAGGCCTCACCTGCCTCTCTCAAGGGTTGCCGGAAACCTCTGTCTGGCTTCCTGTGACAGGAGAGTGTGTGTGTGTGTGTGTGTGCTTTGGGAAGCTTGTTATGGGCAATGAGCGGAAGGAAATAGGAGAGTTTTAAAAAAAGTGATATGGGTGATATCTCTCTCTCACGACCGAAAAACAAGGGACACCTAGAGAAATGCAGCCTGCAGATGTGCAGGAACTGTGGGACACCCCCTCGCTCCACAACCTGCCCCCCCCCCTTAAGGCTTCCTGTGAGACACACACAATTACACACACACACACACACACAGGGATGAAACGCCTGCGCAGGACATCCGTCAATAAAGCAGGCAGGAGAATGAGACAGGGGATATGGGGGTTCATGTAGGTCTCCAATAGCTTAAAAACAAGCGGAAAGTTACCTCACCTTCTTTGGAGGGAAAACTTACCAATGGCCACAAAGACACAGACAATTAAGTCTGTATGAAATTCTGCTCCTTAAATATGCTTCAGGTTTCTTCAGTTCATTGTTTACTCTTTTATCATCCACCAGGCGATGATTTCTTGATTGCATGGACATTGGCAAAATATTAAGGATTTTTTTCATTTATTGCTGTCAGCTCATTTTTAAACGGTGCATGCTAAGTTTCACTAAGTTTTTATGGAGCGTTCAAGTCCTCCTAGGCAGTTTGTATTAAGAGTTGGGAAGTCGTGTTTAGAACGTCAGGTGCGTTCAAGTTTTCATCCGAGAAAGATGGCGGTGTAACTTCTCTAAATTAACTACACAAAAATACAGCAAGGTTTTTAACTCTATACTTCTAGAAAATGAAAAACAAAGAATGTGCATCAGGTGTGTTTTGCTTGTTTATGTTTTTAAGTAATTCATGAAGCCACTGTAAACTTTATTGTTACATATTATTTTTCTATATTACAACGCTATCTTATTTTGTGCAGGCAATTAGCTTACTTCATTGTCAAAAGGGGCGGGTCTACATAAGGTCTGGATCTGAGCATTTAGAAGAAGAAAAATTGATGAGACAGTTGTCAGATTTCATTGGTGATTTCAAGAGCTGCCAACTCTCACGCATTCACCGTGAGACTCACGCGACTGACGCTTTTCACACGCTTTCACGCCACACATCCATTTTCTCACGCACAGAAAAATCGCGAAGCAATGAGGACACGGAGACCGACAGACAGAGCACGTTACTTATGATATAAAAAAAAAATCTCAGCTCTCAGATTCTGTCAATTTTATTACGAAATTCAAACAATAAATACCGTTCTGGCGCTTGTAAATGTGACGTGACAGATCCCTATAGCGCCACGTGAACCGATCATCTCTACTAGCTAATAGTATAAATACACACGAATTAACAATGTTGAAAGATACAGTACAACTTACCGAAATGTATATTCCTCATACATAATATCTATCAATCAGTGTTTTTCAACCGCGGAAAGGGGTCAATAAAACAGCTGGAGAACAATTATGTCACATAACATTTACCTCAGGAAAGCCATTAATGACCATAGCCTAGGCTACTATAGGCTAGCACGTTAGTTGGCTTGAAGTTGGCAATTTTGCTAAATATGTGTAGCCTATTACATATTTATTATATTTTTTACTTATATCATTAAATAAAGTTGTTATTATAATATAAAAAACGCATAATATTTAATTTGAGTTATTTTTAACCTTAAATAGGCTAATAGCCTACTACCAGCTGATAGGGCGTTTTTTTTCTTGAGAAAAATTAACGCCTATCTTGTGTATGTAATATTTATCCAAATGAGTCAATATTAAATCAAATCACAAGAATTGAATTGAATTGAAATTGTGAAATTTGTCAAGCAGTAATAAAAAAAAACGTAGCTTACCCGAAATTGTACCATGTAAACATTGTAACATGTTGTCACCAAACCTAATGAAATTCAGTTTAGTTACTAAAATGTTTTGACAATCACAATACACTTATGACAATACCCCATGTAGGCCTAATGTTTCCCCATTAAAAGAGAGTGGCATTACTTGCCTTAAAGGGACTTTGATCTAGACATGCAAATGAATTTAATATTTTAAAGTGACATGGATAGTTCTCTTTTACGTCAAGCCATGACAGTCGTGATAAAACAGCGTAAGTGTTGAGCTTTGAGAAGTCATTATGCAATTAGTGAATTAGTCGCTTGTTTGTGTTCAAACATGCACTGTGTGTGTTAATGCGAGTCGGAAGTATCTTTTGGACGAGGGTGTTGAGTGCGTGTGTGTGTCCTTGTGCTCCTATTTGTTTTGATGTTGACTGGATCAATTGTGTCTTTGGTGTGAGGGGAAAAAGAGAGAGAGAGAAAACAACATAAGAAAAAAAAAACAGAGAGGGAGATGTGGGTCTAGGCGACTTCCAGGCATTGTGCGAGCAACGGAAGAGAGGGGGCGGCGAGGAAAAGTGAGACCATTACTAAACGAGCTCGGCCAATTAACGGAAACCATCCAGTCTGTCGGAGCGTTATATAGATGAGATCCTCAGAGCTGCGTGCCTCGGCTAGTGTCCGGCAGCACGGCTCGAGTGGGCTGAACCTCTATTGTGATTCTCAGAGCTGATGTGACACACTGATGAGTCTATGGAGCTGCAGCCTATAGTTGAGTCACTGTTTAGTCTTTCTAATAAGCATGAATCAAGGAATGAAAAGGTGGAATATGTTGTTCTGACATTCACTGCACTTTACAATAAGGTTTCATTTCTTAACACAGTGTAAAAAAAAAAAGTTGCTTCCTTAATTTTTTAAGTAGCCTACTATCACCTTGGATGTTTAAGTCATTTCAACTTAAATTACATTACATTGACTTACAAATTAGTTTTGCAAACATGACAAAGTTGAAGTTGAGTTCCTTAACTTATTTTGATGAGTTGAAACAATGCAAAAACATATGTTGTCATAACTTATTGATCATATTTTTTACAGTGCACTAGTGTTGGTTTATATGAACTATATGGCTACATCAGCATTTATCTTAATGTCAACTTTTACTAAGATCAGAAGTTGCTGTTAACATTAGTTAATGCACACGTTTTATATATTTTTTTTACTAATGTTAACAAATTAGAGCTTATTGTAAAGTGTTACCGATGCACTGAAGATTGCATTTTTTTATGAATGACTTTCTTTAGTATGTGGAACACAAATAAAGATATTTTTATTTTTTTTGGGTCCAGTGTTTTAAAAATAGGGTCCAGTGTTTGTTGGACCCCACTGACTTTTAAAATCTCAAAATACAACATAATATACATATTGATTATTTAAGCTGCAGAAACAATGACTGTATTTTTAATAAACTGCCTCTTCCTGCTGAAACTGAGAGATCTGGACATATAAGGACACGCTGTGAGCTCATCCGGTGTGGTGTGTGGATGAAGGGGGATGTTTGTCCTCTTGAGGAAGGTGGAAGGAGGTGGGGAGACGGACAAAAATGGACAATGAAGAAAATTAGGATGTTGAAAAGGGTCACAGGTTGAGAACGAGTGAAATGCAAAAGCAAATTCATATTGTTTATGCATGCACACTACCGTTCAATAGTTTGGGGTCAGTAAGATTTTTAATGTTTTTAAAAGAAGTCTCTTATATGCACACCAAGGCTGCATTTATTTGAGCAGATATACAGTAAATACAGCAATTTAGTGGAACAACTGGTTTTCTATTTAATATATTTTAAAATGTAATTTATTCCTGTAATGAAAGATGAATTTTCAGCATCATTACTCCAGTCTTCAGTGTCACACGATCCTTCAGAAATCATTCTAATATGCTGATTTGCTGCTCAAGAAACATGTATTATTATAAGCAACACTGATTTTATTTGTGGAAAAAGTGATTTTTTCCCCCCAAGATTCTTTGATGAATAGAGAGTTCAAAAGAACAGCATTTATTTGAAAAAGAAGGTTACACTTTATTTAGATGGTGCACTTCATACAAGTAAATTTGCAACATGTCAACTCTCATTAGAGTATTAACCAGATTGTAGTAAACTGTAAGTAGACTGTTAAGTTAAGATTCGGGTTAGTAGAATAAGTTGACATGTAGTTGCAAAGTTACTTATAGTCAGTATAATGTCTGTTGGTGGAGCATTAAAATAAAGTGTTAGCAGATATTAAGCAGACAGTCTAATGAGAGTTAGTTGACATGTAGCAAAGTGGACCATTGAAATAAAGAGTAAAGGCAGTAATAATGTTTCAAAAGATGTCTATTCAGTAACACTCACTTTTGATCATTTGAATGCATCCTTGTTAAATAAAAGTATTAATTTCTTTTAAAATCTTCTTCACCCAGTAGTATATGTGTGTGCTTGTGCGTGTGTGAGTAGTTAAGATCCCTCAGATCTGACCCATACTGAGTCTGACAAATCTCGAAGACAAAATATATGTAATAATAAATAAATAAAAATAAACCATGAACGAGCCAGAAATGACTAACATTCCAAACCCCAGAAAAGCGCAACGAAAATAAGACTGTATGTGCTCCGTATATAGAGAACAATGTTTCTCTTAAAATACTGTGCCAGGATCATTAGATGAGCAGCCAAGTAATCAAGACGTTTGCTGAATATTGTCTGCAGCTAAAAATGTGGAAGATATTTCAGGTCATGAGTTATTCTTTCATAACCAGCACACGGCTATTCATAGGACCTATTGCAACATTAAAAATTACCAGCGAAAGATCTTAGATAAATTCTTAAAAACAATACTCTATTCATATCTCTGTCAGCAAGCACATATACCTCATTGCAAAGTATTTTTGAAGAAAATTATGCCAAGAGCAAACTTTTGTAATATGCATTTTCATTATAAACTTCGCTACTGTAAAGGGGTCACGACATAAGTTCATAAAAAACTCATTTTCCCCAAATTGTCAGTCCAAATGGAAGTCTCAATATAAACCCATTTTCTTGTAGTCCAAAGTACACTGATCATATCTAGATCTACTTGTGGATAGATTCATGTTTGTTTTCCGAAGACTATTAACTTTTTCTATATCTACTCGAAATCTCTTGATGAAATATTCTAAGAGCAGCAATGACAGTGAGATACTAGAGAGATGGTGGGAGGAGGTGAATGGGTGTCTGAAGCGTTCCCGATCTTGTCTTGGAAGTAAAGTGACCTCTGAAGGAAAAAGGGGAGAGAATGATACTGGTTCAGGTCAGCCATTTCCCCTCAAGAGCCGTTGAGCTTGGTCTGATGGTCACGTAGAGTTTCCGACAGAGGGTGCTTCACGTGCCGGCCTGGAGGTGAGAGGTATTATCAGGATATTAATAGCAGGATATTAAAGTGAAGCACAGAGTGTATCATAATGGGTAAGTGGTTATTGGAGAGACCAAGACCGGCAATAAATTCTAAATAAAGTCTGACACACAAAATTTTAACGTGTACCAATTTTTTTATATATTTTTTTAAATACAAAACAGTATAAAATAATGTGGTTTTGATGATTATTCAGTTGCTTTAGCATTGGCTGATTTAATCAAACCCATTGGCTTAACAATAGATTAATCAATCAAAATGCAACTGAAGACAGCTAAACATTCCTTTTCATTTTGAGAACAAGTGATATGGCCAGGATTAAGTTTCCCCCCCGGCGATAAATAAATCCCTCATCTGGCACCATATGTCATTCCAATATGGGACACACAGCATGCATCCCAAAATATGCTCCACAACTCCCTGAAATTTATGGCAAGCCAATTTAATATTTATTCCTTTCAAATAAATAGTATATTTTCTGCAGCACTTACAGTATGTCTAAATGATCTGATAGTGGCTAGTATCTTTTTCAGTTTCACTAGATACTATCTTTAGAAAAAAATACTTTTTTTGATCTAATACTGTAGTTATTCCAGATGTAACTATCTATTCAATTAATCACAATTATTTATTCATCACTTACAAGTAATCAGTTGCTAGTCACTATCCCAATAGTGACAAGTAACTACGATTTGCAAATGTTTGTCTATAAAGTTTGTTACTTTAGGGCCAGATTTACTAACAGCTTGCGCCAGCTCAAACCCTCTTTTGGCGTTTAGAAACTACTGTCAGGATTTAGTAAAGACACATTAGTGCTGAAAAATTAGTGCTGAAAAGGCGTGGAAGTGGTTATTTTTGCGACTGACCTTATTAAATATTTAGACCACTTAAGTTATTGATTACTATGAGGATGTGAAGAAAAAACCCTTTTTTATTTTTTTATTGAGAACATTATATAAACAAAGAAGGAAACAGTCACGAAGTAGAACAAATAAACGAGAAAAAAATAATAATAAAAAAGACACAAGACTGGGGTATATAACTATTTAAAAAAAAATACATATCAAAGGAAAAGATTAAAACATTTACATATTCCAATTGTTTTTAAAGCCTTCTTCTTACACGAGTTAGAGATAGTCCCAAAGTAATGTTGTACTTCAGTAAGCAAAACATAAAAAAGTGTTTTCTGACCTGAAAATGTACATTTATGTTTATATATTTTTGTCACTCTACCTTTAAATGTCGAAAGAGCTTGCCACGTGACGTCATGCGTGTGCCCGCCGCACTCAGGCCTGTCAGCCGCCGCTGATCCTCCAGGAAAAGTAGGTTACTAAAATGAAACCGACAGGGAACTAAAAGTGTATTGGTTTAGGTACTAACCTAAAGCGAGCACAGCTTATTGATAGTGTTTACTCTCATCTTGTGAGGATGTATTTATTTTAGAAGCAAAAAAAAAAAAAAAAATCTCGTATAAATCAGCCTTCGCTTTATTTAACACACAAATAAACAGTTTAAACTGGATGCTACTCGTCGACAAACTGGACGATCTCGAGGGCTCGTTTGTCGTTTTAATGTTTAGGGGATAGTTTTTAATGTTTAACAATTGCATTGATATACTTGGTGGTAAGTAAGTGCACAAGGGCTGGGAATCTATGAACTGAACTTTTTAATTGAAACACAGGCAAACCAGACACACACACACACACACACACACACGGACGAAGCTCGCCGGTTCATTTCATGTGCTGATTTCATTTTGCAGATGAAAACGAAGCAAGACGAGGCAGATGCTCGGTAGACTGGGAGTCTGCAGCGTTTTCAAGAGGTACGGGAAATCGTTAATGTCCTATTGTTTAAATAACCCAATAAACACAGGACGCAAGTTACCATAAATGAGTTGTTGTTATCGCAAACATCCACGATGATGTTTGTGTGCGGCAGTGTCGCACTTTTATCTTGCGATGTAACTTTGCAATGTTCACAGTCCACTGCAGGAGAGAGAAGCAGTAACGCGTTACATTGTAGATTAATATGCTTTCAAAGATTAAAAAAAAAAACATTGTCATACGGGTGATTCATCGGCCTAACAATCCCCGGCTTTGAGTATGAGCTTTCACGGATTGCGATGCAATCCAATGTCAGTCAGGCTGGACATTTCTCTGGATACAAACATAGACATTTATTAGTGTGTAGATCAGTGCAGTGATTAGATGTCACAGCTGAAAAATACATCTTAAAGGTGCTATTTGTTTTGTTACATGGTCGCAGTGGTCATTATCTGGTCCAAACTGGTCTGGTTGACACCATTGGACCAGCAACAACACATTAGCAGCTAGTTATTTATATAGTAAGATGGTTTAACTATTTTGGGGGGCATTCATAACTGGTCAACCAGCTAATGACCAGTTTGAAACCAACTGCTATCTTAAAGGCACAATTCTTGGATTAAAATAGCCCAATTTCACTAGAACAAAGATTTTGTGTATTTACATTATCTTAAATGTTTCCAACAATGTTTAAATCCGGAGAAATCCGCTATTTTAACCAGTGTAACGGCCCATGTCAATGTGTCAATTACATCATATCTGTGTTACCATCAATTTCTGGGTTGACTTCCTTAGAAACCTTGTAAACACCAAAGATGCTTTAATATATTATGTTTTTTTAGACCGGTGAGCAGCTGTTTGGATACCTTTATCGACAGAAAAGTAATCATTGTTATAGATTGTTAGTCTTATTGGTTGAGTCTCTTGTTTTCTTGGTTTTACCGTGAGTTTGTTCCCAAAAAGTAGATCAGACAACATTATTTTGTCAAGTGGCTAACATAGCATAATCAGGTAGAGCTTTATTTGTAGTAACAGTAATACAGCATTTTCTCCGCCATATGTTTTAAAATGAATTGCATGCCGTTTAGCAACACAAGTCATTCAGCTTTTATTAATATGATATTCTAATATCAATGTGCAACAAGTGTCTCATAGCAGCCACAGAGCGAACGCACAGAGTAACGTTAACATAACTTTCATCACCGCTCAGTAACACAGTTAGCCTGGTTAAAACCAGACCATTCTCAGTAGTAACTGAGTTATGGTCTGACAAAGCTTCATTAATAACTCATTTCCAAAGGGGCGTCGCCAACGGACGTCGCTCAAATGCCTCTGGGCGCAATTGGATGGACCTAAAACCAACCAGAGCGATCGTCATCGTGTAAAGCCGTATGCTGCGTCCCAATTTACACTACGCCATAAAAGTATGTACTCTTTTTGTGAAGAAAAGGTATTTACTTTTGAATATGTAGCAAGCTTTGGGACATACTACTTCGTCATCTTTATCGGACGGATCTGTCGCGTGCATCCTGTCACGTAAACTGCCCTGTCAATCATCTTGTCACAGTTAAAATCCTCTATTAAATCGAATTTAATTTCCTACCGTTTCGGAGAGAAGTGGGTCTTTCATGGAGACTGTCCTCATGTGTTTGCAATTTGAATATAATAATGCATTTAAAAGTTGGTGCGCTTCACCAACGGACGTCGCTCAAATGCCTCTGGGTGCAATTGGATAGACCTAAAACCAATCAGAGCGATCGTCATCGTGTAAAGCCCGCCTCAACGTTTCTGATTGGTGCTGCGATTTCGACGGATTAGAAATGGGCTTGAATGAGCTCTTTGCCAGACTACTTGCAGAGCAAATCTAAATTTGCCGGAAGTTTGTCTGGGTTTTCCCAGGCTATAACACAGTAGAACTGCGTTGCATTACCCCACAATGATCAAACGTAACTGTAACTAAGTTCAAGGAAGGAGGCGAACGTTGAACATAACATTAATCGTAAAATATGCATAAAACGAAAGGAATGGCAGCATAATGAAAACGGCAACGTAAAATCTCTCGGCCCCGCCCTGCTTCATACCACAGTAACGTTAATAAAACTTTAATACATTAGCTCATCCATGAGCACGATTTTTGCCTGTCGGCTTGCTTTCCATTGGTTGTGGAGGTGCGCTATCGAGCTGCGACTTTATTGTTTTGAATAAGCGACCTCTAGTGGCGAAACTTGCACACTGTGCCTTTAAGCAAAATTTTCCTGCGCCGTTTCAAAGGCCCTGTTTGTATTTTAATACTTCCCATATATCCGTTCTGACTGTGTTTACACTTGTTAGCATCTTGTATTGTTGTGAGGTTTATTTGCTTTGTTTTCGTGAGCTTATAATAACAAACACTCCTCAGCCCTTGGATACACAGGACATTGTCCAGCGGACACCAGATGGCTCAAATGAAAAGTTGATCATTACATAACATTTCCTATCTTATTTTCATGGACGGACTCCGTATATAAAGGATTGTGGATTAAGTGTTGTGGACAATGGCCATTGTACCAATGGGAGACTTGAGAGAGGAGCGAATACATTGCAAGTACTGTGCACCTGTGGGAATTTTATGTATGTTTGTGTGTGTGTGTGAGAAAGAGAAATGCATTTCGACTAAGGAACCCTGGAATTCCCCTTTCGGCTGAGAATGGTTGCCTTTTCCTGCTTTTTAATTTGGTGCCTATTGTTATCGTGGAAACCATGCGTTGCCACTGGAAACTCAGCATAAAGTATCAACCGGTTTTGTGTAGTTACAGTTATGCAATTTTTTTTTTTTTTTACAAGTTTGGACAGCACTGCTATAGTGCCTGATCTCTTTCAGTTTGAGGTGTGTAGTAGAAAATCTAGTTATATTTAGTCATGCTCATGCACGAACAAGTCACTTAAAACGGAGAAAGGTTACACACTGACAATTGTTATTCTGTCCTTGTAGAAGCCTGGTATGTCTGGCCCCAACTGGCTGCCTCCAAGAACCCTGGGTAGTTCAGATCGAGCCACAGCACCAATGTCACACTCTGGCCCCGCTCTCTACAGACCTCCTAAGAAAGGTCTCCCCGACCAGAGGCCCAAATATAACATGTATGAGCAGAATGGCGGAACAGGAGGAAATGGGATGCCTGTGAGATATATGGCAACTGGACCTTCAGGTAAGAACCCTTAAACTTTCCAGCAGGTTGATGCATCACGCTTCATTAGGGCTGCTCAATATTGTAAAAAACGGACTTTATTTTATTTTTTTACAGCAGTCAACTTTTGAAGTGGATGTCAATCTTTCATCAAAGTTATACGTGAATTTTGAACAATACCCGTTCTTGTCTTAGGACAACTTTTTTTGATCCACTTCAAATGTTGCCTACTGTATATTGCGATATGAAAACATTTTCACCAGATGAATAGAATGGCTCTATTTGAAATGAATTAATCTTTCTAGAATGATTGGGGTGATTTTAGGGGAGGGAATCTGCATAGAAAAAAATACACAAATTACAAGCATAGATAAATACAATAGAGCAAAAATGCAAATGAAATAAACACTGTGCTTTTCAGGGAAGTCTAACAGTATTCATGTGCAGAAATTGAATAATCAAATGTAAAATAAGATTGCGTTGTCTTCAATGTGTAAATTAAATATAATCATTTTTTTTGTTAAAGCTGCAACAGTGTTTTTCTGTTTGTATTTTGTTGTTTGATAACCATTAATGACACAGACAGCAGCAGGAATATTAGGCTGCTGTCACTTTAAGAGCTAATGCACTGATCCAATATAATGAAACGCATCCGTTTTCTTTCTCAATTGTTTGCTTTCACGTAAGCCTGTGTTTATGAGGATACACGCCAAGACACAGAATGAGAACATAATTCGGCTCTTTGTGTACACAGAAAACTGACCACAAGTAGTTTCTCTTTTGCGTCCTCTTGAGCTCAAATGGTTTAAAATCTCTTGAATGTTTAAACTGACAGGACCTAAAACACGGTCAAATTATACATTTTGCAATTAAACCGTGAATCGCATGCGTTTCGAACCGTAGTGCACGCCGCACTACCTGGTCCATACGGATCATGGATCAACTACGATCTCTGTACTTGACATCGCACGTCCTGCGACGCGACTATCACGGATGCGCACATCATGATCTCGATGCTAAAACGAAATATCGTGCAGCCCTTTGCTTCATTGTGTGTGAGAAAAGTTTTATATTGTTGATTCCCTTAAAGGTCCCGTTTTTCGTGTGTTTTTAAAGCTTTGATTGTGTTTACAGTGTGCAATATAACATGTGTTCATGTTTCGCGTGTAAAAAAAACACAGTATTTTTCACACAATTTACTTATCTGTATACCGCTGTTTTCACGGTCCTAAAAACGGGCTGATAACTTCCTTGTTCTATGAAGTCCCTCCTTGAGAAATACGTAACGAGTTCTGAAAGGTCACGCCTCTTACCATAACGTCAGAGAATGTAGACGGACTTTATGAAAATAACAGCGTCTCGACGACATGGCGACAAACACACTCTACAAACGCAACTCTTCCTCTTCTCAGAATCAGAATCAGAATCAGAAAGAGCTTTATTGCCAAGTATGCTTGCGCATACGAGGAATTTGTCTTGGTGACAGTAGCTTCCAGTACACATACAATATAAAGTGACAAGACAAGTAACATAGGTATAAATAAAAAATAGAAAAAATAAAAATAAAATAAAAATAAAAAGATTATAAATTATAAATATATATAAAGTTATAAGGTGCTATAATGAAATGTCTGAGGGAAGTATTGCACATGTTTGTTCCACAGTAGCGGAACATTTAAGTGTTCATGAGGTAGATGGCCTGGGGAAAGAAACTTTTCCTGTGTCTGGTTGTTTTTGTGCTCGGTGCTCTGTAGCGTCGACCAGACGGTAACAGTTCAAACAGAAAGTGTGCTGGGTGTGACGGGTCCAGAGTGATTTTGCGAGCCCTTTTACTCACTCTGGATGAGTGCAGTACTTTGAGTGTGGGAAGGGTAGTGCCAGTGATTCGCTCAGCAGTCCGAACTATCCGCTGTAGTCTACGGAGGTCGGTTTTGGTAGCAGAGCCGAACCAGTGGGAGCGCAACAAGACCACGCCCCCTTTTTTGTGTATTCCTGTGGGCGGAGGTTAGTCAAAAAACTGTTCTAGTGACGTCATTAAAGAAGGAAGTAGAGGGATGTAGTCCAAACCGGCCGTTCGATGTAGGGGACTTCTGTTAAATAAAATATCTCGCTTGGCATTGAACTTTGAGCTTTATAATTTTACAGATATTATTTATACTCTAACAACAACATTACACACTAACTAAAGTTTGAAACATGGGATCACGAAGAACGGGACCTTTAAAAAGGTTTTTAATCATGTTAATCCAAATGTTTTTTTTTTTTAAAGTCTTATTTAGTTTACATTTTAAAAACTCAAGTATAGTTTTTGCCATAAAAATAGCCAGAGAAGCCGACATGGTGTTAAAAAACAAAGTAACAAACATATGCATCATGTTTTTTCCAAGCGGTCCAGTTTGTGACGTGGTTCTTGTTGAAAATTGTTTATAATTGTCAACCTTACAAGCACAGTGGTTATTTGATATTAAGCAACTCATCATCTCTTTACTTGAATTTATTCTTAAAGAAATAATTGATTGAATACTATTCGTGTGCTTAGGGGGATCCATGCAACACCAGCATCAAGATGATCGCTCAGGGTCTACTGCCTATCATCCATTGCCTCCCCAAATAGGAGAGCGATACTATGCTCCAGGCCAGGGGCCCAAAGAAGACCACCACAACTGGAGCCCCCGCATGGCCAGCCATGAACTTCACGTCAGTGATACCCACATGTTCTTTTATAATTACTTGTGTTCTGTGAATGTGATTTGATCCAATTTGAACTTGTCGATCATTCCTTAAATTTCCTCAAAAATACTGGAAAAATATCCTTCTCATCAAATGTTTTTAAAGTCCCCCTATTATGCTAATTTAAAGGTTCCTAATTTAGTTTTAAATGTCTCCTACAATAGGATTACATGCATCCAAGGTAAAAAAACACTTTACTTTTCTCATAACATACATTGCATATCACCTCATCAGTCTAAAAACGGTTTGTTTGAAGATTCAGTCTCTCTAAACCCCTCCTTTCCAAGAGCGTACTCTGCTCTGATTGGTCAGACGGCCCAGACTGTTGTGATCTTGTTGTGGTCAACCGCTTATAGCGTGTGTCGGAAACGAAAAGCCTATTACCATATCTGAATTTCAGCTCACTTGTGCTTGATACACAGTGATATGAACAGTAACTATGGCTTCGTTTTTCTGTATCAAGTCCTCATCCTATGGAAGTGCACGTGAAGTGGATTTTCAGTGCTAAAAATATCATCTTCTCAACGTGACGATATCACAAACCAAACTCTTCCAGGCTTTATTAGCTACAACTACAGTGTTTGAGAGTCAAAGAAGAGATTGATGAAGACCATACACTGGCATTATGTAAATTTGTTTCATCTCATGGTTTTAACAGCAAGTGAGACTGGAGTTACTGACACAGTTTTTTTTTCTTTTAGGAGACAATAACTTTATTTGTCGTGCACTTTGATCTTTAAAACTTGCAGAACTGTTATATACACAAATAGCGATATTACACACTGCATAAATAAATAAATAAAAAGCATAATAGAGGCACTTTGAAACATTCCCCACACATTTCGGCATTATTGTGTTTCATGAAAGTATAATAATGTGAGTTTTGTTTGTGGCTGTTATTTGTTCAGAGTCGGGGATCAGAGAAGCACATCTCCAATATTGACGCAGAGATAGACTCTCTCACATGCATGTTGGCTGACCTGGACAATCACCCTCAGAGCTCAAGCGCACCGGTAAACACTTTAAAAGCAGCAACTCTTCAAAATAATGCTTTAAACCAAGTGCAAGGGGGAAAGAACGTTGAACCATAGTTTAAAGAATGCTGTCAGACATATTAGAAAGTAAATGTGTTTCTTAAGGCTGGAATACACTACATCACTAGTGCTAAACTGGTTTGGCCATGGGACCCACATTTTCCCATTGTCATTGAGCTGTGATTTAAAATTGTAAATTTTTAGGAATTTGATCCAAGTATTTATTTCTCAAAAATGGTTGAGACACACACACACACACACACACAAGCAGGGCTGTTGCTGGGGTATCCGGGGCCCTGGTGCAGGTTGTTGCTGTGGTCCCGCCATCGGTTGACATCACATTCCTTGTCCTGCCTCGGTTGAAGTTGAAAGCCTGGGGCCTTTTTCACCTCTAGCGACGACCCTGCACACAAGTACCATCCCACTTTGCTTAACATACACATAAATTGTAACAATATCACTAACACTGGTGAATAAACAGTAAAAGGTAAGGCTATGAAATGGCAGTCCCAAACTATTTTTTGTTCATAGAGTAAAGTTAGTAAGTTACTATGAGCCACCAACAGTCATCAAAAATATAGAAAATAACACAAAGTGAAAGTAAAATGGAATTTTGGGTTAAGGCAAATACACAATACTAATATGAACTGTTAATAAAACATGGACGCTGATCCTGAAGAATAGAATGAACATCATACCTGCATGCAAATCCTTCCCAGCTAGCACACGACGTACCAGTAACGTAATTTTGGTATTACTATTATTCATTTCATGACTTACTAATTGACAATGTAAATTGTGCGCGCAATTGAAGAGTGTGTGCCGTGTGCACAGTTTATCTGACAGGACAGGAAAGGAAAGTTTTCTGAGGTGAGAGACTTTTTATTTCATTAGAAATTATGAAAATGAAGAGTTCAGATGCAAAAGCCTCTAAGTGCCATCTGAAATTTTCTCCTAGAATGATCATTTTTATCAAGCTCGTATTTTTAAGTTCAGTAATTTCACTTAAATGACAATTCATAGGTCATCTTCATTGCCATTTAAGTGAAATTACTGAACTTAAATATACGAGCTTGATCAAAATGATCATTCTAGAAAAATCTTTCACTCATGTCTTTCAAAATAAAAGTCTTGTATCAGTAAAACATTTAGAATGACGTTTTGTTTAGTTTTTTTACAAATCTGAACAGATTTTAAAACACTAGGCATCATACACTTGCTAATTTTGTAAATAGTTAGAGAAAAACTGGGCGTCATACACTAATGACTGAGGATCACACACTACCAGACATCCAAACACAACAAACATGGCGCCTCGTTGTTAGAAGACGCATGCAAATAACGTTTTGCAACTATAGCGTCGGCAAAAATTGGATAGTGTATCCCAGCCTTTTGGGTAATGTTTAGTATTGGGGTGTTGTCGCACAGTCTCTGAAATACTTGATTCTGATTGTTTTTGTCTTTTTTTTTTTTCAACAGTTGTATGACAATGTGCCTTACAGCAAGCACGGCCCTATTGATCGCTATAACTCTCCCAACCAGATGGGGGCTCCACCAACAAGCAGGCCCTCAATGGGCTACCCCGCTCCACTCCAAAACCAGTACCACCCCGCCCCACCGTACACCTCTACACCTCAGCCGGACTATATTTACCCCTCCGTCGCCTCTTCAGTCCACAAACCTTACCCACAACCAGTGCCTGCCTCCTACACCACTGCCTCCACCCCAACCGGTCCACGCTTTACTGTACAGGTGAAAACGGCTCAGCCCGTCACCTATTCTCAGAGCGGGCGACAGGCAGAGCAAGCGTACACCCCGCCACCGCCCCGTCAGCATGCCTCTCGCCCCCCTCAGCAAGATCGGCCACATTATGAAGCGCAGGGACAGGGCTGGTACCCACCGCCACCTCCTCCTGCACAAGAACCTCATGGAGATCCCGCTGCCTATAAGGGAGGAGCAGGAAACATGCCAGGAGGGAGAGCCGGCCAGGGAGTGCCGGTGAAGATGAGTCAAGACCAAGTGTCAGCATATCAGTCTAACAAGGTAAGACCGGTTTATTGGGAGAGGTCGATGTTGGTTAGTCAAGTTGTAGCACAAATGGAAACTCTCTGGCATGAGACCAAAGGCAGACTTCCTGTTGAGTGGCTTGTACAAAAAAAGAAAAAACTTGCATTAAAGTAGTACTTTTTTTTTTTCGAAGATAAAAGGAAATGTTTTTTTATATATATATATATATATATGTATGTGTGTGTACATCTTTAGTACATCTTAATTTCATTGTTATTGTGTCTTTAAAAGTATAATTTGATTTACAACGAATGCTTGTCAATACATTCAGCAGCAGTAATGTTGCAATTTGGTACATTTAAAAATTTTAAAAAGTACTTTACACGTTAAGTATGTTTTTATGCTTTAGTATGTTAGCCACCACCTTCTTTTTTTAAAGCACAACAAAAGATTATTAAATTTAAGTGTATTTTAAAGTATAATGTTTAATTTGATGTTATTACAAAGTGCACTTTAAAAGTTTTCTGAGAAGCGCTGTTGAAAAAGAATCAGACCGAACAGTACAACACACTTGTAGCCAATCAGCAGTAGGGGGCGTGTCCACTCATGATGGGGGAGGGGAGAGAGAGAGAGCCAATCAGCAGTAGGGGGGGTGTCCACTCATGATGGGGGAGGAGAGAGAGAGAGCCAATCAGCAGTAGGGGGGGTGTCCACTCATGATGGGGGAGGAGAGAGAGTGAGCCAATCAGCAGTAGGGGGCGTGTCCACTCATGATGGGGGGAGGAGAGAGAGAGTGAGCAAGAGGGAGATTTGAAGAAAGACTGTAGAAAGAGAGATGGCTGAGAGACATTACAAAAGAGAAAAAGGAGGAAAAAGGGTTATGATCAGGCAAGAGCTTTATGACCCACGTTAATATTAGAGAGACCTGAAAACAGATGCTAGGTTTCGTTGTTTTTGCTTCATACGTGAGTAACATTGGTTTTGCTCTGTTTCACAGAATCAAGATATGCTGTAGATGTAATGTGAGCTCTAGTAACAGGACAGTTTTGAGTGTCATTGTTTGTCTGGAGCTGATGGCGACTCACAACCAACCCTTGCTTGCATTTACTCTTGTGTACTGTATGTTCCTTTTTTGTTCTTCCATGTAGTTCATTCAGCTTCACTTCATTTTTTGCGAAGCATTATTGGCTTCGCTTCAGCTATGATAAAGAGACATCCACTCTTGCATTGAGTGTTCGTGCATTTTGGGGGCGAAGCAATGAAGGGAGGGGTGTGTTTGAGTTGATTGAGTGTTTCTCAGAAATCGCTTACTGCACCTTTATGTTAGACTTAAGTGGCCTTTTACATTAATACTGATTATCTGCAAGTACAGTTTTTAAATACATCTATGATTTGACTTACTCTACAAGTGCACCTGCAATACAATGAAGTGCACTGCTTTTCAAAACGGTAGTGAACATGATTTGTGTGTTTTTACTCTACAGAAAGTCTGAGAATGTATAAAGTTTACATTTGTACAAGAATGGTAAAATATGTACACGGTTTCAATGTTCTTCCGTGTTCTGCCAGCAGGGGTCAGCACCGCGTCCAGAGGAAGAGTTGGATCGACTCACCAAGAAGTTGGTGTATGACATGAATCATCCCCCAACTGAGGAATATTTTGGTACGCTCCAATATTTAATGCATTTTTGCTTATTTTATGTGTACAGTGAGGGTCATGGATCTCTCTGTCTCTCTCTCAGGTCGATGTGCTCGGTGTGGGGATAATGTTCTGGGAGACGGCAGTGGCTGTATTGCCATGGAGCAGGTGTTTCACGTGGAGTGTTTCACCTGCATCACCTGTCATGCCAGACTGAGAGGTCAGCCCTTCTACGCATTAGACAGGAAGAGCTACTGCGAGAGCTGCTACATAGTGAGTTCTCTTTTTCTGTCGTCTTCTCTTGGTTTCTGCCTTTTTATTGTATGTTTTTAGCCTGGAAATCCAGACCCAAATCTAAAAGATTAATGGTCTGGCGTCGACTAATGAAAATCGGCCAGCTCGAGGGGCGGCACCAAGCATGCATTTGAAAATCTCACTGCACACAATTGGATAACACTACGACCAATCACAACAAGCCCCATACGCTTAGCTACCAGTGGAGATAACTGGTAGATTAGACTCTTGCCGTATCCGGTCGGCAAAACAGCAAAAACACACTTCTTGCAAAGGAACGATTCGAGCGCCGTCTTCTGTTCCTCTTTTAGATAAAAAGCCAAGTCTAACTCGTTCATTGTAGCAGCCAAAGCCGTTTCAAACAGATGGTGTTCATCCATAGCCATCTTGCAATGTTTACTAATGACTTTGACGTCGCAACGCTGTCGTCATCTGTTTAGCCTCTGGCCCGCCTACATCAGATAACCCGATGGGATTGGTGCAGCTCGGATACAAGGGCATAGTTAATGAGCATCATTACTCAACGCCACAGTGACTCGCTGAGCAAATTCAAATTGTGCTCTCGTGAGAACTCTGGATTTCCAGGGTAGTATGTTTTTTCCTTTCTGTAGCACATTTTACATCAAAACTTTGATCATTTTTTTCTTCCTCTCTGTTCAGAGCACACTTGAGCGCTGTTCAAAATGCTCTGAGCCCATCCTAGACCGCATCCTGAGGGCGATGGGAAAGGCTTACCATCCTCGCTGTTTCACCTGTGTGGTTTGCGGCTGTTGTCTGGATGGAGTGCCGTTTACTGTGGACGCCACATCTCAGATCCACTGTATTGAGGACTTCCACAGGTACTCACTTCACTCTCACTTCACTTCAAGCCTCTGTTTCTGTTGATAAACAAACAGTCGAATGCAGATGGTGGAGTGGCATGTGTTTGGGTTTCTTTTACTAAATCTTTGCCATTATTTTTATTAATATGAGCCTCTTTCAAATGTCCGACCAGTTACTAAATTGATTGATTTTTATCTCTAAAACCTTGTTTGCTTCCTGTTTGAACAGGAAGTTTGCCCCCCGCTGCTCAGTATGTTGTCAGCCCATAATGCCAGAGCCCGGGCAGGAGGAGACCGTGAGGATCGTTGCACTGGATCGCAGTTTTCATGTTAACTGCTACGTATGTGAGGTAAGAACCATCATTTTGCATGTTTACTGTTGAATTATTTATGTAATGCACCAACTCAGATATTTGAGAGTAAAAAAATAAGGGGATGCATTTAGTGATGTATGATATTGACAAGACATATCTCAGTATTTAAGGAGATTTTGTTAATTATGAAAGTCACACTAAATTTTTTTTTTTTTATTTGTAGTTATCTGATTAAATAAGAATTGTCCATTTTGATTTCATAGCAATCAATGTGACATAGCAATTTGGTATAAATTATGTAATTACAAATGTTTAAATACATGACATACAAGTATACTTTAGTTTACCATGCTTGTCAGAACATTCACTTTAACCATACAATAGAAATAAAGTTATATGTAATGATATATTGAAATCAGCACCACCAACAAAAGCCATCTTTGCTTTTTTGCAAGACTTAATTTGATTGGTAACAGCAAGACACTACAGGCAAAACCATTGTTTTTCAGGCAATGGTCAATTTTGAGATTTTAGGCTATTTAGCTTTTTCTTGACTTCTTTCCACTAGTCTCAGTCAATTTATGGAAGCCTAAAAATGCCTGAAAAAGTGTAGTGTCTCGTCTTAATCTGGCACTACAGAGTGCAGCAGTCGGAAATAAAAACTCAATTTTCTCCACAGGGAAATAGATTTTTAGCTACAACTTTTAAACCTTTAAATATAAGCCTTACTCTGAGCAACGAGGTTATTAATTGGTGGTATTTGCTTTTGCTGAAGCCGTCAGCGCACATTATTTCAACTTTGTTTTAAAATAATCGTTTAACAGCGGAATTCCTGGTGGAAAACTAATTACCCATGATGCTGTACAGAAAATTCCACCAATCAGAGAGAAGACAAGCAAAATGTGCCAAATAACATCTTTAGCTCCGCCCACTCCCATGAAGCACTTCAAATTACATAATCGAGTCGATCTCCCTATGCTCTCAATTTTTGTGTGTATATTTTATATATATATATATATGCATATTTTATTGCAATAAATTTAATATATACACATATAATCAATTCAATATACTGAAATAAATTTCTCCATTGTTTTTTATTCGATTATGCTTATTTGCAGTGCTTCATGGGATTGTAGTTCTTTACCTCACTTCTTTGCCTACATTTTTTTTTTTGCTAAATGCTTTTTTGCTTCTAACCAAAGTTTGTAATGTTTTAAGCTTGTTGGTTTGGTTCATGGCTTATAATGTTTTAATGAAGACGTTTCTTTTTTTTTTCAATCCCTATGGGAGAAGTGAATAGGGGGAGATATTTGTGGAACCATCGGGACTGAAAAAGTGCCAGGACACTGTTGCAATATTGTTAAACGCGTGGCATGAATGCTTTTACACTGCAATTATAAATGCATACATAATACTTTGAAATGAATGCATTAAAAATAAAATTTTGACTATTGAAATGAATGAATGAGAAGTGAAGTCGAGCAAGTGCGTGCTAAAGCCGAGCTGTGTTTGTGTTGTAGGAGTGTGGTCTTCTCCTCTCTTCAGAGGCCGAGGGAAGAGGCTGCTATCCCCTGGACGGACACATTCTGTGCAAGAGCTGCAGCGCTCGTCGCATCCAAGACCTTTCTGCCAAAATCTCCACTGACTGCTAACGCCCCCGTCCTGACTCGCTGTGCCCTTCACGGTTACTCCTCAGACCGTGCAACTATCTAAACATCCACCACCTGGTATTTCTTCCATCCTCCACACTAAATATCCACACGTCAATCGCACAATCTCATGGTAGCATAGAGCTGTGGACAAAACAAAACAGTAGCTCTTGCGCTAGGAGGAGATTGACTGGAAAGATGAATCTTTAATAACAGAGAAAAACAGGTGGTGCGAAATGTTATGCGTGTTTATACAAAATGTGAGTCTTGTGAACAGGGTGCATTTCTGACTTTGGAAAATCTGTCACTGCTCTTGAGAGTCTTTACAACAACCTTTCATGGAAATATTGAAACAAGTCTCGGTTTCCTCAAATAACGCCCCGATTCTGCTGGCAGTCGGGGTCGCGTCATATTGTCCCCGTTCAGATGCGCTTTTTCACATCGTCTCTGTTCTCTTATCCTCTCTAAAACAAATACATGATGTTTTCTCCTGCTACACTCGGCGGAGATCAAGCGCTCCTTATTTTAATACTTGAAATCATGATTGTTGAAGGATATTATTACTGTATTTCATTTACGGACTTGGTATTGATGATGCTAATAATGATTCTCTGGTAAAAAGGTGGAAAGGTTTAACATGGGCAGCTTTTTGTTTGTTCTTTTTTTCCCCTCCTGCTCTTGTCAGTCCAAACAACCTCTTGGTTTATGCTGAACTCTTAAAGGAACAGTTCACCCAAAAATAAAAATTCTGTCATTAATTACTCACCCTAATGTCGTTCCAAGCAGGCAAGACTTTCGTTCATCTTCAGAACTCAAATGAAGATCTTATTAATGAAATCTGAGAGTTTTCGGTCCCTCCATTGACAGCTACGCAACTACCAATTTGACGCTTAAAGAGATCGTAAAACTAATCCATATGAATTGAGCGATTTAGTCCAAAATTTCTCAAGAGACTCGATCGCTTTATATGATGAACTGATTGAATTTAGGCTTTTATTCACAAACACTGATCAGCGAACATAAACAGAAGCAAAGTGATGTGTAACACGAGAATGAACCTCATTGGTTGTCGAGTCACGTGTCAAGTGAACATGCTTGAGCTTCTGTTTACCACAACCGATGTGTGTGTTGATGAATGTTTACATGTGAATAAAAGCCTAAATTAAATCTGTTAATCGTATAAAGTGATCGAGTCTTCAGAAAATTTTGGAACAAACCGCTCAATTCATTTGGATTAGTTTTACGATCTCTTTATGAACCTTCAAGTGTCAGTGTGAGTTGCGTAGACAGTCAAAGGAGGGACAGAAATCTCTCCGATTTTATTAAAAAGATCTTCATTTGTGTTATGTAGATGAACGAAAGTCTTACTGGTTTGCAACGACATGATGGCGAGTGAATAATGGCAGAATTTACATTTTTGGGTGAACTATCCCCTTTAAGCTGTTATACGAACCGCATATTATCAGATAGGAATAAAGAGTCAGTGTTAAGCCATGAACGCTTCAATGAAGGACATCTTTGGACAGGTGTGTGTTGAGCTGCATGCAGAGTTTGTGGTTTGGTTTCGGGAGCGAGTTTGAATAGTGAGCGATTAGGGAAAGGAATCTACAATGTTAGAAGAACGACGAACACGACCTATTAGTGTTAGAACGTTTCTCGTAACAGTGAGGAAGTTAGTCGCAATTTTGTTACTAAATATACAGATTAGTGACTAACAGAAGATAAGTGGAATGAAGTTTACAAGAAGGTTAAGACTTTCACTTCTTCAGATTTTGATCATGCGTCCGACTTTTGTGCAAAGAGATTGTTACTGAATGGGATTTTTTTTTTTTTTACATCTCTTTTTTTGCTGTATTTTGTGTCAAAATGCATTTTTTTATTATTTGAGTTATGTGGAACAGCAAGCATCCATTACTTAAAGCGATTTTACAAAAAGGTTTCAAATAAGATGTTGATTGCTTGAAGCAAAATAAGTACCAGTGTTTGTTCCGATGAATAGTTACATTTATCTAGAAACTAAAAGCATAAAGTGGGTCAGATGGTTGCATGCTTTATTTATTGACTTTGTCTGGAATATTCTGTAAGATGGTTCAAATCTGATCAATTTGCTGCCATAAACCTTTTTCTAAACCTGTCATCATTGTCATTAATCACTGATTGATAAAGTGCCCCTGGTTCTGCATGGTTTGTTTTAATGGCTGATATGTTTTAAGCTGCCGGTTTATTTCAGGGCTTGTTTGGATGACTTTGCTTTTTTTTTTTCCTTGATGTTGATTATGGGGAGACAAAAAAATCTGCTTTATAAATCCATTTGTATTTACAGCAAATGTCTATTGATTTCTAGTTTTCGTACTGACCATTATTTCCCATTTATGATTTGATGAACTGTGAAAGAAAAAAAAATTACCAAAAAAAAAAAGTTGTGTGTTTGCTTTTTTGTATTACATATAGAGCCAATCACACGTAAACCGTTTCCCTGATCACAGTTTATTACAGAGGACTAACAATCTAATGACACTGTTGCAAGGTCAACACAACCTATAGATCAAGATTTTTTCAATTTAATTTGAACTTTAATCATTCAATCACTTGCTATCAATCTCCATAGTACCCATAACACAAATATGTTATACCATACAGTGCATAAAAATCAGTACTATACAAAAAGAGTTACACTCAATTTGTACTGGAATAGTATTACTGGTGCTGTTATTTACCAATATGCGTGCTGGTGAATTGTAAGAACATTGTTGGTAAATGTATATAGTATCATAAAGGAGAAACTGAAGACAATATAGATTAGTTATTACAATCCAAGATACGGGCATAAAGCACAGGACCAGAAATCCTCTAAAACATGTAATATTGACGCCTACACAATTATGTCAATGTTGAAAGGGTTTTGAGTTGAGATTTGATACCAAGCAAGTTGACTTAACAGGAGGTGAAGGTCTTCCAGTAGAAATTCCGACAGCCTGTTTTCCGTTCTCGGTGGGAGAGGGGAATCTGGCGAACCACTTCGTTGTGAACGTCGAGATCATCGTCAATGCTTTCACGAGCCTGTTTCTCCTCAGGTGCCGCCGACTCAGAAAGTTGCTTCAGAAGGAGCAAACGAAAGAAGTCCTGAAGCTGCAAAGAATGAAGATTCACAAGCTTTTCAAGGTCAAAAAGAAAAATAGATTCTAATTTGAACTTGCTTTAGTACTTATGCATGTCACTAAGTAAGTTTACAATTCATTGCGTCGCTGTCTGGCGGAAACCTATCTCCAAAAAACGCCACCTTTCAGAAAAAAAAAAAAAAAAAAACACGGTAGGCTATATTTTAAACAATTAAATATCGCGTTGTTAAAGTTGATAATGTGGCTTCATACATGGTCAGACACTTGTATGTTATCATATTAACATGTTACCAAAACCAAGCTCAGTTGTCTTACTAAGTTTTTATCCGGACACACTTTTGTTCGTCATTAGAACATCCGCATCTGAGGCAGCATTATGTTTTCATCAAATTATATCATAAAGTTTGCTGTAACTATGGCCACTCAGTTTTTGTTTCTTTTTCATTTGTCCAAAATCTCATGTTATTAAAGTCGAAGTGCTTCGCACAGTCTATTTAATATTGGCTATGCCTCGACGACAATTAAAACATTCGCCTTCTTGAGTAAAGAAAATCCAGCTGTACTTATTCAAAGACCCAGTTCTTTATTTACTGTTGCATTGCAAACAAGCAAAGACGTAAATTGAGGTTTTACTGCCGATTGAGTAACGAGGTTTAGTCAAAAGCTCTTTTTAATACTTTTCATAGATTAAATATTTGCAAAACAAATGAATGATTAATGAAAAATAAACAGTTATATTTTTATTAATAAAAAAGTAATACAATTTTATAAATAAACATAGGCTATATATATATATATTGATTGATTGATTGATTGATAACAAATGTATTGCTGATTGTTATTTTTTGTTAGGCAATTCATTGCCTATTGGGACCTTACTGTAAAGTTTTACCATTATTTTCTCTATATCCACACAGACATCACCATCAAAACAAACTGTAGAAAAGCTTGCGTTCTACCTCATTCTCCTTGGGTTCCACTTCAGACCGTAACAGCTGGATCAGCATGTCTCCTCCAGGTGCCGAACTGACGCTGCACAGCAGCAAAGAGAGCGATAGAGTCGCCACGACCATCTGTAACGGGGAAAACATCTTACAGCGCTGTAAAAACACTGCCTTTAGATGCCTTTAAGGATGACAAGCTTATATAGGCACCAAAGGTGGCAACCTGGGGTTTATTAAAGAGAACTTATTGGTCGAAACATAACACACGAAGGATGATGAAGGTGGTCGTGTGGGTGTACAGGAGAAGGGGTAAAGGGTAAAGGGTGAAGAGACATGTGTGCGAGGGAAGGGACTCTTCCAGACCCAGTAGGAAAGATGTTTGATAAGGTCACACCAAGGTGTTACCTGTGCATCAGAAGCCGTATCAATTCTATGTTATTTGCAATAATATAACGTAAAAATTGATCATCTATAACATAAATATCCTCATGTTTGACAGGGGAAAGTGTTAATAACTTCAGTAGCAAGGCACTAATGAACTAGTAAGGTCTTAATTATAGCAGGGTGATCGTGGACCGGTAAGGTGTGTGGTGTCACTTGTGATTTGGAGAACCGTGCATTTCTGTGTCTTATTCTCACTATGAGGTCCTCGTTAGACAAAGGAATTAATGATGCGAAGTGACTCAAATGTTAATTGCTCTGCTTGCTTAGACATTACGTAACACCATCATCATCTCCGGTGATATAGGTGACTGCTTTACAGTACATATATAGATATAGATATAGATCCTGTCCATCGGATCAAATCTGATACTCATGTATGGCTGATATTGGACGGTTGTGCACCTCTAAATCTCCCCCCTCACTGAACCCACATGAACCAGGACTTCGAGATCTCAGAGGGCAATTACTCAGACTTGGCCGTCTCAATGGGTGGCCATTAACATTTACAAGGAAGAGGTGAGCATGTCAGTGCTATGGGTAACATGCTGGGCACCTAAATGAGGCCAGCTCATCCTTGGTTTAATATGAGGGAAAGAATAAGCGTTATCTTTAGAGTTAGAATTGATTGCTTTTTTGTGACAAATGACAAAATGTCTCAGAGTGACAAGACCAGAGGCGGACAGAGTACACAGCTTCATTACTTGAGTAAAAGTACAGATACCCCTTGCTAAATTTTACTCAAGTACAAGTAAAAGTACTACAGTCAGATGTCTACTTAAGTAAAAGTACTGAAGTACTTGTTTTTAAAAGTACTTGAGTATCAAGAGTACATTTTCTAAATATTGCATTTCTACTGCCACAGTGCTTTCATTGGTAAACACAGCAAACACTTGAAGCGAAAACTATCATTAACTTGTTCAGAAAATTGAAATAGTCTGGCGAGGTGGAGCCACGGGTTGGCACATTCCCGGGATGGACCTGCTGTCTTCATCCATTGTTTCGTCCATAGTTTCGTCTCTTATCTGAATCTGACCATGGAGTTGACTTTGGTGGAAAGCTGAAGGTGATTGCTGATAGGCTGTCCCAGTCAGTGGCGCCTGCACAATCCAATCACGTTTGAGAGGGAACCAACCCCTTTTTTTTTTTCTTTTTTTTTTTTTTAGAAGAAGTAACGGGTACTCACGGTTATGGATAGAAATGTAGTGGAGTAAAGAGTACAATATTTGCCTCTCAAATGTACTTGAGTAAAGTCATGAGTACTCCCCAAAAATGATACTCGAGTAAAGTACAGATCCCTCAAAATTGTACTTAAGTACTGTACTCAAGTAAATGTACTCCGTTACTGTCCGGCTCTGAGTTTAGATGAGTTTGTTTTAAATGGGTCCCTATAAGATGATCAGAGTGGCACACAATCAGGTGTCTTTAATGGCATTAGGGGGTATGGAGTGTAGACTGATGTGAAAAAAAATATATTTTAAAAGCATTTAGCATAAGGTTGCAACGTAACAAAATAATGTCTGAATCCACTGTATATATAAAATGCTTTTTTTTGTTGATAATCAGATCTGTTAATAATTTCACAATGGCAGGTTCACAATGGTTTGATATCATTTGAATAGGCTATAAATACATTGCACTTTCATAGTCACAGAATTAAGTTATTCTTTACAACAGCAAAAAAAGGTTTTGAAAAGAGGGCAGTGACTGTAGACTTTGAAAGTGATGTAAAACTTGATTTATCATGTGTACCTAATATACACTATTTTTACACACTATTTTTTTTTTTTTTTTACAGTCTATGGGTCACACTCGTTCTTTCATCAGCACATTCGTTAAAGACACCACAGACACAGGGGTGTGTCAAGAGGGGGGCACAGTTGAGAATGAAAAGAGGACAGTCTTTTTTTTATTTATTTTATTTATTAGAACAAAACTGTGTGGTCCATTAAATGCAGTGCCACATTTAATACCATCAATATTAGGGCACTGGGCATTGCAAAGATTTTTGAAATCGTGCTTAATATTTCCAGTTGAATTTTTCCTATTCAACGTTCCCTAGAATGACTTTTATTTTGAAGGGATTGAAAAGTAGCGACGTTATCCGTTTGCGCATGCGCCTGTCACAAAGCAGGAAGTAACTTCCAAACTGTCAACAGTCCAACGCAGTACCAGTCACGACCGCTTGATTCTGTCCTCATATTTATGTTATTTATAATTTAAACGTATTTCTGACAGTGATGTCTCGAAAGTCTAGAACTGAAGAATATTATCGCTTCTTCACTGTGACAGATCCACGCACACACGAGAAAGGACACACGGAATATAAAGTAACAGCAAGGGTTAGTAACGTTAGCACTATAATATTCTGCATGATCATATTTACATCTCCTTATCACAGAGGGGAATAATAGATACGGCATAGTTTCGACCTCAGATATCTGAGTTTTGTGTTTTGAATTGATTACAGGTATCCTAGATATTTATGCTTTACACTTTTATAAAACTGTGCTTCATAAATACAATATATATACTGATCCTCATAGAGAGGGTTAATAATAACTAACACAATCCTCGGTTTGTGTATCTGGTTTGCTGTGAAACTCGTCATTTAAAGAATCTGGAACAAGATCACGTGACTCCAGTGTCTCGTGCACAAATCTCATCCCCTTCCTCATTCATGCTTCAAATAATAAGCCCGTTCAAATCCTCTCCCTTTGGTGTCATGTGGTTTAACTTATCCGTCTCTTTCTCCACAGTTTGTATCAAAGACACAGCCGGAGAATGTTAAAGAGGTATGATCATCCCTGACCCTGTATGTTTGCATACACACACGTTTGGAGCTGCATTGGGACTCATTGTTGGTTTGATTGGCAGGTTGCGGTGTGGAAGAGGTACTCAGAGTTGAAGAAATTACACGGAGAGCTGGCGTACACTCACAGGAACCTGTTCAGGCGGCTGGAAGAGTTTCCCCCTTTCCCACGAGCGCAGGTTTTTGGTAAGGTCAACGGAATTGCAGTTTTGTCACTTTATTTCCCACCACCTGGATTTGAAGAATTTCAGTTTTATCACTTGATGCTGTTAGTCGGCTTAACTTCCCTCACCGCTCTCTCTGTATCTCTCGCTCTCACAGGGCGTTTTGATGAGGCTGTGATTGAAGAGCGGAGGAAAGCAACCGAGGACATGCTGCTCTTCTCTACAAACATTCCTGCCCTGTACAACAGCCCTCAACTCAAAGATTTCTTTAGGGTAAGACATATAGATAGATATATTAGACATATGGCATATGCTTATCAATGCAGTGTCATGGCCATAGAAACCAATGCAGATATTCTGGAAAATGAAAAAGCGCCACGGGACACATAAAATGGATCTGAACAGTTTGGACAGTTTGGACATTAAAGGGTTAGCTCACCCAAAAATGTCAGTAATTCTGTCAGTAATTACTCGCCCTCATGTTGTTCCAACCCCGTAAGACTTTCGTTCATCTTCGGAACACAAATTAAGATATTTTTGATGAAATCTGAGAGCTGTCTCACTCCTATATAGGCTTCTAGGCAATTTAATTTTGCCGGTCCAGAAAAGTTAGTAAAAACATTTTTACAATAGTCCAAGTGACTACAGTGGCTCAACCTTAAGTTTATCAAGCGACGAGAATACTTTTTGTGCGCAAAAAAAGCAAAAATAACGACTTTATTCAACATTTTCTTCCGTGTGGGCCTCTGAGTGAGTTCACGAGACGCATGCGCGAGAACTGAGATGATGGTGCTCACGATCATTTGATGGGAAAGTGTGAAAGGTAAGCCATTAATTTTGCGGCATTGGTAAGGCACTTTTACGTTTTCTCGTTGGTTTCTCACGATTCGGACATCCAGGAAATACACACTTTAGAACCATTTTAAACACTACATCGAGACCCATCTGCATCATCTTCTCAGTTCTCGCGCATGCGTCGTGACCCTAAAATGGACAGAATGCTCAAGCACACCTGTTTTTTCTCATCATTGTCGAGATGTTGCCCATCACAGTTCGGTACAGGCATCAGAACCTCGTCTCCTCACAGCAGATCTGTGTGTGTTTGTCCATTTGAGGGTTGTTTCTGGTGTAATCATGCCCTGTTTTTGGTTTGTTTACATGTCTTTGGTCCGTGTTACGTTCATATTTCAGTCGAACCGCACCAGAGTTGGTTTGAAAGTGGACCGAGACTCATCTTTTCTGCTTGTTTTGTGGCACCAGGGTTCGGATGGCAGCGTTCACACTTATTCAAATGAACCGCACTAACAGAGCAATCGCACCAGAGTTCATTTAAATCGAACCAAACATGCCAAGTGTGAACACACCCTAAGAGACTTCATCCATTTTTTAAGGATAATGTGTATACATATAGTTCATCAATTACTGCCATCAGTTACTCATCCTCGGGTGTTGTTTAGGTGGAACATAAAAGAAATATTGCTCTTATCAGAGTTCATAACGGGCACTGACATTGTCAAACAAAAATAATAAAAAGGATCATAAAAGTTGTGCTGTATTTGTCTGATCGTGTGTCTTGTGAATGGTCATTTTTCCTCTGTCAGGGAGGAGAAGTGAGGAGACCACTGGAGACAGCTGCCATTTCCACGTGTCTTCCTCCTCCTCTTATTCCCCTGCCGGAGAGGAACGCTGAGCTGTCGGCTGAAGAGGAGACGGGGAGAGATGCTCCTATCCCGGCCCAGGAGCTGGAGTCCAACCCAAGACCGACAGATCTAGCCCAGCCAGAGGTGGCAGTCGAGGCCTTTTCCGTCGACAGGGAAAGCAGCCCCACACCAGAAACACAAGCAGAAACGCAAATACAGGAACTGACAGAAAAAGAGAGCGACACTGACATCACAGCACATCAGAATAACGGCACAGACCAATGCGCTGCTGCTACAGACGCTACAACACGTTAGTTTGTTATCCACGTCTTTTATCCTGTTTCCATTCGATTTCAATCATGGCTAATTGCTCTATTCCTAACTCTTCATCTTCCAGATGCCTCACTTGAAATTCCAGGTTCTCCAGTCGACCAATTAGAGGAGTTTGATTCGCTGTTTGATTCTGGATTGGAGGAACATTTAGAAAAGGCTCCGCCTCCGCTTTCAGATACAGACCTCGCTATTTTTGACCCATGTGCCAAAGAAGGTAGGGAAGTCTGCACAGTTTGACTTATTTTTTTCTTTTAAATGCAAATCTCACTCTAACCACCTTATTCAATGCCTCAGATCAACCGTACGGATCACCCAGCCATGCTCAACTCCTGTCTGTCCCTCTAACGGGTCCAAACGGGACTGAGTCTGGCGGAGATGAGAGCTACGTGCACCAGGCCAATGAAGAGCTGAATGCCGCCCAGGAACGAGAGAGAGAGGGTGATTACAGTGGAGCAGTGAAACGATACAGGATGGCTGTCGATATATTTATGAAAGGAGTGCAAGGTAAGACAAGGAGGCTGTTTGTGATGGCAGACTAATATATATATACACTACTCACAATAAGTTAGGGATATTGTTATTTACATGAGTGCTATTCCTATTTGGTCTGAATTTTAATGAAATAAGTAAAAGTATCCTTTGATATTACTAATAATGAATGAGAAGAAACACCGTTTTCATTAGTGTAATATTTATTACCCCAAAAATGTAGACAATAACAAGGGTAGCCCCAAATAACAAAAATTGACAATGTCAGCAGCGGGTGTTTCCACCATTTGCCGCAATGACAGCTTGACAGCGACGTCTCATGCTCCTCACTCGTTTCATGATGTTGTCCTGAGGCAATGCGTTATCAAAGGATACTTTTACTTATTTCATTAAAATTCAGACCAAATAGGAACAGCACTCATGTAAATAACAATATCCCTAACTTATTGTGAGTAGTGTATATACTTTTCTGCAGTGTATAGAATATATACTGTGCAAATTTTCTGCATGCACAGAATCCCCAAAAAACGAAATACTACCTTTGTTAATATGTTCTGTATTCAACGAAGCACACTGTTGGGAATATAGTATCCCACAATGCATGTGCTTGACGTGACCTTCCATTTCCAGTGTGACTAATTAACTTGAAGTTATAACAAGTGTGCACAAAATTGAGTTTAAAATGCAAAAATAGATGCACAACTTTTATTATGTTTTTGTGTATTGTGAAACATTATTACTATTTAAAATAACTTTTCTATTTTAATATATTTTAAATGTAATTTATTACTGTTTTGGCAAAGCAGAATTTTCTGCATCATTACTTCAGTCTTCAGTGTCACATGATCCTTCAGAAATCATGCTAATATGATGATTTGCAGCTCAAGAAACGTATTATCAATGTTGAAAACAGTTGTGCTGCTTAATATATTTGTGGACACTGTTAATGAATATAAAGTTCATAAGAACAGCATTTATTTGAAATATAAATATTTTGTAACCAGTGTTGGGGAAAGTTACTTTTAAAAGTAATGCATTACAATATTGCGTCACGGTAACTAATTTCATTACTTAGTTACTTTTTATGAAAAGTAATGCGTTGTGTTACTTCTTCTCATATGGGCTGGGCTTGTTTGTCATTTTGAGGAATACTGAATGTGTTTTTGTGCAAGTGAGATGAGTAAATGCATGGTCACATTTAGTCTAGAACTACAATACCCATCATGTTCACACACACACAAAGCCTCTGCACTTACTCATGATTTCTCTCAACATGTGGACAGAAGAGCTGTTAGTCAATACATGGGAAAAATAAAGTAGCTTGCGTTACTTGTTTGAAAAAGTAAATTTTAAGTAAAAGTAAGTTTTCTTGTAAATTTAAATGCATTACTTTACAAGTTGAAAAAAGTAATCTGATTACATAACTCACGTTACTTGTAATGTGTTACCCCCAACACTGTTTGTAACATTTTAGGGTGTGTTCACACTTGGCACGTTTAGTTCAATTAAAACGAACCCTAGTGCGATTGCTCTGTTAGTGCGGTTCATTTGAATAAGTGTGAACGCTGCCATCCGAACCCTGGTGCACCAAACAAGCGGAAAAGATGAGTCTGTCCGCTTCCAAACCAACTCTGGTGCGGTTCGACTGAAATATGAACGCAACACGAACCAAAGACATGTAAAAGAACCAAAAACAGGACATGATGTCACAAGATGCGACCCTAAAATGGACAGAATGCTCAAGCACACCTGTTTTTTCTCATCATAGTCGCGATGTTGCGCATCACAGTTCGGTACAGGCATCAGAACCTCGTCTCCTCACAGCAGATCTGTGTGTGTGTGTGTGTGTGACGGAGGGATTCCTGCTGCTGTTTTGACTCCTTTACACTCTTCACGAGTTCTCAGCTGGTCAAAATACCATCATATGTAGCTACGCACATACAACGAGCGCATGTAGCCCAGTGCACAGCGTTGTTTCATAATAAAAGCCGACCAATCAGGTTGTGAGCGTATCCCTATGCCTTCAGGTTCGGTATCTTAAGTTTCGGTGTAAAAATGCCAATGTGAACGCCTAGGGCTAAACGTTTTTTTTTGGGGGTCCCTACCAAACGAACAAAGCGAACCGAACTACGAGTGTGAACACCCCCTTAAAGCTCTTTACTGTCACTCTTGATCCATTTAATATATCCTCGCTGAATAAAGGTATTCATTTCTTTAAAAAAAGCAAAAAAAAAGCAATGTTTTTATAAATTGCATGACCAAAACACTTTTAATTATCTAAATAAAAATAAAATTGAAAAACTGGCCCCACATACAGGTTACAGACCCTAAATCATACAAATGGCCATTTGCTGTGGTTAGAATGACCCTGGCGTGATTAAATAATTTGAGAGGAAAGAGCAGAGTAGCTCTCAACAAAAGGACATTACGTGCAATGTTTTCTTCCTCAAAGCATTAAATTAGCTCTATTTGGATGCAATGTAAAACATTTAAATGACAGGGGGGAACTAAACCTCACTACATCCCTTTGTTCTACCCTTTTCTCTTCTCTCTCTATTACTCATTCTCTCCCGCTAGGAGATGTAGATTTGAAGAGGAGAGAAGCAGTGAAGAGGAAGATTGCTGAAGTCCTAGAGCTTGCGGAGAGACTTCTATCTATACAGACTCCCACTCACGACCACAATACATAGAGAAACAATTTAAACACACACACACACACACACACACACACACACACACACACACACACACACACACACACACACACACACACACACACACACACACACACACACACACACACACACACACACACACACACACACACACTAACTCAAGCTTCATCAAACCTGGGATACCCAAGCACACTCCTACATATGTACCCTCATGAACCGAGTTTTGACTAACACGCGCACACGTTGAAACAATTCCACCACGGTTTCACTTAAGTGCAACTCGCCGACCACCCACACGGTCAACACACACACACACACACACACACACACTTGACTCCCACACCAAATAGTTACACTTGTAGCACCATCCAAACGGATGTGTCCAATGGATGCACTACACTCCCTGCATTGTAAGACCAAGCGATTTCTACTTGATTTGACACTATTTTAACGTAATCATCTAATACTCTCTGATGCTAAGGAACTGGAAACGTCTTTAGAGGCCATTCAGTTTTCTTTAATCCAACCTTTGTGTAAATGAAGCTGTTATGTAAATGACTGTTGTCTAAATGAAGACATTGCCTTTTCAATGGAATCTGCCTGTTTTGTAAATATAATATAATTATAAAAAAAGCATTCTCAACCCATTTTACTTTTGTAATATGATATTTCAGGGTGGAACAGGATATTCAGTGTGTTCAAAAGTCTTTGTTAAAGTGTTATAAGCCATGAACCAAGCCAATCAGCTACAAGGTGAATCACAACACTACAAACTTTGATTTGAAGCGAAAAAGTAGTAGAAAACTGGACAAATATACAGTTAAAAGACTGTGTATTTAACAGCTTATGTATGTGTATATATATATATATATATATATATATACACAGTGAGGAAAATAAGTATTTGAACACCCTGCTATTTTGCAAGTTCTCCCACTTAGAAATCATGGAGGGGTCTGAAATTGTCATCGTAGGTGCATGTCCACTGTGAGAGACATAATCTAAAAAAAAAAATCCAGAAATCACAATGTATGATTTTTTAACTATTTATTTGTATGATACAGCTGCAAATAAGTATTTGAACACCTGAGAAAATCAGTGTTAATATTTGGTACAGTAGCCTTTGTTTGCAATTACAGAGGTCAAACGTTTCCTGTAGTTTTTCACCAGGTTTGCACACACTGCAGGAGGGATTTTGGCCCACTCCTCCACACAGATCTTCTCTAGATCAGTCAGGTTTCTGGGCTGTCGCTGAGAAACACGGAGTTTGAGCTCCCTCCAAAGATTCTCTATTGAGTTTAGGTCTGGAGACTGGCTAGGCCACGCCAGAACCTTGATATGCTTCTTACAGAGCCACTCCTTGGTTATCCTGGCTGTGTGCTTCGGGTCATTGTCATGTTGGAAGACCCAGCCTCGACCCATCTTCAATGCTCTAACTGAGGGAAGGAGGTTGTTCCCCAAAATCCCGCAATACATGGCCCCGGTCATCCTCTCCTTAATACAGTGCACCCCCAAAGCATGATGCTACCACCCCCATGCTTCACAGTAGGGATGGTGTTCTTGGGATGGTACTCATCATTCTTCCTCCAAACACGTTTAGTGGAATTATGACCAAAAAGTTCTATTTTGGTCTCATCTGACCACATGACTTTCTCCCATGACTCCTCTGGATCATCCAAATGGTCATTGGCAAACTTAAGACGGGCCTTGACATGTGCTGGTTTAAGCAGGGGAACCTTCCGTGCCATGCATGATTTCAAACCATGACATCTTAGTGTATTACCAACAGTAACCTTGGAAACGGTGGTCCCAGCTCTTTTCAGGTCATTGACCAGCTCCTCCCGTGTAGTTCTGGGCTGATTTCTCACCTTTCTTAGGATCATTGAGACCCCACGAGGTGAGATCTTGCATGGAGCCCCAGTCCGAGGGAGATTGACAGTCATGTTTAGCTTCTTCCATTTTCTAATGATTGCTCCAACAGTGGACCTTTTTTCACCAAGCTGCTTGGCAATTTCCCCGTAGCCCTTTCCAGCCTTGTGGAGGTGTACAATTTTGTCTCTAGTGTCTTTGGACAGCTCTTTGGTCTTGGCCATGTTAGTAGTTGGATTCTTACTGATTGTATGGGGTGGACAGGTGTCTTAATGCAGCTAATGACCTCAAACAGGTGCATCTAATTTAGGATAATAAATGGAGTGGAGGTGGACATTTTAAAGGCAGACTAACAGGTCTTTGAGGGTCAGAATTCTAGCTGATAGACAGGTGTTCAAATACTTATTTGCAGCTGTATCATACAAATAAATAGTTACAAAATCATATTTTGTGATTTCTGGATTTTTTTTTTAGATTATGTCTCTCACAGTGGACATGCACCTACGATGACAATTTCAGACCCCTCCATGATTTCTAAGTGGGAGAACTTGCTAAATAGCAGGGTGTTCAAATACTTATTTTCCTCACTGTATATAACGTCATTAGCAGTGCTTCATTGGAGTGGGCGGAGCTAAAGAGATCTTTTGGCTCTGATTGGTGGAATTTTCTTTTAAAACTAAGCTGAAATAACAGTAGGTCTTTCTTTAAAGGGTAAATTATTGTTAAAAATCAATTTCCATATGGAGAAATTTGACTTCCGGAACCTGACGGACTGACTGATTGATGTATTGACTCATTATTAAAATGTTGATTTCAAACAAAAAAAAGTTACGTTGTGCACCTTTCATATGGTTAATTTTCATCTCATGTTGACTTTAAAGTCCCCTTGTGGTGAAAATCAAGCTTTTAATGTTGTCCATATGTCTTATGTGGTGTTTTTAATATGCTTTAAGACAAACCATGTACAAATTCATAAGTCATTTAGCCTGGAAATCCAGACCCAAATCTGAAAGATTAATGGTCTGGCATCGACTAATGAAAATCGGCCAGCTCGAGGGGCGGCACCAAGCATGCATTTGAAAATCTCACTGCGCGCAATTGGATAACACTACAACCAATCACAACAAGCCCCATACGCTTAGCTACCAGCGGGGCTAACTGGTAGATTAGGCTCTTGCCGTATCTGGTCGACAAAACAGCAAAAACGTCCTTCTTGCAAAGGAACGAGTCGAGCGCCATCTTCTGTTCCTCTTTTAGATAAAAAGCCAAGTCTAACTCGTTCATTGTAGCAGCCAAAGCCGTTTCAAACAACTGGTGTTCATCCATAGCCATCTTGCAATGTTTACTAATGACTTTGACGTCACAGCGCTATCGTCATCTGTTTAGCTCGCCTCTGGCCCGCCTACATCAGATAACCCGATGTGATTGGTGCAGCTCGGATACTAGGGCATAGTTAATGAGCATCATTACTCGACCTCGATGAGCAAATTCAACTTGTGCTCTCACGAGAACTCTGGATTTCCAGGGTATAAGTCAACACCATTGCTGAGTATTTTCTCCTTAGAACTGCAGTGAATCTCTGAGCCGGTGTGAGTGAGTGGAGGCGGGGCTAATTTGCATATAGAACCGCGTATACTAAATGAAGCAAGGGTGTAAAGTTACATTCAAGCTATTTTAAGACTCAAGATTTTAAGAAAAAAAAAACTTTAATTTAATAAAATAATTTTGTTGATCAAAGATGAGTTTTAATGGATACAATTATTGAGGACAGGGGGACTTTAATAGGTTTGAGCGCAGTTGTTTTAATACACCACCAGGTGTCGCTGTTTTTCCTAAACTAGATCAAGACATCAGCGCAGATAAAACCACATCTCTAGGGCCATCGTAAGTAGCTCTCACTTTGGCTCTCTTTCTGGAGTGGGGTAAAGGGAAGGAACGAATATAAAGGACAAAAAGGATTACATAGCTGAAAGAACTGAGGGATGAGCAGAGGATGAGCGTGGATCATCTCTATTGTCAGTGGATGGAAAATATCCCTCTCTTTCCCCTCCTACTGTTGTTTTCTCGCTCTCCCGTCGAGCTTGTGTATTTGCTGTTTTGGCTTCCTGGAGAGAATGTGGAATGGAGAGAGGTTACCGCACCTGTGTGTGTGTGTGTGTGTGTGTGTGTTTGCGTGCGCGATGAAGAGAGTGACAAAAAGGAAAACGGGGGGAGATGGAGTGTGTTTGGGCATTAGCATGCTGAGAGTGTCAGCTCTCGATGTCCCTCTCTCCCCCTCTCCATCCCTCATTCTATCTCTCACTCACCAATCCCTCTCTCCTCAGTGTCCATGGCAATTATACCATCAAAACACTCCAGCCAAAGAGGATAATTGCAACCTGAGTACTGCGGAGAGACTGAGAGGGAGAGTGAGTGAAAGTGTGTGTGAGCGAGCGCGTTTTCTCGCGTCTGTGGTAGCTTATCTGTGTGCGGTTGAGAGCGAGTCGGTGCATTATATTGTATTCCTGAGGTTCTCCACCGCATTGTGAGAGTCATTTCGGTCAGAGATCAAAGAATATGTTTGCGGTGCTGAGAGAGGACAAGGACAATCCATTGAAGACACATGCACACACTCACGGTTTTAATAATGTGCATTACCGCAGTCAGTTTCCTGAAACTCAAGGTCAGAGGCAGAAACTCAAAACAGAGCTTCAGTAAAGAGGAGTTTTAGCTGAAAGCATGGTGAAACAGTGGCCATGGCTCAGCTGGATCCACAATCTAGTGGTGTGTCGGTTAAATTTAGTGCTCAAATTATATCGATATATGCCGATAGCTGATAAAATGCAGATTTTTACAGGATTCTCCATAAAATTCACAGGCCCAAAACAATATTTTTTATGGGTGGGGCCTGACAAAGTCCCTTGACATACATATACAATACCTTCCAAAAGTTTAGCTTCAGTAAGTAACTCAATCAATACTTTTATACAACAAGGATGCTTTAGATATGATTTATACAATATTTATATTTCAAATAAACACTCTTATTTTGAACTGTGACTCTAAAGACTGGAGTAATGATGCTGAAAATTCAGCTTTGCATCACAGGAATAAATGACATTTTGAAATCTATTCAAATCGAAAATATATAATTAAAGGTGGTATAGGTAATTTAAGAGAGGCTAGGAATAGCAGGCCAGTTTTGAAAGCATGAGATCCCACCCTCCCTTCAGAGCGTCTCTAAAGCCACGCCTCCTTCAAAACACATGAACGCACACAAACTAGCACAAAACATTAAAATAATATTGAACATAAACAACGTTTCGGGTGCGTTTCCCGAAAGCGTCGTTTGCTAATTATGGTTGCACGTTCCATTGAACTCTACTGGTAACGACAGAACTTGCGACCATCGTTGGCTTTGGGAAACGCACCCCTGTACGACTGCTGCGGGTTCATTTCGCCGTTGATAGTGTTGCCATTGAAACGCATAGATTCGAGTCACAAACCGCTCTGAGCATAACGTCACGGGTTTCCATCTCTTCCAAATTATGGTAGTTATGAACGCGGCATGTGCTCGTTGTCGGACATTTTATGGTCCTACGCCTTCCACAGACTAGATACATATACATTTAGACCACTTAACTTAGTGATTGCTATCATGTGAAGAGACTTTCAACCAGCATAACAACAAATCGCCTACCCTGCCTTTAACAAACTGAACCTTATTGTAAAGGTCACTGAAGATCTATTTGAAACCAGATAATGTGCATTATTATTTTTCATACTGACATAGGAGGAATGACCAATTCATTGCTCATCCTGCGCAGTTTTCATCCAATAATCTCAAAATATCTTCCATTTAATCAACTTGCCTGATGTTAAAATCCTCTCTTTTTCACGTATTATAAACACTCTCTCAACCTGGTTGTGTGTATTTGTCTTCCCTGGTGTTTTTTTTTTTTTTACGTCTTTGTGGTACTAATTCCCGAGGACTGGATTCATTATTCTGTCCCTTCAGATTGAATATCCTCTAGTTCAACTGCAGTTGTCACTCACTGTCTCTCCTCAGTCACCTTGCCCAAGGCTGAATGTGTGAGTGCTCTCTTCTCTCAAACACTCTTTCCCTCAGAGGCAGCCAATGGGCAAACACTTTGCCTGTCCATCGACCCCCTCAAAACGTCTATCTGCACTCCTGCTTTCTCTCTCTCTCTCTCTCTCTCTCCCCGCTGGATACCACATTTTCATTCCGTGCATATTACGGACTCATAATGCAATATGTTTGATCGTGACTCATTCAAATGAGACATTTTGATAAGTCTCCCACCGTTTGAAAGGATCGACATTCGTGTGGCATTTTTAAAACACTGCTCGCAAATGGCCACGTCCCTTTGGTGTATTTCATAGCTCTTTGTTAGAATTGCTCATGCATTTTAATATTGTTTGCTGTCAGTCATTTGGCTTCAGTTCAAAGCATTCAGTGTGAGTTGCTAATGTAGTTCAAAAAGCCTTTCAGCCTGACCTTACAAAAGGTGTGTGTGTGTGTGTGTGTGTGTGTGTTTACAGTGCAAATGGACTGTAAGGAATTAAGGAATTGTCGAATGCGGAATTTAACACTTCCGTTGCACACTTTTGTTACAGAGAAAAAAAAAAAGGATTTAGAAATAAAACAGAGGAACTATTAGCATCAACGCCACTTGTCAAAGTATGCGAGCATGTGCTAATGTCCCGTCTATCTATCCAATATCTGTAAACTACATTTCAATTACATTTGTTTATAGATCGCTCTGTGGTCGCAAGCACCTTTTATTAATAAGGCTTTGTGTCATATTTCTTGTTTCCATAACAACAGTAGCCACTGGTTATTGTGAACAGTTTGGTTGGTTGAGGGGTATTTCAGTGAAGTGGGGGAGAGAGGGAGTGATGGAAACAATGAAAGAGAGAGAAGGGGTGCTATGAAGAGGAGTGGAGGGACCGATAATCAGCTTTCACACGTTCAGGGGTGGAGGAGTCTCTGATTATGAAGAGCTTTATTGCTGCATTTTCATACCGGCCTTGGCATATACAGTCTCATAGGGGAAATGTGTAATAAAAAAATAAATAAAAATCATTAACGGAAGGTTTGACAGGAAACTCTGACATCCTGATAGCAGTGGTCTAAATATTAAAACATGTACATAAATCTTCTGTGGAAGTCGAAAAATCTCCGTCCAATCAATGCATTCGGTCCGAATGCAAAAATAGGATGTCCTATATCTGCCTGTCAAAATATGTATTTCCATACCTCCTCGCACAGACATCACACGTCATGATACGCCACAAACAAACAGCAGCCGCCTTTTACAGTTCCTCCTGAACCGAAACAACGAGCTCATGCTGCGTTCACTCCATGTTACCGTAATTATGAGATGGCAACCCGTGACGTTCTACCCGGAGCTGTTCACTTAGACTCAGATTTATGTTATGATTTATTTATATCAGGCTATTAAAACAATCGATTCTAAGTCAGAAGTATGTTTCGACAAAAATGTTATAATTGCAATAGGTTCTCCAACATACTAGTTAATCACTGCAGTCAGTGTTACTATACAGGTGAAACTCGAAAAATTCGAATATCGTGCAAAAGTTCATTTATTTCAGTAATTCAACTTAAAAGGTGAAATTAATGTATTATATAGACTCATTACATGCAACGTGAGATATACTTCAAGCCTTTATTGGTTATCATTTTGATGATTATGGCATACAGCTAATGAAAATCTTCAAAATTTCTGAGATTTTGGTGTTTTCATAAGCTGTAAGCCATAATCATCAAAATTATAACAAATAAAGGCTTGAAATATCTAACTTTGCATGTAATGAGTCTATATAATATTATAAAATTAAATTAGTCGGAAGAGATTTTTTTTTTTTTTTTTTTAAAGAATGTGTACAGAATTCCCATTAGAATTCTATCATCATTTGGAACCTCTCAGAACACATTCCAGTGCAAGCAAAACATTTAAAAAAGATTCCTCCAAGAACCAAATATGTTCCACCTAGAAAAACTAAATCTTAGAGCATTTTTTTTTATTTTTAAAAGTCCTATGGAATGTCGCGTCTTTATCAGAAACCTACTTGTTTTTGTTTTATTACGTTTCTTAAAAGTTTGGGGTTTGTTAAGATTTAGGCTATTCATGTTTTTGAAAAATGTCACCAAGGCTGCTTTTAATATAAAGATATATTGTGAAATATTACCAAATAAAATAAGTGTTTTAATATATTTTTTTTAATGTAATTTATTCCTGTGATGGTAAAGCTGAATTTTCAGCATCATTACTCCAGTCTTCAGTCACATGACCCTTCAGAAATCATTCCAAAATTCTGACTTGCTGCTCAAGAAACATTTCTGATTATTATCAATGTTAAAAGCAATTGTGCTGCTTTTTTTATTTTTTTTTAAGAGACTATTATAACTTTTTTTTGATGGATTGAACATTCTGTTTGATATAGATTTTGTCATTCTGATCAATTTAATGCATCCTTGCTAAACAAAAACATTCATTTATTTAACAACAAAAATAAATAAAATAAATAATAATAATTTGTTCTGACCCAAACTTTTGAGCGGTAATAATAAAGGGGCATTTTATCCCTTTGGGATAGTCCTGTTGGGAGCTATGTATCAGATCTACTGTTTGTTCAGAGCAAATTCTGTTTAGGCCTTTTTGGATTCACTTCCAGTCGGCTTTTTACATTGAATGAGATCCTTATCGATTATTAATTTTACATTTATTTAAATTGTAAATCTTAACAAGAACGGTTACAACTATAGTGTATAAAAAGAGTCACAATGATACACCATATGTACATCAGATTATAGATTATTTTAGTAAATCTGGTCGTTTTTGATTGGCGGAGGCTCATAACCAAGTAGTTACCCCACGTGGAGAGAGAGAGAGAGAGAGAGAGAGAGAGAGGTGTTTATGTGTGCGCGGGGCAGCGTACGGACATCCCTCCCTCTCTCACGCCTCGCCTCGACGCCCACTGGCTGATCACCACGCGATAGTGTGCGCGAGGATGAGAGATGGACAGCGCGAGGCAGGAGCGACAGCAATAACAGGAAACTCGGTGGCGCGTTTGACGCTGATGCTCCCGGTGACCAACGCACACCTCGACAAGACCGACATATAATACGATAGGAAAGTGACCGACCGGGGGATGCGTTTTAACTGACTCTTTTGTAAGTTTTTAAACATATTTTACCTTTCTTTTTACCTTAGGGACATCCGCGTATTTGGTTGTCCTTGTCAAATGCGGCTCATCTATTTATTTGTTAATGAATCTGCGACACACACACGCGCGCGCGCAGAGTTTACAAATGTCCGCTCGTGCGCCGGTATTCGAGCAGGAGCGAAATCTGTCTTCATAACAAATAACAAGAAAACTTTGACGTGAACTCTGCGATATTATTCACGGCGAGTTGGTAAGTGTGTGAGTAATTAAGGCAAATCAATTTCTATAATTTATCCGTGAGGGTGTTGTCCTTCCATCTGGTAAATGTTTTTTTTTTTCCATGGCAGTTAAACGGCTTTAAATTCGAGCTATAATCTGATGACATCTGTGGCATTTGTGCCAATGAGGGAAAGGCGAAAACGTCAGGAGAGTAATTTCCATTAATCTGATTTTAGGATAAATGAGTTATGTAGCCTATGTATCTATCTATCTATCTATCTATCTATCCGTATGTCTATCACTCTATCTATCTATCTGTATGTCTATCACTCTATCTATCTATCTGTCTGTATGTCTATCTCAAAACTATTTAGTAGTACTAAAAGGTCTGAATTAAGTAAAAATGCAGATTCAGAGCTTTGGGACTATAGTAATCTCATTAAAATATTTACTGTCTCACCATCCATGTATTTGTGTTGAGTGTGTGTGTGTGTGTGTGTGAGAGAGAGAGGGAAAGAAGGATGAGCGCAATAGAGTCAACAGTCTGAACAAACACAGGGTACAGCTGTCAGCGGATAGATAACGCACACATGCAGAGAGGGAAAAAAAAGAGACTATGATGATGCCGATAACAATGAGAGGATTATGAGCAATTTTAAAACCGATCCAAATAGCTGCGTGTGTATTCGTCTATGATTCTGTATTTATTCACAGCAAATTGTGCTCTCTTTAAAGATCCTGAAACCAGATCAGAACGGAAAAGGGGGCTATGGATTCCCCTTCGGATCGATTTCATCAGCAGCCTTCCCAGATGTGTCCCTTCGAACTGTATCACAGCCTGCCAGATTCAAACCCCTCAAGCCACCGATTTTCCCCCGGCAGCCTGTCTTCCCACCCGCTCTTCTCCCCTCTCATGCATCCCAACAGTGCGTCCCAAAGGTGGGGTAGTTTCCGTCAGCGTCCGGGCTTGTTCCCTGGGCTTTTGGTAGATGATGATATAAGGGAGGAGGATGTGTTTGGGAAGAGGGAGTTTGCAACCCCATCATCTCAGCGCTGTCATGGAGAACGGGGACAGAGCTCGGCTCCCGACCCTGGCGAATGGGGGCAGGATTTCGCGAGGGTTAAGAGACCCAGGATGGACTCGGCAGCTCGAATCGAAGAAGAAACGGGGAGGGAAGGGAAGAGAGGGAGGAAGAGTAGAGCTTCGGTTAGAATGGGTGAGAGGAAGGGAGAGAAACCAGGGAACAGGAGGGAAAGCAGGGAAGGCAGAAAGCGACAGCGACAAGAACTGAAGCTTCAGCTGGAGGAAACCAGAGGGAAACTTCTCGAACTCCAGCGCAAGGTGTGGAGAGTTTACGGAGGCCAGGCGGATGACGAGAAAGGAGGCGATGAGGAACAAGAGAACGGAGCGATTAATCTCGATGAGGTTGCGGAGATGTTTTCCGACAGCGACGATCCACTCATCAGCAGTGGGTTTTCTCCTCCGCGCTGTTCGTCTAAGAAAAACAACGAAACCAACGGGAATGGCAACGCCGAGATATTTCCAGAGACCTCCGTGGACTTGGACTTGGAGTTAAATGGCGATCAGGTTTGGCTGGGATGCAGTTTGGTCCGGGGCGAGTGGGAGAGCGCAGAAGGAGGGCAGAAGTTTGCTCAAGCTCTGAAGCAGGAGCTCGCAAATGTCGTGGCTCAAGTTATCGACAGAGTTGTCCGTCTCTATGCCGAAACCGACGCCTCGACAGTCACATCCGCAACTGTTTCCCAAGAAACCAGCATGCCGTTGGATTTAAACTCAGACAGGAGGGCGAGACCTCATGCGGTTGAGCAGGTGGAAGCGTTGCCACTTGTCACAAAGAGTCCTCAAGACAAGAGGGCGCCTATCGCTCAAAGTGTCCTCCTCCCTCAAGCCAATCCCAGCCTCCCTCCGCTATCCCAGCCCCCTCTCCCGGCACTTTTACCCCCCAGGAGCAAGGACCACTTCTTGCCCTCTTATCCCCCGGACAACCCCGTTCCCTTGCCCCTTCTTCACTACACCATGCAGAATCTCTTCGCCCGCTCCCTCTCCAGTTTGCCTCTTCATAAAGACTGCCTGTCTGAATCTTTCATGGACTTCCGTTCACACAACTCTGCGTTCCCACCCCTCCCGTTGTTGGGTCAGCTAGAGCCCTCTCCGTCGGATAGAGCGAGAGAAGGGGGGATGAGGGGAGGCGGAGCAGGAGGGGGGGATGGAGGAGATGCAGCTCTCTATCTCGCCGCTGGATCAATATCCTTTTATTTGAGAAAATTACGGAAAATAAATATATTTACGCAACCGTTCAAAAGTTGGGGGTCAGTTTTAAAAAGAAATGAATACATTTATTAATGTTAAACTGTTCAAAATTGAACAATAAAACACTTTTTTGAATAAAAACAACACTTTTGTTTTCAACACAAATCAGCATATAAGAATGATTTCTGAAGGATCATGTGACACTGAAGACTGGAGTAATGATGCTGATAATTCACAAGAATAAATGACATTTTAAACTATTTTCAAATAGAAAACTGTTGTGCTAAATACACAATTTTTACTGTATTTTTGGGGAGGAGCATAAGAGACTTCTTACAGACCCAAAATGATTGAACGGTAGTGGATATTATACATACAACTATATAAATGTATTTGTGCTGCTATCAAACATTCCTTAACCATCTACACTCTCAGGAAGGTCTCTCTCCGTGCCACCTGAAGAAAGCCAAACTCATGTTCTTCTACGCACGCTACCCCAGCTCCAGCACTCTCAAGACATATTTCCCTGATGTCAAAGTGAGCATCATTCAGATATCCTAAACACAAAGTAGAATAGCTTTTGTGTGCATATCTTGCACAAATGATATGGGCTAATGACTTATTGAATAAAGTTACACTGACCTATATACAGCAGTCTGACATGGTTTCCCTTTGAAACGGTTTTAATCAATTGGAGCAGTCAGAAAATGTTCCTATATTTATGAGTCCATGTCAATGGATTTTTCAACGGGATCATATGTGTTATAATAAAGCTTTGTCCGTATGTGATTAAACATCACAGAATGTCTCCAAAAAACAAAAAAACAAAAATGTTTAATGCTGACCTACATTCATTACAGGGCCTCTTTTTGAAATGATGCTAGAATTAACTTGGCTTTTCTTTCACAGTTCAATCGCTGTGTCACTTCCCAGCTGATTAAGTGGTTCAGTAACTTCCGGGAGTTCTTCTACATCCAGATGGAGCGCTTTGCCCGCCAGGCGGCCAGAGAGGGGCCTACATCTGCCAGGGAAAGATCACTCCGCCTGGGCAGAGACACCGAGCTTTACCGCATTCTCAACATGCACTACAATAAGAGCAATGATTACCAGGTCAGTGTGCGCAAAGCAATCTGTGTGCTGCGTGAAACCGTTCAATTACGTGTTTAAACGTCATTTCTGCTTTCTAGGTTCCTGAGAGGTTTGTGGAGATATCCGAGATTGCCCTGAGGGAGTTTTTCTCTGCCATACAGAGTGGTCGGGATACTGACCCGTGCTGGAAGAAGGCCATCTACAAGATCATCTGTAAATTAGACAGCCCGGTGCCTGACAGCTTCCGTCTGCCCGGCTGCCCTACAGACACTTACCGCATGGGTTAAATCGAGTTCATCGCACACATGCACGGCCTCAGAAAACACAGAGATTGCGCACAGATTGATATCATAAGTGTGCAAGAATGTTTAACAATTTGAATCCGTGGCAAAGAACCAAGAAGAAAGTGTACAAAATGATGCTGTAAAGGTCGAGAACACTAAACAAGTGTTTTATTATTATCATCATCATCATCATCATCATGATGCTCAAAAGTATTATTTGTTTAAACATTATCTGATTAACACTTCTGCTTTAGTCAAGCATTATTACACTTAGCACTGAAAAACGCTCTGAATTTATGAAAACAAAAAAAAAATTGTTCTCAATTTTATTCGCTGTTACATTAAGGCTCATTAATTTATCTAAAAATGCAGGCCTGGTTGGCCTTTGACCTTTTTATATTACTTGTTACTCGTTATATAATGTTGTTGAGTTTCTGTATATTCGTGGTGTCGTGTAATAAAATGAGTCAAAACAAACTTTCCTCTCAGTCAATGCTACAAATTAGTGCCACAGTTTAAACGCTTATTTTTAAACACATATGCAGTCTTACATGACATATATGTTGGCTGAGTACATTAAATAACATGAACATTTCATATGGTCAACTGAGGGAGGGTAAGGAGACCCTGGCTCTCAAACTAAGAAATCGTGACAGTTACTTAACCTCATACTAAGCTCGAACACCTGACAGCACGAGTCTATACACAGTGGAATGGGCTTCTATTGCGGTCAATACAGATGGTCCTAGACATGGTTGGGGGTAAGGAATTACGTAATCAGATAACTTTTTTCAAGTAACTAGTAAAGCATTACTTTTTAATTTACAATATATAACATTAATTTAATATCTGAGTTACTTTTTCACATTTATTGACTGACACCTGTCCTGTCCACATGTTGAGAGAAATCGTGAGTAAGTGCAGAGGCGTTGTGTGTGTGTGAACATGATGGATATTGTAGTTTTAGATTAAATGTGACCATGCATTTACTCATCTCACTTGCACAAAAACACATTCAGTATTTCTCAAAATAAATAAAAACTCTAAAATTTGAACTCAGAATGTCGCGCAAACCTGCGATAATTAAATATGTTAATACATACTTTATGTATTTAATCTCACTTTAATAACCAATGTCTTTACTGCTGACATTCGATGATCCAATTCAACCAAACTAATATAAACAAAATTGACTTTAGATAAACATCACATTTGTGTTTCATTTATTAGTCTTTATTGCTGAAGTGTTGAACTTTCTTCTTCTGCAGTCCAGAATGACAGGTCGTTCTCAATATTAAAGAATAGTAGAGTTCACACCGCAGCTATAACAATAAAGGCACAGAGAAGCGATATTGTTGGAATCACTTTCAGAATGATTTTTTTTTTTTTTTTTTTTTTAAGCTGATGAACGATAAAAACATTCACAATCAATCAGAATAAATCCTGCAACGAGTTCCAGCATTTAAAGCGACAGACAAGCACACGCACAGAATAAACAGAACGATCGTCAGCTGGTGTAGATGCTAATATGGCTATCACAGTTATCTCAAATAGCTATATCGTTGTTGGTGTGAACAGGCCTTTCATTTCACTTTTGGTGTGAAAAAAGCACCTTTACATTTGCCAATAGTACAGCTTTTGTTAAAAAACAACAAAACCTTTTCCAGGTGAGGAAAAGTAACGCTTGTAGTTACTTTTTTTAGGGAGTAACGCAAAATTGCAAAGCATTACTTTTAAAAGTAACTTTCCCCAAACACTGGCCATAGATTTGTTTTGCTTTATATATTGGATATGTTGAACAAAATATTTTAAGTGTGTCAGGGCTTTGCACTGATCTAACAGAAACCAAAGTAGTTCAATTACAACTTACAAGTAAAAAGGTCCTAATACAATCATAATGTAGTTAACTTATACTCTCAAATATAGTCAAAATTAAGTAGGTAGGTCTATAACTTATATAAGGTGATTATCATAAATGTGACCTATTTTTGGTGCTTATGCAAGGGAATGTGGTTCTGTTCATTCATGTTATTGTGCGATGTTACGATCACATGATAGTCGTTAACTCATGATGCGTTTTGGACACATTGCGTGTATGCGCGCTGCCGCGGCTGGTTAAAGAAGTGCGGAGTTGTGGCGCGCGCACACACACACGCACACACACACACACACGCTATGGCGCTGCCGTTGCCGTTGCCGTGGCCTCTGTTGCTGGAGCTGCTGCTGTATAGCAGCTGTTTTATCTGTGGGATCATCACAGCCGCCTCTGTTACAATCTCACAGGTATATCTGCTGTTTGCTATTTAATATAGAAGACTTTAACAGACTTCAGAAACACGACAGAATGTAAGTTTCAAACTTTGACGGTGTTGGCTAAATGCTTGTAGTTTACTGTTGTTGACAGTTTTGTTTAGCATAATTGTTTGCAGGGGATGTGTTTTGGTGTTTTCCCTATATGCATACAAAAATCATAACTTTTCTTCTGGAGAGGTTCTGTGTTTAGACTCTCACGAGTTGCCCTTAAAATCGTCATAGTCATGTGACCAGAAATGTTTTACTTTTTTTATTTATAATTATCCAAACTGTAGAAAAACTAATGGGCCTATGCTTTTCTAATTTTTCTAATTATCCATACCGTAGAAGAACTAATAGGCCCACGTTTTAAAAATAAAACCCGGAAGTGAAGAGAAAATGAAAGTGTAATAGAAGCAACTGAAGCTTCCAGTTCTGTCACTGTTTCTGTCATGTGACCAGCTGTTGCTCTCAAGAGGAATTGGCTTATTAAAGTCAGATGAGCAGAAAAGGAGAGTGTGAGTAAGAATTTCAGTGTTGAGTGTTTCATCCTGGAAACCGTGGATAATAGCAGGAAAAGAATGAAAGGGAAAAATGAAGACAACAACCATGAGTGATGCTCTTGTATGTAGTTGTGGAGTTCACTGGCACATACATTAAACATGAAAAGTGTCCAGTTTGAAGTGCATTAAATTCCACCTGTATTTCACCCCTTTGTGCCCAAGTTTTTCAGTAGTTTCAGGCCCTCTGTTGTATATTATTTATGGCCATGGTCATAACAAGATGCATTGTAAGCCATAACATTCTTTCCTTATTTTTTCCCTCAAACAGGGAAGTTTTGGGAAGTGTATGCTGTACGGTTCAGTGCGTCTGAACACATCCATCAGTGTGCTTACATCCAGTCCTCCCTCTCTCTGTTACTTTGTGTCAGCCATCTCAGTGTGTGTGGCTGTCTTCTGCTTTTCACTCTCTCTCTACTGGGTCTACATCGCCTGTTTTGACGGAGATGTGAAAAGGTATGTCAAAGAGCTCCGTAAATCATGTGCTCGTGATTTTATTTCATGTATGTGAACAGAGGTTTTCTGTTTCCTGTTGTCGTGCTCCAGTATGGATGGATTGCAGGAGGAACTCTAAACGGATATGTGATGCAAACTTATAAAAAGTTGTTTGAATTTAGATACGAGACATTGTGGTTAGTTTTTTTTGTTGTTGAAAGAAATGAATACTTTTATTCTAGTATTCATTAAATTGATCAAAAGTGACAGGACTTTAAAATTATTACAAAACATTTGTATTTCAAACAACTGCTCTCCTTTTGAGCTTTCTATTTAACAAATAATTCTGAATAAAATGTATCACGTTTTCCACAAAAATATTAAGCAGCACAACTGCTATCGACACTGATGATAATGTTACTTGAGCACCAAATCAGCATATCAGAATGATTTCTGAAGGATCATGTGACACTGAAGACTGGAGTAATGATGATGAAAATTCAACTTTACCATGACACATTAAAATAGAAAACTGTTACTTTAAATTGTAGTATATTGGTGCACAGAAAAGACCTCATTTAAAAAACGTACTCACCCCAAATGTTTAAATTAGTAGTCGACAATATATCGGCAGATATTTGTTTTTATTTATTTTTATTTATTTTTTTAAAGGGGTGGTTGATTATGATTTCACTTTTTTAACTTCAGTAAGTGTGTAATGTTGCTGTTTGTCCATTGACAAAATCTGCAAAGTTACGAAGCTCAAAGTTCAAGGGTTCCTCCAGGGTTAGTGACATCACCAACCCTATAATTTACATAAACCCCGCCCCCGGAACACGATTTATAGATTATCAAGACAGAATATGCTAATCAATGACTAGAAGATAACTACACATAAGCTACATAAATTCATCAACTAACCATTCAGAAATGTTGTCTACATGTTGTCACTTCTTCTTGAGTCTCTCCATCATTGTCTGAATCCGGTTTGAACATAAAAGGCTAAAAGTGTTTCAAATTTTCAGTGCATGTCAGTGTGAGTTAAAAGGACACAAGCTGTTGTAGCTCCGCCCTCTGTGCCGGGAGCAGCAGCTCATTTACATTTAAAGGAACAGACACAAAACGGTGCATTTTTGCTCAGCCTCAAAAAGTGACAATTTTAAAGGTGCTCTAAGTGATGTCACGCGTTTTTTAGGCCAAAACATTTTTTGTCACATACAGCAAACATCTCCTCACTATCCGCAAGCTGCCTGTCCCCTGAACACACTGTAAAAAACGCGGTCTCTTTAGACACCCCAGGCTCCACAAACGGCAAGAAAAACAAACTGGGCTAACCCGCACCACGAAACATAACAAACTGTTCCAGCCAATAACACACAAGAAGGATTTGGGGTGGGGTTAGTGCGCGAATGAGGAGGAGGGAGGGTCTAGCTAGCCTCCATTTTGTTTGACAATACTTTAAACGTCAACAAGAAGTGATGTCAACTAACATCACTTGGAGCAACTTTAACATGCTATATAAAAATATCTGTGGGGTATTTTGAGCTAAAACTTCACATACACACTCTGGGGACATCAAAGACTTATTTTATATCTTGTGAAAAGGGCATTATATCACCCCTTTAAATATCGGCACTGGCCGATAAGCCTTTTTATTTGGCTGATGTGTTGGAAGCACTTTTATTTTAAAGACTTTTATTTTGACGGCGCGACAGACTTTTATTTTGACAGCCCTGAGAACGCGAGCATAATAGTTTAAATTCTTTACTTGTGAACAAGTAAAGACAAAAAGTTTAAACAAGTTTATTTACTTGTGAAAAATACTGTAATATGATTGCAGAATCAAGAAGTTGCCATCTAAACAAGTATAAGCCTGTTCTCCAAGATCAGGCATCAAAAAATCTATATCGGCCGACCACTAGTTTTGGTAGTGTATATATTAATAACAAGCTGTGATTTTCAAATTCAGTAAGAGATGTTACAGCAGTCAGAGTGTGAGTCCTTGCTAACATGAAAGTATTTTTTTCTTAAGACTATTAATTTGGAAGCTACTAGGATAGCAACAACATATATTTTTTCTAAAATGTCATTCAAACATTGTGCAATGTTGTCTCTGTCTTGTATCAGAGAGAAATTATGGATGAACATTACTCTTGGCTTGTCTGGAGTCTTCCTCTTCTTCCTCTTGGTGACGGGATGCATCCTGAAAATCGGCCGAGACAGACTGTGTGACTCGGTGCTTCATACACTGAAAAATATAACAAAGTGAGTGTGTGAGAGAGACCTCTGTAATAGCTTTTGATTAGTGCAGACAGACAGTATTGACCATCATAACAACTGTATAAAAAACTAGTGGTTGTATAAATACACTGTTTTGTGCATTTGCAGGTGTGAAGAAGCGCAAGATATGTCTTGGTCGAGCCCTATCAGTGGGAGCCAGTTCTACTCCAGACTGCACAGTGCAGAGGTAGAGCTGATCACAAACGCATTATACAAGAGCTATCAGCATAAGCTTATTAGAGTTACATCTCATTCACACCGACTCATTTCTAGAGTTAACATCTGAGATTAATTAAATCTGTTTAATGTTGTTCGATTTATTGACATTCCGGCTTCAAATCTCTCATTTATCTGGAGGTGGTGGAGAAACCTCAGGCAAAATCTTCTTGATGGCAAATTTGAAACAGTTGTCTAAAACATTGTCATATATACAGTATATGTATACAGTATGTATGGATGTGTGTGTGTGTGTGTGTATATTTATATAGTATACATACACACACAAACTTATATTTTTTATATATAAAGCAAATTTTTATTTGATTTGACAGCACTAATATATATATATATATATATATATATGACAATGTTTTAGACAATTATATTGTGTAATTGACCTCATATATTTAGAAAAAACAATTATTTGTCTATTGATTTTAATTAAAGTATAAATCAATCATTCAATCAAAAAATAGATATGTGTGTGTATGTTTATGTGTTGTATAATAATAACAATATAACGTGTGTTATTAGACATTTGTAGACCATGTTTTAAACATTATATTTTACTAAACTAAAATCTCTCTTTTTATATATATATATATATATATATATATATATAAAAAAATTATTATTATTCAAAAAATTTTATAGCACAAAACCAAATTCTCAATTGCACAAATGCCCTAAAAATGTTCAACATCATCTTTAAGAAACTTTTATTTTTCTCCCTTTTAGATAGCAGTATGGGTGAATTTCTTCTTTTGGATGCTCATAGCAGGTCTGGTCCTGCTCCAGCGCAACAAAGGGTCAGAAACCCAGTCAGGAGGAGAGGAACCATCAGTGACCCCTTCTGAAACCGAGCCCTTCTTCAACCGCCGAGGACGTCCTTAGTGTCGCCCCACACTAAAGCAGTCTGTGTGTCCCTTGAACACGCTCTCTCACACACACACACACACACACACACACACACACACACACACACACACACATACATACGCTCACATTCACAAACGCACTGCTGGCTAGCTGAGCCAAAAGGATTTTGGCAGTTCCAGTATACGGTCTTGATTTTGTTCACTAGCATTGCCAAGGGTTAGTTGCCATGGTTACTGATCTGTGGCTGGCAGCACAGACCTGGCAGGTGATCGTGTGCGGTTGCCAGATTGGTGGTGTGACCTGAACTGATTGAGACACAGCTTTATGTAAAGAGTTCAAATCTGACAACACTGGCCAGAGTTTTCACAAACTAAACATGAGCATATAAATCTTCAGGAAGATGCTTTATGAAAACTACATGGTGAAACTACATGGTGACTCTAGTGTTACTACTCTCTGGCCAAAACATTTTATTAGCACATATAACAGTTTCAAGGCTTTTGTGGAATAACATCCAATAAATTGAACCTATAGTTGACCTGGAATCAAACCAGGTTAAGGTTAGTGCACTCTACTGTAACTTGCCACTTGTATTAAAGGGATAGTTCACCTAAAAATCAAAATGTTGTCATCATTTAGGCTACTCACCCTCATGTTGTTCCAAACCTGTATGAGTTTCTTCCTTCTGTTGAACACAAAATATGATATTTTGAAGAATGTCAGTAACCAGACAGTTGATGGCACCCATTGACTTCCATAGTATTTTTTTTTCCTACTATGGAAGTCAACTATCTGGTTGTCAACATTCTTTAAAAAAATCTTTTTTTCGTGTTCAACAGAAGAAAGAAAATCTCATAAAGTAAATGATGACAGAATTTTCATTATTGGGCGAACTATCGCTTTAAGTGAAGCCTGCTCTGTGTCAATGTACAACATTTTCGCCCTCTGCTGTCTGTTTATATGAATTACTCCATAAATCCCATTAGACGCTGCTCATGTGCCTGTTTTGTAGGCCAGGAATCTCCCATTAGTACCCCCCCCCCCCCCCCCCCCACTCTCTTATTCATAGTCCTTGGTGTCCTTAACATGAGCAAAACTGCTTGAGAGTGTCTTTCCGAGAGTGTTTGCCTATTAATCTTGTGCCCAGTAGAGATGTCATTTTTAATGGCTTTTTCTTGCACACAGCCACAGGAGGTAAGAGGTTGTGTGTGTGTGTTTGGGTTGACAGGGACATAAATCCATAATTTGGCCAGTGATGGTATCCGCTTTCCACAGGCGAAGTGCCAAATCTGAGGTGCTGAAAGTCCTCGGAAACACAGTGTCCTTCCGCCTATCTCGGCGTCACAGAGTCCATGTTAGTCCTCTTTCTGTGCAACTTTTTTATTTAACTTGCTACATTTGTTTTTGAACCGCTGGTTACAGATTATGCACTGATATTTTTTATGAATATTAAATCTGTTGTATAACCCCCTATGCTTGAGTCTGTGACTATGCAAACACTTCAAAGCAATTCATTTAGTCAACCAAGAGCTTATGGTGTCACACAATATGTCTAAATATCAAAGGTGGTATTTTTAATATTAAAATGTATGGGATTTTATTCATCTGCCATATGGGTGGGAAAAACATGTGAAACGAGAAATAAATTCACAGTTTAAAGGCACACTATGCAGTTTTAGTGTGGAGTACTTGTATTTAACCTTACTGTCGTAAATACCACTCAGCAGAGCCGTCTCTGCACTCTTCCGAACGCACTTTCTTCGTCGACTCTGCCATGATTCACATTGAAATGCGTGCTAGTGTCTTCCATAGAGGCTGCTTTCATATGTTGTTGATGTATGTGACGTCCTGCCGTAAAGCAAGTCGTGATTCTCGCGAGATTTGTCGGGGCGCCACCTCTCAAACCTGCATTGCTATCGGGATGATTCGCCCTACTACGAGTTCGTTTACCATCGAAATGATTTCGAAGCTGTTATATTAAGGTACAAATCTTGCATAGTGTGCCTTTAAGGCACATAATAGAGTGCTGCGGGTATGACGTCAGGATTTTTCCATAGGCTTTTGAATTATCACTAAAAACAAGCTCTGTGTTCAACAAAAGTTTATGATACTTGCACGTTTTATCCATCAAGATAATTATTACAGATGAACACAACCTTTATGAATTTTGAATCCTAAATGCAGTCGCCTGAAGTAGCCTAAAAAGCTAGAAGTATAGGCTATAAACGACCTTCATCACGGTCCCACGAATTCAACATCACCATCACTAAGCTTCCGAATACAAAAGCAGAATATCGAGTTATTGCAAATACAAAAAATCCTCTTCTTTGAGATATACATTTGAAATTGCCTTTTAAAATCTTTTATTCTGTTCTGTAAATTATGTAAATAACTTTTTACAGAGATATTTAGGCCTACTTTAGCTTAACTTCCCAGACAGCAACATCTGGAACGTATGGAACCACATGTGGGCCTGGTCAGGGCTGACGCTATGTTGCTGTTTGGGTTCATTTCTTCGAATTCACGTCTCTACAGCTGCTTGCTGAGTTTTCGGGTCTGTCTCTCGCGGGCCTCGTAGGCGTGTTTTGTATCCAGTAGCTCGTCTAGCGTGCGTCTGAGGCGGGCCATGTCCAGCTGCGAGGCCTGACACTGTTCCCGCAGGCTCTGGGTCTCCTCGTGCAGCTCCAGCGCGGCCGCGGACAGTTCCTCGCTACGCTCCCGGCACCGCGTTTGTATTCGGCCGGCGTCCGCCAGCATGGACTCCACACTGGACACCACCGAATCAGCCTGGGCCTTTGCTGTCTCAGTCATCATCTGGCAGAGAGAAAAAGAGGAGAGATTGGTCATTTACCACTGTGATTAAATAGCCTTCTAATTAGGGTAAAAAAAATAGGCTATATAAAAATTCTATTAATAACGATTAAAACGGTTACCCGTTTTATAGTAGGTCTATATTACGTAGCACCAGGTTGATTTATAATTGTTTTAAAAGAAGTCTCTTCTGCTCACCAATGCTGCATTTATTATTAAAATATAGTAATACTGTGAAATATATTGCAATTTAAAATAACTGTTTTCTATATGAATATGTTGTCAAATGTAATTTATTCCTGTGATCAAAGCTGTATTTTCAGCATCATTACTTCAGTGTCACATGATCCTTCAGCAATCATTCTAATATGATTTGGTGCCCAAGAAACATTTATTATTATTATCAATTTTGATAACATTTTTTGTGGAAACAATGATACCATTCAAATATTTGTGGTAAGATTAAAAAAAGAGAAAAATGTATATTTGTATTGATCAAGGATGCATTAAATTGGTCAAAAGTGACAGTGAAGACATTTATGATGTTACAAAAGATTTAATCAATAAATGCTTTATTAAATGTAATACATACATTTAATAAATGCAGTTCATTGAACCTTCTATTCATCAAAGAATCTTGAAAAAAGTGTCACCACTTCCACAAAAATGTTTAAGTCCCCCTGGGCCTGTAGTCAATAATTTTATCCCTTAAAACTCATCTTTGATAACCAAAATGACATATTTAAACGTTTTTCTGTGTAAAAAAAATATTCATGCCTTAAAATAGCTTGAATGTAACTCACTCACACAAGCTCAGAGATCCACTCGTTGACGATAACACATTGACGTTGACAACAACGTAACTCGCTGCTTCACTATCATAGACTGTTTCCCGAAACCATATTGTTGCAAAGTGGTCGTTCAACCACCACGTTGGTTTATGACGTCACACAAGTTGATGGTAAAGCTAATAGAACTAGATGTTTCAATCCCTTTAGTAGGAAACTCTTGAGGGTAGGGTAAGGTATGTCACTGGGGTCATCAGGTGGGCACCCTGCTTCACTGACAATTCATTGATTGAAGCCCACAACGCTTCAAGAAGGCTCAACGGTGTACCCAGCGTCCTAGGTACACCCCCCTCCATGCCATACCCTTCATATCCCTGATGGGTTCTGCATGGCAGGGGTGTCCTTCTCCCTGAGTCGGGCCTAAGCCTGACCGCATACCATCTGTCTCTACCTCGCTGCCCAGTTGGGGTCCTTACGCTTGATCCAGAGCCAGTTACTGCTTTTTTCGGCAGCACTTGACATGGACTTGATGGCCTGTTGGAAAGAGTGACCCTTCACCCCTATTTTTCTCAGCAAACTGGTGGTAGATGTGGCAACAAATCCCCTGCATCCCACCTCTACTGGGAAGATGCTAGTCTTCTAGCCGTTCTGGGATGCTTCAGCTGCCAGGTCGGAATATTTGTTCTTTTTCCTCTCATAAGCCTCTTCAACCCCACCTTCCCATGGTACTGTTAACTACACAACATATGCTAGCTTTGTTGTTGGAGACCACAGGACCATGTCTGGTCGGATTGTTGTAGCCACTATTTCTGGGGGAAACACAAGCTTCTTATCAAGGTCCACTTCCAATTTCCAATCCCGCGCTGACTGCAGGATGCTTGCATCCTTAGGTGTTGTACTATGATCTTGATGTTGGCCCCAGCTGGTACGAAATTTGTGAAGTTGACCTGTCCTGCCGATGTTTGTGGGAGATTGTTTGTGGTGGTTCGCTTCTGTTCCAGTATTGATGCCAGCTCTCTCAGTACTTGGTTATGCCGCCAAGTATAGCGCCCTTGGGTGAGACTTGTAGTGCACCCTGATAGAATGTGCCTTCGGGATGCAGGTACTTGACACATACCCCTTTTCCACCCAGAAAGAACTGGTTCGGAACTGGTGCTGGTTCAAAGTTGGTTCAACTGGCGAACCTTCTCAGAACCTGTTTGTTTTTCCACTGACTAGAGAGCCCAGCGAACGACACGTGTACGTTGCCATACGTCTTAGGTTTTCCAGAAACGCTTGCGCCAACTTCAAGCATAATAATTACAATGGCGGACTACATCATCTTTCTGCAAATGTTTCTCCTGGCTTTGTGATCCTATTTTGGGGTCAGAAGAAGACGTTTAGAACACATTTGTGCTGCTCGTCTGGATTACTATAGACGGAGGTTACGTTCGAGAAGAAGTTCGACAATAACCCCGCCCCCAGCCCCCGGCATAAGCATGACGTGGTAAAAGAACGATTCTAGTCCAGCAAAGAGTTGGTGCCGCTTTGGAACCAATTTTCCTGGCCGAGAACCGGTTCTTTGGCTGTCGAAACACAAAGAACTGGTTCGCGAGTAGGCACCGGCTCCGAACCGGCACCAGCACTGCCTTGGTGGAAAAGGGGTAACAGGGAACAGGCGGGATCTTCTCCATACCACTCTTTCAGATTTTGGGGGGAGGGTAGTACGTCGTATGTGGCTCTGATGACAAAACTCACCCGCGCTCCCTCCATCTGCCAGATGTCACGCCAGCTGAGCTTTTTCTTCTCCAGACCCTCCCAGTTGGTCCACCTCCCTTGCTTGGCCCTCGAGACGGCTTTGGCATGTCGCTCTCCCTCCTCCTGTCTCCTGACTTCTTCTACCGCTAGCTGTCTCTTCTGCACTGATGTTGCTTTATGCCACAGAGGAGTTTTTGGGATGAGTCCGAACCCTGCCCTCTCATGCTGTACTTGTCCAACCACATCTCTGAAGTGAAGCGCAGACTTTGCACTCTGAACAGCTTCTAAATAAAAACTTGATTTTCACCACAGGGGGACTTTAAGCAGCACATGTTTTTAACATTGATAATAATAATAAAAATAATAGTTTCTTGAGCTGCAAATCAGCATATTAGAATGATTTCTCAATCATCATGTGACACTAAAGACTGGAGTAATGATGCTGAAAATTCAGCTTGATCCCAGGAAAAAAAATGCATTTTAAAATATATCCAAATAGAAATATGTTCATTTGTAATAATATTTCCCAATATTACTGTTTTTGGGCCATTCCACCGAATGGGTGACATTTGCTTGTTGTAACTCTTCAAAATGAAACATTATTTTTTATATTTTTTCAACACTGAATCTAATACTACACATATTTAACTATTCAAAATGTGTATTGGTCAATCTCAGGCAACTTTATTTAAATTTTTTACAAGGTTTCTAAGCAGAAGATGGACGCATGTTTTCTCAGTCCATTTACCGAAACTCGTGTGCCATTTAAAAAGCATGTTTAAAAGCATGTCAATTCATTTCTTTGTTTTCTCCACAAGAAAGTGTTTATTTTAAAGACATTTTTGGTTATAATTATGTTCAAATAATTGATACAAAATTTATTTAAAAAATCACTATATATTAAGGCAAGGTGTATTTTAATAAAAAAACACAAATCCATTTTTTCATTTTAAAGAAGACCGAAGCCTCAAGTTTATAATTTTTTTAAATAATTTAATTTATTAAACAATTGTATAAATGATGGACCAAAGAAAACTGATAAAAACAGTGGTTTAACTTTATTTAAAAAAATTAAAATAATAAATAAATTAGTAACAGGAATGAACATTGGGTCACAGGAATGAGTGTCCATATGTGTGTGTGTGAGAGAGAGTGTACATGAATGTGTGTGCATGAGATTTCTGTGTTGAAGTGATGTACTATGTGCTAGTAATACTTTACAGCGAAGGAGGTGGAAAGAGAAAGAAGGAGAGAGAGAGGAGAAGAGAGAGGGAAGTTAAGACAAATAGGGAGAAAAGAGAGTGTTGCGGGTGTGTTTCGCTCCTTCCCCTGCAATATGCCATAGGTGGGTGTTTCTGCACCTGCATAGGGTTCTCTCCATCTTCTACAAAATATAAGAAAGACAAAGACAAAACATTTAAGTCACTTTGTGGTGGACTGGCTTCCTGGAAATATGGTATTCACATTGTAAAACTAAAACTAGTGTCTACAATTTAAGTAATTGCAACCTTAAAACTCCTAATTCAGGTGATAATATTATATCAACTAATATTTACAGTATTTAATCAACAAAACTTTACTCACTCCTGTTACTTTAACTCACTCCTGTTATTTTTCATGTGAGTAACAGGACTGAAAATAACAGGATTGAGTTTTTAAGCAAAAAGTTATCAAATACATGACATATGGCCACATAGCATACATGCTAATAGCATGAGGACACTGAGCAAATTCTAGTGACTTAACAAAAGTTAATATTTTTAAAATAAACAACATCTAAGAAATAATTTTGGTAACAGGACAGTATGTTGAGATTGACCTTCTCAGTCATAGTTACAATTTCATCAAATATACAGAAATTAAAATGAGAGGACTTACTTATGGTCTTCCCATTGCCTTCAGAAGATCCAGATGATGCAACTGATGAAAATGTGTCTTGTGGAATATTCCAAGTTTTTTAGAGGGGGGGATGTGTTAGGGTAACAGGACTGAGTGAAAACCCGGGAAAACAACTTGATCTAAAATATTAGATAAAATATATTTTTTTCTTATGAAAAACAAACAAACAAACATTTTAAAGCATATATTGGATTTAAAGTCACAAAAAAAAAAAAAAAAAAAAAACTGTTCTGAATGATTTTAATCATTATATTTCATGGTAAAGTTTAGAGATAGAGAGTGGGGACATGCAACAAATGCTATTTTTGTGTGTTCTAAGGTTGTTTTTAATTATACATTTTTCTTATACAAACTTATGACGGGTAGCCTGCTGTATAGGCCTATATTTACAGTAGCCTATATATATATATATACTCATAATGTGTGTGGATGACTTCTGTTTTATGTTGCCTTTTCTTCTAAGTGATGATTTTAATAATACAGTTTTTGACAAGGACTGTTTAGGGACTTTGGTGGCATCAGCGGAGCATTTACACTCTGACAAGATGAAAATGCGTCAATCATTAGTCGTGACGCTTTATTATTATACAGCAGCAGCGACAGCCTCGGTTTGATCCGCGGGGCTTGAAGGGCATCAAGCGGCTTACAGAGGCTTACCGAGCCGCTCGCATCAGCCTCATACAGTAAGTGATTGGGAACATTAGCTACTGTTAAAGCACGAGCATGCAAAGATGTAACAAATACAGTGACTACATAAAGGTGTTGTGAGCGTTTTTTATAACCTATACATCACACAAAACAAACTACTTTCCACATTAATCAGAGTGAGATGTCTTACCAGATTTTTCCCGCTGTCTTGGTCACGTCAATTGCCGTGTCTCTATCGCGATTCAGCGTGACCGTTAAATCCGTGATTTTCTCTAACGAGTGGTTTAAATCCACTTCACCTCAAATTAAACACGACAGGATTAAGAGAGAGAGAGAGACAGAGAGAGAGAGAGAGAGAAGAGATGTTTATAACAAGTTTGTAGGCTACTAGGCTACTTACAGTATAACATCTTTTTTATTATTTTTTTACGGAAATAGAAATAGACTAAGCGCTAAAACAGAAAAGTTCTTACAGGTGGCCAGGTGGGTAAATTCATTTGAAAGAAATATGCTTTAAAATATTGCTTTTAAGAAATATGTAGCCTAATATACAAACTTTCGCAGCATGGCGTCATAATACGGAGTCACACAGGGCGTTGTTGAATTCTTGATTCGGATTGGTTGAGCATTTTTTGAACTCCTGTAGTAACAGGTGTGATGACCTCATTACATTTCCATATAACGATATTTCTGAACTAATACAGGGCCTAACGGCACATAGACTTAAAGGCAAGAAACTGAAGCAGTGCCATAAAGAAGCAGGTCTTCAAAAAACACACAAAATGTGAAGAAAACCTGTAGATAGGCCTTCTGTAGCCTATGTAAATGTGGTCATAATATCATATCATCATTACAATTGTCAAAATATACAGCATATATAGGCCTACATGCTGCACAGAACATAGAATAGTTCTGACAATGTGCAATAGGAAGATCTAACACATTTGACTTGACCTTCTGATTGCAGTGATGAATCATAACCCAGACAGCAACATAGCGTCTGCCCAGATCCGGCCCACTTCCGGGCCATGTGGAATTCACCTGTACCAGATGTGGGCCAGATCTGTGCAGACACTATGTTGCTGTCTGGGAAGCATTTTTTTTTTTTTTTTTCACTCTCTCTTTTTTGATCAAAGACGACACAAAATTGAATTATCAAAAATTTACACATTGGATAACTGGGCAGAGTTCATAATGTCAAGGCACAAATAAGATTTCAAATCAAGCAGTTTATTATGTACCATCAGTGTTACGTTTCTCATGATCATCAGTTGTGACAATCCTCAGACTGCCTCCCAACACACACACACGTACACACATAAACAAACTTACATATTTCATAACTTTCATTCTCCTTTCATAACTTTCATTCTCCAAGCCAAATCACTGTACCAGGGTAAAAGCAAAAATTGCTTGCTTACAACCTATACTAACTTTGGGGAGGGACAAATATAAAGCTTCTGTTTAGTTAAGCTGAACAAATCAATCATACTGTATCCCGCAAACATCTTAACGAATTTGGCTGCATCTGAAATGATTGTATTCAGGGAATTTCACACAAAAAGAAAAGTATTGCTTTTGATGCTACTATTAAATCTTAAAGGGTTCTGTCTCAAAAAACAACAAAAAAAAACCCTGAATACAAACTTGAAATACCCTTGAAAACGCACATATGCTGAACATGCAGTTGATCTCAGGACCGCCTGAAACTTTTTGCAATTTAAATCTAAAAAAACTCTCGTCATCCATCTGAGGTCCAGAAGACAGTTGTGCACTCAACTGAACAGCTCCGATTTCTAAAAATTCAAGTAGTCTAGCCATCTGTGCATCAACCACCGGCTAATGGATGAAACACGCTGCACAATCAAACACTTATGACATACTTTACATTCTCATCGTGATTTAAACAGACACCACATCACTGTTAGATCAACATTCACGTTGTGACAGAACATTTCGACAGTATTGCAAGAATATTTGCTTTTTCTTAATTAAAGGTGTTTTTTAAATTATTTGCAGTACAGTTGCAACATCTATGTGACCCGCTAAAGGATAAATGAGAGAGCATGTCTGCATGCTTTAGGCTTATGATAAGACAAAGCGTGTGCTTTTTGGCTTCCAATGTGTATTTGCAGATTATATTTGAAGCTTGACAGTATAACACAAGTAGGAAGATTTGCGTTGTACACATTTTCCAATTATTAAACACATTCATGTGTGCATTCTGCAATGAATGAACTCACTACTAAGACGTCTCACGAGGATCCACAGTTACCAGAAGATGGATGCGTCTTGGCACACTAAGCAGTCTCATCCACAATTGGCCTATTTATTCACATGACACTTCAGCCAATCAAAGACGAGCACAGAGGCTAGATGGAGGGCAACATGCTGCACCATTATTTATGTCTGTGAGGTGCTCTTCAGTCTCAAACTCTTCATGAGGCAAAGTTGGTGATATGCTGTTGTACAAATAAACAATTACTGACTAACAAACAATAAGTATAAAATACATACAGTGAACACAATGTGATTACAGCACCTCACAAATTTTTTAACGCTGTAACACACACTTCTTTTACTCATTTTCTGATAAGCAAACCAAAAATGTTATTGGGACTTGCAAGCCTGCAGAAAGAAAATACTCTTAATGAAGCTGCAAGAAAATTGCTTAATTTGATTATACTCCCTGCAATAATAATGGCATCCATTAGTTTAGTCAAATATCCATGTAAGAAGAACAGCAGATGCAGTGAGGACATTTTGAAAAAACAACAGATTGTTACAATGAAATGTCTCAAGAAGTTGAATCCCAACATTTTGTGCAAGTTTATGAGGCTCTTCTCTCTCGGTTTTTTTTTATAAAACTTTTTTTTGACTTGTTGGACACAGCTATATGATGGCTATGTATATATATATATTAATAACATTCCCCTTGATGAACTGTTCTGTTCTCTTCATGATCTTTGGAAGGCTTTCCAATGGTCTTGTCTTCCTTCGGTAGTTTGTCTTTTGGTGCTTTTTGCTACGTGGCCACAGAAGGAGTTCCTCTTTTCTTGTGTATCCCCTTAAATTTTACAAACACTCTCGCCATTTCTTTATTGCATAGATAAGTGACGTCAGTCTTTGCATGAATTGACCAAGAAAGGTGTCAGACACCTCGTCAACATTCTTGTTCTCATATTGGTCTTAAGCTTTACCAACTGACTCTTAAGCGTCGCCTTAAAAACTTTACCAACCAATCCAGCTTCAACTGTTGCCATTTGTCGTTTTTTTCCAGACAAGCTTTTCTTACACATTTCTTATGAAAGTCTATAGAGATCACTGACAAATTAATTGACAAATTACTTTGGTCATGACATTTCCAATTCTCCCTCTTTCACTTCAATGCACTTTTTGATGGGGGTTTAGTGTCTTTTCCTCAAGAAATGTCCTCACCCGAATGGCAACTCTCCTCTCCATGCACAATCAACACTGGGAAGAAAAGGGCATCCTGATATGTAGGAGGTCTGTCTCTTTCCCTTGCTTCCCCTTCTTCTGCATCCTCTTGTTGCTCTCTTTCTTCCCCGTCTCTCTCACCTTCTTCTCTTTCCACCACATTCGCCGCCTCCTCATCCTCATCACCCTCGCCCTCCAGCACTCGTCTGCTCTCTTCGTCTTGTCTAGCTCCCAAACCTAAGAAACCACCTCCTCCACTTGCCTCTTCTCCTCTTGCTGCTAGTCCTCCACCTACACTTCGGGAGTGGAAGAGGGATGACGGGCGAGGAGCCTGGAGCCGCCCCAAAGAGAAGCCGCTCCTGCTCAGAACCAGCCGTCCCGGGCCTCCAGGACCACCTCCTGATGCACTAGCTCTCATCCCAGCCATGGTGCCACTCAGCAGGGCAGCGGTCGGGCCTCTCAGCCGGGATGGCAGGGAAGCACTGCTTGTGGAGCGGCGGCAACGAGGACAGTTCTGGAGCAAGTAAGCCGAAGCGAAGGCCACTGGATAAGACGGGCCATTCGGTGTCGAGTTAGTCCCCTGCCCAGCTGGAGGAGTGTTGGCACCTTGGTTGGCGCCTGAACCGGGATCCATCAACAGGGCCTCGGAGTAACTGGGTACCATCTGCTGGTTGCAGCGAATGTGCCACTCCAGCTCCGTCATGTCCACCGTATTGACTCGGGAAATGGCACGATAACTCGATCCAGTGCCAGGTCCAGGTCCGTTTCCATTCTCCATGCCCCCGCTGTTCTCAGTTACGTCACCCGTATTGTTATCATCAGCATCGCCAAACAGTTTCTCTACGTGGTAGTGCACATACGCAGTGCGATACTCCGCAACAACCCGAAGCGGCCAGGACAGGAGCAGAGCCGAGGCCAGCCAGAAAACTTTACGTCTGGCATACCAGGGCTGTCTGGCCGGGTCTGGGAAAGCTAGGATGTGCTCACGGAAATCAACATTCTTCAAATGCATTCCCTCCCGTGCCTCCATGTAATCATCAAGACCTTCGTTTTCACCAAAAAAACGTGCACGCTGGGTCAGGTAGGCAGCCTCCGCTCGGGCACTAGCAAAACTAAAGCATTTGGTGAAACGCAGCCGTACCGCTGGATGATCCTTTAGGCCTCTTAACTCCTTAGAAACGTCTTTGACCCCATACCTCGCATAGTCAAACTCTGAGCTCGCCGCATGCGTGTTTACACGCTCGTGATACACTTGCGTAGTGGTATAGGCGTCCCCGTTGCGATAGCGCGTCACCTGTCTTGTCCGTCGCACGTAGTGGTAACTGATGGCCTTCCACCAGATGCACGGCGTTGCTTGCTGCAGCCTCTGCACGCGCTCGTACACCTCCGTAACCTCTGCTTGAGCCAACATGGCCGTCTTGGAGTAGCAGTGCCAGCATTCCACCAGGTAGACCACGTACAGCATGGCCAGGAAAGCCAGAGGAATATAAATGTAGCCACTGGAACAGGGACTATCCAGATCCACTTCTAGGGGGATGTAGGCACCAGAGCTAGCTGAGGTTGTGGAGGGGTCTCCCGGCTCCACAACCGCAGCTTCGGGCTCTGTCGGGGCGAGCACTGGAACTTTGCACAGCTTGCACCAGGCCAGTGTGCCGAAACAGCCGAACATGAGCAGAGTGAGGAGAAGACACTTCCAGTGAGACTCTCGACACAGAGAAGAGGCCAAGGACTGCTTCACCGGACGCTGCTGCAGAGAGGTGAGGAGAGAGAGAATATGAGGGTGAGCAATGTGGACATGGGTTAAAAAAAAAAACATATTTAGGATTTTTTTTTTTTTTTTTTTCTGGGCAAAACATTAATAATTGCCTGGAGAGAAAAAAAAACTTAATTACTTAAAAGTATGGTTAAATTACACAACACTCTTGGCCTGGCCTGCAATAAATTGCATGCACATTAGGTTGCGAAATAGATTTAATTACCTTACAACAGCCATTGGCTTCCAGACAAGTACTTTTTAGTGCAATTGTCAGAAAAGGTAGGCTAACACTTGTTGAGAAGCACTGTCTGCCATTTTATTATGGAATATTATTTTAAGCATAATGGATTTCATGCAAATTATTATTATCCACTGTATTCTGAAATTTTAAAGCATTTTTATAACATTTTAAGTAAACCAACACCACTTTAAGGCCACTGTTAAGTAAACCAACCCTCCCCCCCCCACCCCACACACAAAAACGTATGACAATGGAAAAACTAAGGAATGATAAATGCTTCTTTATGCGTTACAGCTGGGATGCAAGTGAAGTTTGTGCAAAAATGACAATAAAACTAGTCCATGTAATGACTTTTTAAAAAATAAATTTGCTCTTTCTAGTCTTAGCTTTTAAATGAGCAATTGCACTCTCTTTCTTGAACACTCTTCATTATGAACTTCTCTCTTCCGTAGCCCTTTTTCTTTCAGTCTTTTTCTATTAACTAAATCACAAATTCAGAAATTAACATCTGAGTGAAGTAGCAAGAGGATTATGGCCTTTTATGACTGACGTAGCAACTTCAATCTTACAATTCTGAATTTGTGGTGGGGTTAATAGAAATGACCTGATATAGAAAGGGCTATCATGCAAGAGAGAGGAACATAATACATAGAAAAATATTGGTTAAAGAAGGAATATGATATCTTTACAGAGAGATAAAAATATGTTGGAAGATAGAGCGATACAGCAAAGCCAGATACTCTGGCAGCATATTTCACTCGACTTCAGTCTTTCATTATCCTTCAACAGCCGGTGCCACACTAATGCCATCCTAAAATGAACAGAAATAGCACACTATCTGTTGTAGCCTATTCCTGCTGCCATCCAAATTAATTTAAAATTGCATTTCTGATATGACTCACAGCTTTCTTCCCTTCAAGCTGTCTCCATTTCTATTGATCTTCATGTAACAAGAGACAGGAGGTTAACTCAGCACCAATGAATGAATGGAGAGAAGAGAGAGAGAGAGAGAGAGAAATGCTGTAGTTTGTTAATATAGAGGTCAGTGCTGAGTCTGGTCTTGAGCTTTGTCACAGATATGTTGACCTAGCCGAAGTCATTATCTGCCTTGAAATAACACAGACCTCCTTTGATCAGATGTTGTACCAGTGAGAGGACATCTATCAGACGCAAGAGCGTGATAAATGTGAAAGGGAAGGAGCTATACAGTGGCAAACAAAATTAGAGCGAGAAAGAGACTTTGCCGAGGATGATAGTAAAACAACAGCCCCAAGGGAAATGCTCTGCCAAGACCTGAGGGAAAAGACGAGCATAGGCCTATTACCCTGTGTGGAGAATATCACTTATAATACACAGTTGCATTACTTATACCGTGTGCTATGGGTGCTACACTTTCTTTGGTACCATCTTATGATTATTAACCTCAGAAGAGAAACCCTAAAATTGTGGAATACCAATTTAGTGCATCTGTGGAGATACTGTACTTGAGAGAAGCATTATGATCTCTTTTACACCTCCAAAACAGTAGCTTAAAATACTATGTAAACACCATGGTATTTGAACATGGAAATCATTCAGTACCACGCTATTATTAGTATCTGATACCATCAAAGTGCCACCACATATTGTGCCAATATGATCACTTTTTTTATAAGATAAAAGAATGGCAGATTAAGGCCAAAAATCTAGGAAAACTAGTAACTGCAGTGCACAGATAAAATCACATAGCTAACAGGCAATATACTGGATAGATAACAGGTCTCTATATTAAAAAACTAAAATCATGAGCCTGAAAAACTCGTCAGAGTGCAGCTTGATCACATCATATGGCAAGCTGTTTTAAGTAGCATTTGGCATTTATCCCTTAAAACCAACTAGTATCTATTTTAATGTTACTAGAATGTATTTTGTATTACTAATTAGTCCAGTAGTGACTGGTAGCTTCACTTGTAACTATTCATTAGATAATACTTATTCATTATATCCTATTTTTTTTTATAGTTACTATTCAATATTACTACGACTAATCAAATTGTTATTGCCATCTTTTTAATAGCAATAGAATAGACTAAATAAATACTATTTCTATTGTTGCTAACATTTTTTATTTTATCTGTAGGATTTCTGACTGAACTATAAATAAGTTGTTTTGATTAATCATTAAGTCTGACAAGTAAACTAGTAATAAAAGTAAACTGTAACAAGTAAGATAAAAAAATGGTAACTTCATTTACAGTGTCATTGTTACATGTTACTAAAGTAATAACGATAAATTATGCCTACTTAAATGCAACTAACCCTGAACCAAACCAAATCTTAACCCTGTAGTAGGCTAAGTACATGTAGTTACTTAATATTACTCAGTACTTAGGCTAAATACAGTAGGCCTAGTCATTAATCAACATTTGAAGTGGATCAAAACCTTTCAAAGTTATACATGAATTTTGAACAATACCCGTTCTTGTCTTAGGACAACTTTGATGAACTTTTTTGATCCACTTCAAATGTTGACTACTGTATAAGTAGGCTCCAGTGTAACAAAGACCGTAAAAAAAAAAAAAAAAAAAAAGAAATAAACCCGTTAGCAATAGTCTTGTGATACCAGATCTAATGAATAGGTACTTATAAAACTGGAATAAATGCTAGTCATTATTGGAATATGTAGGCTAGCCTACTATAGTATCAAACAAGTGAAAGAACCTAGTCGGCTAGTGGATTACTATCAATTAAAAACAGATGTTAAAATGGCTTGCCACACACGTCGTGACAGTCTTCATGTGCCCAACACAGTACTATACAATAACAACTCACCTGTATATGCTAACGCAAAATTTTGATAGAATGTGGGCCAATACACGCCCTCGTCTCACCTCTTCCCTCCCAGCTCCGTTCAGTATGGGCTCCTGTCCATCTTCCGTCGCCTCCTGCATCTTCCCTCCGTCCCGCGGAGACACACCGGGGGTGGCCGGGGGCGCTTCAGGATCTGGCGGCCCTGGTCCGGGTCTTCCCCTGCGGGTAAGTCACCCCATCCGCCGCGGGTCCCGACACGGTTTCTCGAGAGCGGCAGCCTGGGCGAAGTCGCATGATCAACGCCACATCACACACCCGCATTCTCCGTCTCCTCCTTGCCCTTCACACATCAAGTGCATGCATATTTTCTCAAATAGTCTCTCGGTTCTGACCATTTCACCACCAGCTGCATCCCCTTCACTGTGATGATGATGATGAGGTTGTTGTTATTCTCATTCCGGCTGTGTATCCAGAAGCATGGATTAAAAGAAGAGAATGCATCGAGGACATTAAAACGCACGCGCCTGTCTGTTCGCGGGATGCAGGGAGCAAAACGTCAAAACACATTCCCACGAAAGCAACCAGCGTGGATACGAGGCAAGGAAGGCGCCCTACTTGTTTTTGTCGATATGCGCGTTTCTCCTTGAGGGAGATTCAGAGGACGTCAGCGGTGTCCCCCTCCAGTCTCCTGGAAGGCAGAGCTGCTGTTACCTACACTGATGTCACCCACCTGCCCCATACTGCTATAGTCCCAATCCATTGCACCAATACCCCCTCTCCTTCATTTTAATGCATATTTTGCCTTTTTGAAATCATACGCTTCAGTGCTTAAACGCTTGGGCACAGCAATTTTTGATTTGAAACAGAATAGAACAGCTAGAATAAAATGCAACACTCCTGAGGGGTTTGAAAAACTGAAATTTACACCTTTATTGCTTTAGACATTATTTGAGTCGACAAACAGAAAAATTATAATACAATGATTAAACTGAAGTGCACCACACATTTGTGTTTCTAATAAGGTGAAAGCCTATGACAGAGGTCCACATGTACAGTAAAGCTGATATATAGTGCGACTCAAGGCTGGTCCAAGATTCCTGCAATAACAATAAAAACATATACATATCATGAAATATCAACCAGAAATATCATCATAATAATAATAAAATCTATTTTGCTCACCAAGGCTGCATTTATTTGGCCAAATTACAGTTAAAAACAGTACTATTGTGAAATACTATTACAATTTAAAATATCTTTTTGACTAATTTTAACTTTTAATTTATTCCTGTGATCAAAGTTGAATTTTCAGCACCATTACTCCAGTCTCACATGATCCTTCAGAAATCATTCGAACATGCTGATTTGCTGCTCAAGGAACATTTATTATGATTATCAATGTTGAAAATAGTTGTGCTGCTAATTATTGATGATAAATAAAATGCAAGTCACTTTTGAGAGAGAGAGAGAGAGAGAGAGAGAGAGATCTAGCAAAACACTAGAATCTAGTACAAACAAAACAAACCTTTTGAGTTTTCCATATTTGATAGATGAAAGAAGCTTCTCTTTTTCGGTTTCACTGGAGCATTGGTCATATGCTTGCAATAACCTAGAGAAATAATTAATGGTTTAAAAACAAAGAAAACGATGAGGCAACAGCATTTTCCAAATGATTCACCCAAATCAGGGATAGTTCACCCAAAAATGAACATTTTGTCATACAGGTTTGGAACAACTTGAGGGTGAGTAAATTATGAGTTTCTTTCTTCTGCTGAACACAAAAGAAGATATTTCGAAGAATGTTGGTAACCAGACAGTTGATGGACCCCATTGACTTCTATAGTATTTTTCTTCCTACCATGAAAATCAATGTGTGCCGTTAACTGTCTGGTTACCAACATTCTTCGAAATATCTTCTTTTGTGTTCAGCAGAAGAAAGAAACTCATAACTCATACTCATAAGGTTTGGAACAACTTGAGGGTGAGTAAATGACAGAATTTTCATTTTTGGCTGAACTATCCCTTTAAGAGGTAAAATGACATGACCTTATGTCATCTGCATGAGTTACCAAGCAATCGATGAGGAATACGTAAAAAGGCATTTTTAATTCATACGTCAGTAAGTTCATAATGTCTGCAATAGTAGAATGACAATGAGTGTTTTGAAGAGTGTCTGTGTTAGCGGGGCGATACACTGTAATTTAATGAGCGGGTGTCTGTGATAGTGGAATGTAAATGAGTTTTAATATGTTTGTGCAGTAGTAGAGAGCGAGTCGCACCTGCTGACTGTGCTGTAGTGTTCGAGAACAGCGGCTGCTTTATCACCAGAGACTCCACTGATCTGCATAAGCTGTCGTGCAAATACTTCCCGCACTGTCTGGCACTGTGTTTGTACGAGAGAGAGAGAGATATCTTGATTAGAAATTATTCGATTTATGAAGAAAATCCTTTTTTCTTACATCATAAATGACTTGAGTCTCAGAGCGCACGGATGAAACACAATAAACACTGTCATGTTCATCTTGTGTTCGGATGCTGGTGTTCGTGAACAATCATGTGAGACGCTTCAGGGAGGGAATCAAACCAAATCCAAAAACATCAAGATGTGCATAAATTCTAAAAATGCACATAAAAAACATATGCGCTCAAAGACGTTGGCATAAACTACGATGGAAACACATTTACTGAATAAATTCTTTGATGCACTGCAAAAAACTCACGTGACTTTGCCTCAACAGTGGATGTGATTGAATAACTGGCCTAACCAGTGGATCAGTTTCATCGCAGCATCTCAAATGTTGGTTTGATCATTCTGATGACAGACTTTGGCTCAGGCGTTTCAGAATGATCAAACCAACATTTGAGATGCTGCGATGAAACTGATCCACTGGTTAGGCCAGTTATTCAATCACATCCACTGTTGAGGCAAAGTCACGTGAGTTTTTTGCAGTGCATCAAAGAATTTATTCAGTAAATGTGTTTCCATCGTAGTTTATGCCAACGTCTTTGAGCGCATATGTTTTTTATGTGCATTTTTAGAATTTATGCACATCTTGATGTTTCCATCCAGTGGTTTTTTATACAATATCCTATTTTCTCAGAAGCACATTGATTTGTTTTCACATTACCTTGTTCTTGACAGCCCCATAGTTAAACTCTGTGAAGGCCATGAGAGAACAGGAGAGGTTCGCTGTATTCTCCATCTCATCTTCTCTATCACCCTCCAGCTCTCTGGAGCGACAGAATAATGTGCAATTCTGAGGATAAAATAAATTAAAAAAACATAAATTAGGAAATATTTAAAGACGTGATTTACACATACTGCATTGATTGGGCTTTAAAACAAACCTGGTAGAGTTTCTGCAGGTATCTGGTCATGATGGTGAGGTAAGCAGCAGACTCTTTCACATCCTGAACACGCTTCACAAAGAAGCCGTCAACCACCTGCAATTATACACAATCAAATCACATCATCATCATCCACTATTGCATGCCTGTCTTTACGGCCTGATGTATACCTGGGTATTGACTATAGCCTGTTGTAATGTACTCTCAGGTAAACTGAGATGAGCCGCCGCCGATCCACACTCCTCCACTAGATAAATGGGCTTACGCAGACCACACCTCTTCAGTCGAAACTGAGAATGAGAAGGCAACAGAAAATATTATAAACGGGAAAATGATGGAACATATACTAGGAAAGTCACAAATCTGTTCACTAGAGCTGCATGATTAATCGTTAAAAGATCGCGATCTCGATTCAAACACAGACACGATCTTATTCCGAAATGACAACAAGCTTTAAATGATCACAGAAGTTCTGGGATAAAAGATTATAGTTCGAGCAAAAAAAGATTATAGTTTGATAAAAAAAAGATTGCATCAATTACATCATTAGACCAGTTGGTGGCGACATGTGAAAAGTATTAAAAAAATACAGTAGTCATTGAATCATTCTTTCAAGAGATTTGTTCAAAAACACTGATTTATCCAATGACACAAGTGTAATCTATGAGCGAGTCGTTAAATCATTCATTCAATCCGATTTAAAAATATATTTAATTCCAATTTTGTTTAGTTCTCTATTTAGAATCCAGAATTATCCAGAATTGTGCAGCTCTACTTTTCACTGTATTTAGAAAGCAGATAAATAAGAAGGATCGAACCTCCATCATTTACTTCACTGGTCACTACGAAACAATTCGACATCGACACGAATCTTTGAAAATAACTCGCAACTCTCCAGCTGATCTGATCTGTCCCGTAGCAAACTCCGATCTCTACTGCTGTACGTGAGCTCTCAACCAATGACGCACAGGAGCTAAGCAAGGACCGCCTCAGATTTCAGTGTCGCACAGAAATATAAAAATAAATAAATGTCTAAATAAATATAATAAAATAAATACATGTGGGGATAAAAAACAAAAACAAAAAACTACACAAAAAAAACATGAAAAATAAATGACAGAATAAATATACAATTTAAAATGGATAAATTAAATTTAAGTTACATAAAATAAATGTTAAAATAAAGGAAAAAGTAAAGAAAAAAATAAAAATGCAACAAAGTTCATTTTCATAACTTCATAAAGAGAATTTCGTCAACCTTCTGCTCTCTGAAGCGTCCATCAATGATGCTTCCACAGAGATCATCCATCCTCTTCCTCTCAATGATGTAATCAAGCACTAGCTCTTTTCCCACTGGTGGACGCAGCTGCCCTGGAGGAAGACACGTGGTTTTTATACATGTAAACAATTATTATTATTGTTTATTATTATTACTATTATGGATTAAACTATTAAAACAGTGGTCCCACTAGGAGGCATCAGCAAACTTCCAGGAGGGCCTCAATACGTCTTAAAATTATATAAAGTTACTTGTATATTAATCTTTATTAAAATGCAAAAAAAATAAACATGTTTTTTATTAAACTGGCATCATATTTTTAGTTCACTACAACATAAGTACTAGAGGTACATATTAGCTTAGATAACAGGGCCTTTGAAATATTGTCTCGGGACAAAGGAGAGCGTTGAAGTCGCAAAGATTGAGAACCACTGTATAAAAATGACTTCATTTGATCTTCATTTGTTCCTTAAACCCATCTTTGTAAAGCAACCTTGGGTGTTGGAAAGGCTCTATATAAATAAAAATGTTTTATTATATTACTATTATCATCTACTAAACTTTTCTTGTGCATTTCTTCTGAGAAGAACAACATTGCCATCTGCTGGTTACTAACTAGTCCTGCATCTCAGTAAAGCATGACGATGTTGACCTACCAGGAACAGGTGTCACTTTCTCACGTGCCACCCAAAGGAAGTCCCCTACATTCAGTTTCCTGATGTCAAAGGTCACAGCATTCCTTTGCAATTCCTTGGCCAACTCTTGTTTGCGACCACTGCTTCCCCTGTTGAGTTCACAATGTAACTAATATAACTCTACTAGCTATTTCCTGTTTTATAAAACAACGCATTCAACTTGAAATATAAGTTGTACCACACACATAAACTTTTTTATCTTACCCAGTTGTCTCGATGAAGTCAACGCACAACACAATGTCATAAGATCCAGGTGGAAGATGCCAACCCATTGCTGTTCTCCCTGTCTCTAAAGTTTGGGATTCTCCTTTGGCATCTGACTCGGAGAGAAGACCTCTGGCCTGATTTACAGAAAGAGCTGTAGTAGGCCTTTCTGAAGACTTGCTGGACCTATAAGCGAAGGAATGTTTATACAGTTAATATGCTACAATCAGGGCTTGACATGAACTTTTTTGCTCACCAGTCACTGTGGCTAGTGGTTTTCCAAAGCTACAAGCCACTCAGCATTTTCACTGGCCACAATTTTGACATCGATACAATGGGGAAAAGCTGCCATATAGATATTTTTAATATATCTCAATTTAGCAGCAGGTTTATTAGGCTGCTGTCACTTTAAGACCTGACGCACAGATCCATTATACTGTTACACATGCGTTTTCTTTCTCAACTGTTGACGTTCACTTAAAACATTACTGACTGTGTTTACGTGAATACTCGCCAAGACCGGCATTATGACATTATTTAGAGTGTATCTGACTGTTTAAGCACAATAAGCAGCGAAAAAGAACTAAATTTAGGACAAGAGGCGGCTTTATGTGCGCACAAAACTGTAAAGTCCGCATGAAACAGAAGTTGCGATAGTCTTTTCTTCCCTATTTGGACATATGTTTGAGTAAAGCAGCTCGAATGATTTGATGGTTGTGGTTTGCTATTGGTCTATCTCATGTGAGTGACAGGTTGTCCCGCCCTCACACCAGTAAACACATCATCAGAGAAGAGAAGGATGTTGTTCAAGAGGGAGGGGGAGTTATTTTGGTTAAAGATTATAAGGGCACATGGATTGTGTATGGTTGTGTAATGTGTATGGATAAATCATTTATACTAAATACTACAATATTCCATACAATTTTTTAACTGAAACAAGAATCGTTGTAATTGTAATTGTAATTGTAAATATTAGCGACTTTTGCTACTCAAAATAGCCTGATATGATCTAAAAAAAACAAAAAAACAAAAGGAAACTTTAACATGTCCTTGCACTTACGCAAAAGCTTGTACCCACCAACTCGCTTTCTCTTTCTGCTCCTCATCCTCCTCCTCCTCCTCCAATGTCAGGTCTACAACATCTGGTCTATCGTGAGAGTTTTCTTCTTCACTCCTTTGCTCCACATGTTCTTTAGTCATCCCTGTCTCTTCTGAATCAAGCCTCTCAGCTAAAGCCAAACCCTGGTCAGTCAATGAATACCTGAGATAAAACAAGAAAAGAGAGCGATGAAGATCAACAGAACTCAAATGAAAGCAGAACTCCTGGGCTGTGATTGCAGATCTGGTTTACCTGGCAGGATTGTGTGTCTTCACCAACAGGTCTTTCTGAACGAGCGTGCTCACCGAGGACCACGCCGTGTACTTGCAACCAAGATCAGGCTATATGTAGAGGGATAAGACATACTTAGGCTACAGACAGCGGTTATAGCGGTAAATCCTTTGTGGAAGTGTGTTGTTGGCCTCACCACTGTGAAGGACTTATCACACAAGGGTTGTGCCTCAGTTTGTAGTTCATTCCTAAACATGAAGCCTTTACTGCCAGGCATCTAGAAAACACAGGACAAAACAGAGTACAGCAGTCGGGACTCGGGAGTAATAATCACATTCATTTTCTCCATAGGGGAGGTCATTTTTAACGATAACTTGTAAACCTTTAAAAAAAAAAGACTACTGTGGGCTATAATGCAAACCAACATGACAATAAATGTGCTTGTTTTACCTGTGTGTGTCTATACAAAGTGAGCAGTACAGCGTAACCTCCAGACCTCTTCTGTGGCACATACTCTCTCTTTTTCCTTGTTCCCTTCTCCTTTATTCCTTCTATTTGTGTTCGTTTCTGCAAGAAATGTGTCATTAGTTTTCGAAGACAAGTACGCACAACTCATTTCATCCTTAAACCGACCATATGTTCACCCAAGTTTCCGGAAAGTTTCTTCTGAGGTTCGTCCATCTGTTTAGAGGAAGCCTTGTTGCTTGTATGGCTAGTCAACTGGATTGGAGCATCAGAACCTTTCAGGAAAAATCAAACAAACAGAAGCATGTAAACATAATGCCAGTAGATTGTGGATAAAGGGAAAATCTACGTCTTCACTACACTGAAGTCCCGCACCGTTTTCCCGATAATGCTTCTGCAATCGCTCGTCCAAAATCTTGCAGATCCCGTCGCCGAAATTCTGCAGGATCTTCGCCTCTTTTCCGTTTTTTAGCGGGAGAGGATATTTTTTCAGAGAGTTTATGGCCTGTGAAATAGCATTACATTGCAGTTGCTGAGTTTAATCAGTTTAGCGTATTCTAATGAGATAATTTACATATTTACACTCAGTTAAATCAAACGTTTGAAATAGACCTTATTCAGAGCAGCACCATGACAGGTATGAAAGCAAGGCTACTACCACTTTGAAGCTTCAAAAAGTTTTTTGAATATACATTTTCTGAAGAGACTCGATCACTTTATATGATGAACAGATTGAATTTAGGCTTTTATTCACATATAAACATTCATCAGCGCAAACATCAGTTGTGGTAAACAAAGCTAAAGCATGTTCGATTGTCGAGCGACAACCAATGAGGTTCATTCTCGTGTTACGCATCACGTTTGAGCTTCGGCAAGAACCAATGAGTTTCATGCTCGTGTTATACAGCAGTTTGACCTGTGTTTATGATCACTATAATGTAAGTTAGTGGTTCACAACAATTTCATAACAGTGCATATAAAATATGTATTTTACGTATGGGAGAGGCATATTTTCAATGGCAATGACCGTGTTTTCAATGGCATCCGCTGTACAAAGCTGTATAAAAGCTCCTAGATCACTTATAATTATCCACAGCTCAAAATGTCATAAGTTTTTAGTCTACTGCATTCTCTTGGAAAGACGCAGTGTTTCGCCAGCAACAACCCACTCTCCCTCACAGCCTCGCTTTCGTTCAAAAATGGCGCAGCTGTAAATAAGATCTATTAAACCCAACACTTTCGCTCACCTTCTGGTACACGTACTGTGTTTTCAGGCCCTTCTCTTTGGCGCTGTCACGTAACTCTGTTAACCACTGCAGGAACAGAGGGTTCGGGCACGAGGGCAGCGGGCGCTTGCGACCCAAACACACCTGATCCCCAGGCATATTCAATCACATCCTATCAGAAGTTAAACAGATTCAAGTTGCTTAAACGTTCGTAATGCAACCGCATTATACAAGATTGGATAAACACTAGGCAACAAAGACTCCAAAGCTGAGTTACAATAACTGAAATATGTAACGTTATGCACGAATACTAAAAACGAAATGAGCGTGTCTACTTGCAAACAATGTGCTAAAATTCGGATTAAATGCTAGCTAGAGTCATCATCTTTTAAAATGCACGTAAGTTATTACATTATATTAACTGTGATTCTTTATTTACATAGTTTAGTTGCCACACTGTTTCCCCGCCTGTGTTTTCGAAAGCACCGTATCTGCGTCATTTCCGTCCGACGATAACACGAGTAGCGCCACTCAGAGGGTTGATGGTGCATTTTAGTCAAGCTCAAAATGAAGAAACACGACATAGTCAGTGGATAATAGCCTAATTAGTTTACCATTATTTCACAATATGGTTGGATTATGTTTAGGTGAATGTTTCACAGTATTATACAACTATACAGTATATTTACCCAACTTAAATTTAAGGGATAAGAAAGACAACATTTTGTCCTCATTTAATCACCCTCAAGTTGTTCCAAACCTGTATGAATTTCTCTCTTCTGCTGAACACAAAAGAAGATATATAGAATAAGAATATGGGTAACCAGTTGATGGGCCCCATTGACTTCCATGGTATTTTTTCCATACTATGTTAGTCAATGGAGCCCATCAAATGTTTGGTAACATTCTTCAAAATATCTTCTTTTGAGTTCCGCAGAAGACAGAAATTCATACAGGTTTGGAACAACACGAGGGTGATTAATTTTCATTTTAATTTAAAAAAAAAAGAATTGTAATTTTGGGGTGAACTATCCCTTTAAAAGTACATTTCCTATTTCGCTTCAACTTCTGTTTGTTTTAAACAAGAAATTCTTGTGCAGTTTGAAAAGGGTGGTACTGAATTTGTTGGTGTTGAAAATAACGGTTCTAAAGGGATAGGCACCTTTGAGCTGTTAATGCCTGATGGCCCCACAATGAAACAGACACTGGATTCCACGAACAAGACCAAACAAGGATCTGGAATCCGCCAACACCAACATCCACCCTCTGAATCTCTCTCTCACTCATTCTCTCTCACATGCAAATTCCATAATGCTTTATTGCTCTTATCTCCCCCATACTAGTTGGCATGCAAGCAATCATGCATAATAGAATATCAATAATTAAGTTCTAAGTAGTTGAGTTTCTGATAGCAATGTTGCCTATTCCTAAAACAATACAGGTGAATGAACCACACTCATTTTCAAACCATCAACAAAAACGTTTATTGTTGAGGTGTGTTGTGATGATCACCAAAATAGAATGACACAGTCTACTTATTTAAACAGTGACAAGAAATTACAATGTTATATTGATGATGGTTTTGAATGTAAAAAAGTACAAAAAAACATTAATGCCACCCAAAAACACACACACAAGAAGGCTGTTACATGTGAAAACAAATGTATAAAATCTACAGCAATTTTTTTTAAACATAGCCCAGAAAATATAAAACTACACCAGGATAAATATAAATCTTTTTATGATAAATTTATGCATATATATATATATATATATATATATATATTACATAAAGCAGTAATTAGCAACACAAAATTAATTCCCTTTCGAAATCCCTTATATCAAACATTCAGAGACCACTGATAACAACTATCAGTAGAGTTCATAACAGCATTATTTTAGTGTTGAAACATTGCTACATAAAATGAATGTCCCATACAGTACAAATTGAGCCATTTGATATCACATTCATGTGTGTATTTCTCCTGAGTTGCGTTTCATCTCATCATTGTTAATAATAATATTATTATGTAAAGTGAAGTAGTGCATACTTACGCTGTAGTGGACATCATCGTCTGCTTTTGTGTGGTTTCACAGGGAAAAATACAACAAAAGTGTAAACTGAATTTCAGCGTACTGCCATAAAAAACAGCATTTTGCATGACTTCACTTTCCCCTTTTTTAATTTCCCTCCTCCCTCGCACTCTGAATGAAACGATAAATCGTCAGAATGCACATCAATCACATCCCTTTGTATATAAAACCATATTTTTATAGGGAGAATCCTCCCGACCCAGTATCATCGCTATGAAGTGAGACAGGGGATCCAGGTTGGGAGCTGTCGTCTTTAGCGTTCGCTGACGGGGACAGTCTTCGCGCCGCCTTGGCCCGCAGGAGGACACTGTCTGGATGTTCAGTGTGGAGGTGGCGCACCAGTGCATCCTGGGTAGACGCAGTATGGCCACACTCTTCGCAGACGTACAGCTTGCTGCGGCGCTCCTTGTAAGCGTACTGCTGCGTGACACCGTGGATCTTCTTCATGTGGGACTCCAGAGAGCAGCGCTGGGTGAAGGCCTTCTCACAGAGACTGCACTTGTATGGACGAACACCTGCGAGAAGAATATTCTTGATTTAAAAAGGCGAAGGCGTTTTGCATGTTGGTCTAACATAGCTAAATGTTCTGCAGATAAAAAAAAAAAAAAAAAAGGATTCAAACTGAGAAGGAAATGACAGAAGGTTTTTAACTAACCAACAAGTTGTCATGAAATGCAAATTCACCCTATCTATTTTGCAGAAGCATGTTATAGATATTATTGTCAATGATTCATCCAGTGTATATATATATATATATATATATATATACACACACACACTACAATTTTTTAATGTTTGTAAAAGAAGTCTCTTATGTAAGCTCAGCAAGGCTGCATTTATTTGAATAATAAAAAATTAAAAACAGCAATACTGTGAAATATTATTACAACTGTTTTCTATTTGAAAAAAGCTTTATATTTCAGATAAATGCTGTTCTTTTGAACTTTTTACTAATCAAAGAGTCCTGAAAAAAAAAAAAATACACAACTGTTTTCAACATTAATAATAAATGTTTCTTGAGCAATAAAATCATCATATTAGAGTGATTTCTGAAGGATCATGTGACACTGAAGACTGGAGTAATGATGCTGAAAATTCTGCTTCGATCACAGGAATAAATTACATTTTAAAATATTTTCAAATAGAAAAGTAATTTTAAATTGTAATAATATTTCACAATATTACTATTTTTTGTATTTATAATAAAATAAAATAAATTAATGCAGCCTTGCTGTGCAGAAGAGAGATATTAAAATCTTACTGATCCCAAACTTTTGCACAGCAGTGTGTGTATATGACACACACACACACACACGCATACAAATACATGTTGGGTTTCCATGTTTCATGGGGACTTTTCTTTAGACATAATGATTTTTATACCGTACAAACTGTATATTCTATCCCCTAACCCTTTACTCAACCCTCACAGAAAACTTCCTGCATTTTAATTCATTGATTTATAAGCCTATTTCCTCATGGGGACAAAAAAAAAGTCCCCACAATCTAGGGTTTACCAGGACCACGCACACACACACAACCAGTCAAAAGTTTGTAATTAACATTTTTTATGTTTTTTGAAAGAAGTCTAACCACGGCTGCATTTAAATGATCAAAAATCAGAAATCATTATAACATACTGATTGGGGGCTCAATTATTATTGCAGTTTATAATTAACTATTATTATGCTGAACATTTTTTTTTGCTGCTTAATATTCCACAACCATTCAAGAGTTATATTTAGAAAATCTTAATTAGTCCATACAGTGGTCTGTGTGTGTGTATGTCTAGTTCAGTCAGTGTGAATCACATCATTGCTGCATGGCACAAGCTGATTGGTCTGCTGATCCTGCAGCCAATGAGATTTTGAGACCAATTTGAGAGCCAATGAGACCAGACTGTACATTTAAATAGAATTATCTTAATCATTACACTCAGACGTACGTCACATTGCAAAACAATCGATTTATTGCGACTTCAATTTCATCGCGAACCGATGAATCTCTTACCTGTGTGTGTGCGGACATGCCTCTTGAGATCGAAGGTGTCGTTGAAGCCCTTTCCGCAAAAGTCGCACAAGTGCCTCTTCTGCTCGCTGTGACATTTCAGGTGTCGGTTTAGCATGCGCTGGAACTGGAAAACTTTTTCACACACCTGGCAAACATAGGTATTACTACGTGACTGCGCTGCAGAGGACTTAGCCACAGGAGGTGAGCAAGGTGTCCCTATAGAAACAGGTGGACTTGTAGTTACATTAGGGACAGCTGGTGGGACCTCTATGGGAAGCTCACCTGTGGTGACCTGCAGCCAAATAACAAACAAAGAGGGAAATATAAAGACGAAATTAGTGGCAGTGTAAACATTCAAACTAGTAAAATGATATGAGTATAACTCCCCCCACACACACACAGACACACACATAAGCAATAGGGAAAGACAAATCAATTATGTCAAATAGTGGCACAATAGCACGACAGCTGAATATGACTGCTTAATGCTGCCGAAACTAGATCTTAGATCAACATGGCATAAGCAAACATTTTCCAGAAGCCTCACCTTTATTTTAGTGCGCACGTACGTATTGTTGTGCGCGCTTCGGATGTGCTCGGTCTCTGGACTCTGGCCTAGAGCAGTGCATGATGGGAGCTCAGCGGCAGGGACCACTGCGCCAGGGTCATCGGTGTACATCTGGTTGTACGTGTAGATGCTGTGGTCCTTGCGTGTGGACAGACACAACGCCACCTCTGCGGGACTGGCTTCGCTCTCCTCTCGCAGAGCAATGGGAGACATGGAGACTGGAAGAAACGTCCAAATTAGAATCAGAGCAGAAAACATCTTTAATTGTGTCACCACAATATTTGCTATTGTTTAATATAGAGTATTGTTGCAATATAGAGTATTGTTTAAAGACAAGCGCAGGTGTACAAATCTTTCCCTCATAACATCTTGGCCATGTGAACAAGTGTGGATTACATCCCACACAGCTGAAGATGAAGGATGTGATTGCTAGACAATCAGAAACTGGGTGTGTATGTGGCTCTCGAGGCTAAGGGGGACAGTTGTGCCTCTGGGCCAGGTGTGTGAGAGTGCGAGTGTGAGTGGGTGGGTTGGCGGGTGAGCATGAGTGTGTGAGTGTATTGTGCCGGGCTGAAGTCAAACCACTCCTGTTACTGCTTTACCAGTCAGACCAGCTGGGCTAGAGGCACAGGCTTGAGCTCCCTTTATACAAACCTCCATGCAACACAATACATCAGATGAATAATCTGCAAATGTTTGACGGTAAACTATCATGTTCTTTCCTAAGAGGCTGTTCGATCGTAGCTAACGCATAAAGAGATCATTAGATCACAGGGAGAGAGAAAAATAACATTGGTTGCATGGAGATCTTAGATGATCACCAACACTAATACTAGCAGCCTGAACAATGAATCTGTTGATTCTGGTGTGGCACAATCGACTGAGTTGCAAATTAAAATGCAAATATCTAATGGGTGCAGTGGCTAACGGTAGCATCCAATAACCGATATTTCATAACGGCCATTTAGACTTGTACGATGAGCAAACTCGTTTCTTGTCAAGAAGAAATCCAACTAAGTTCTGGAGAGACCAGAATGTGTGTTTAGTCTCCTACTCCAAAATACAACATAAACAGTAATACTGTGAAATGTATATTTACTATTTCTATTTGAATATATTTTAAAATGTAATTTATTCCTGTGATGGTAAAGCTGAATTTTCAGCATCATTACTCCAGTCTTCAGTGTCACATGAACCTTCAGAAATCATTCTAATATGATGATTTGCTGCATGCTCAAGAAACATTTATTATTATCAATGCTGAAAACTATTGTGAGCAATTTTTCTGATTTTTTTTTCTGAAATAGAAAGCTTTAGTAACATTATAAATGTCTTATTGTCTTTACTGTCACTTTTGATAAATGTAATCCCTCCTTGCTGAATAAAAGTTTTTAACATTGATAATAAACATTGTTTCTGAAGGATCATATATATATATATATATATATATATATATATATATATATATATATATATAACACATAAATAAACAAACACACACAGTACACAGCCGTGATTGTTGTTTCTTTGCCTTTGTCCAAGTGTTTGCCAACCCCTCCCTTCAAAGACAGTCAGTCACACCACAAACAATAACATGAAGACTAGAACCGAAAGAATTTTATCTTTAAAAAAAGGGACCGCATTCGATGTCGACAAATAGGCTATGTTTGATTTGAGTGAACATGCATTTAAATGAAACGCACAAGCCATAATAATCAGGGAAAAACATAATGTTTTACCTCATATCAGTTAGTAAAGTTTCCATTAATCCTAAACTGGTTTATCAGTCATTTAGCTTATTATGTTTCAAAGTCAATTTTCCTCACTATGACAATTTGCGTCACATCACATGGAGGGCGGAATAAAACAATTAAAAACAAGCAATGGGTTAAAACAAGAGTCATAAAGTGGGTAGGCGACGTCGATAAATACATAACAATGCCTGTGCTCCGGGTTTGTTCAGCAGTCAGATATCGAAAAGTGAGGTGAAAGGTAGCAGCTACACTCGCTGTGTGTGTGTGTGTGTGTGTGTGTGTGTGTGTGTGTGTGTGTTTGCTAAGGGTGTAGCGGGAGAAGGGAGCCAGGCTGCGCGGTGAAGCCCGTTATTTCCTTCACCGCTGTAAACATTAACCCGAAACCATATCACGAGCGACAAACTAAAGGACCACACGATGCGTTAAACGGATGCTGCATTGATTAGAAAGAAAGAAAGAAAGAAAGAAAGAAAGAAAGAAAGAAAGAAAGAAAGAAAGAAAGAAAGAAACCGCCTTGTAAGTAAATACACAAATGGACCCAGTAATCGTTATGGCAACGAATGCAACAGGTGTCCTACAACAACCTCCTGACATACCTGCATGAATCAATGCTATAAATGTCTCTGTTTCAAGTTGGTTCAGTTTATGAATGCGCTGTTACGCAAAAGGATCACAAAACCCCGCAGGCCGACAAACGCACGCATTCTTTTAAAATGGCACAGTAGGCCTACACACATTTCGTTTTTAACTGTGAACCAGAATTATTATTATTATTTTTTTTTTTTTTTTTTAATAGCCTACACATAGGCTACATCTCAGAATATCTCATTGTGATGACTCGTGAAGAAAGGGGCTCATAATGAACGGTTGATCCGTTAGGTGACCCGCAGAAATTTGATAGTCCAAACTGTTAACTTCCAAAAACAGTAAAATCGGGCAGTTATCATTAACTTGACTGTAAATATCACCCAATATATATCTATAATTAATTATAGTGATTAGTCTAGTAGGCTAGCCTAGCTTTCAGGGGAAAATGTTTAGCTTTATCTCGATTTTTTTATTTTATTTAGGCCTATTTAATTTCAGACGACTATAACGTTTTGTGTAGGCCAAACTGGCACCGTCCTGTGTTGCAATGAGTTTCATGTTATAAGGAAGACAGTTGGGTCTGAAGGTCAACTAAGGTGCAGTATAACGGCACTCTTAACACACACACACACACACACACACACACAAACTAATTTTATAAGACCAAGTAGCCTAGGCCTAGTTTTCAATCACTCATAATTACATAAATGGTTACATTTAGGCAAGTTGTGTATTTAATTTAGTGTAGGCTAAATCACATAAAATAGCCTAGTTAAAAAATAATAAAAAAACAATTTGGCAATAAAGAATAGGCTACACAAAATAAGCTTATCAATTAGGCAAGGCTGTTCCGTACACAACTCACTCTAAAAATGCTGGGTTGTTTCAACCCATGTTTGGGTCAAATATGGACAAACCCAACCGTTGGATTTAAAATGAAATAATAATCAAAAAATAAATAAACCAACGGTTTAAAAAATATATATTTTTTTTTATTTAGCCCCCCTGGAATGAACTGTTGCATCCGTACCGTTATCCGGATTATGATCTGAAAAAGAGTTTACTTTTATATCTTCTCACCTGGAATATAAATGTCACCGCGTTCATGATCTGGCAGATTGCTCCAGTTTCTCTTGCCGGGTGAATGTCCCGTTTTCTTCACCAGGAAAGCTCGTGGCATGGTCTATTCCCGAGGTCCTTCCCCGCTATCTCTCAAAATTAAACAGCAGGCTTTTTTAACACCGACCTACTTTTGATAAAACTGCAAAGTAAGTGTAAAGTCCTTCTTGGATGGTGCCTTCCTCAATTTGGAAAAGCAAAGCCGAGTTCTTCGCTCTATACGCACACCTTCTTACTCCAAACTTTTTGTACCTGTACAGGTTTCCGTGGAGTTTCCCACTCTATTTACCCGCTTCTGCTACACCTTCCGCCGTCTTCCGCTACTCCGAGTGGACGAAGTCTTCCTCGGAAATTCACTCAGTCCAGTAACGTAAGGTTAAGACCAAGCTAGGTGTCTTTGTTCAGTTGGGAGGTGATGTTTGTGGCAGATAAATAGTCCAAACTGCTCAACACGACGGAGTACAAAACGAATTTCAGTGGCTGATTAGAGCGCAGGTACACATTTCATGAGGAAACAGGTAACAATGCGCATGCGTATGAATATAACGGTGACAACAAACCCGACCCAGTCCTGCCTCTACGTCTTACCTGTCCAACCGGTTTTCTCTCTCTCTCTCCCTCTCTCTCTCCTCTGAACAATTCCGCTTCAAGGTGGCACCGAAGTGAATGAAGTGTAGGCCTATAACAGCCTAACGTTAGTCTACGAGGCAATATGCGACAAAAAACGAACTAAAAAGAAATCTTACAGTTAATGTCGCCCTTTACGTGACGTAAAAACCTAGAAGATTTTCATTGTGTTTTTCCTCTGACGCCATAAGAGAATATCGGCATTTAAATATGGTCGAAACAGCTTAAATGACTAAAGATCATTATGTTGGCTTGAGAAAGCCAACATTCTGACTTTTCTAACTGATCCGACTTACGGTTTTCCTAAAAATTACGGAAAAACAAAACAAAACAAAACCAAAAAACTCGGAAAATACCTTACATTGGGAATGTTCAAGTTAGCCAAGACTGTTCAAACAATTAAAATGTAAACACCAAGAAGCCCATTAAGCATCCCATTCTATGTAATATTTCTAATTCTAAACCATAGATTAAGTTTTCATTCTATCTGTCATATTGCGTATAGCTCATTAGGCTATACTACGCATTAGGAACAGCCAGTGATGATATAGTTTCCTTGTAGTTTTAGTTAACTGCCAAATGCACTGTGCACTCTTTGTTCTCAGCCCCTGATAATACAAAAATTGATCATGAAACTTCTAAGACCTATAATCCTCCCCACACACAGACACACAGACACACAGACACACAGACACACAGACACACACACACACACACACACACACACACACACACACACACACACACACACTTTATTTATGAGGCAACTGATGACAGAACACAAACACCTCAAGTGTACACAAAACAGCAGTTCATCATGATGCTAATTGAACAATTAGGAAAATAGGCCTACTCAGTTCCCAGTTTCATCTTGGAACACAAGTTTCAAAAGGCAAAGATATCTGCTTTTTTGTGCAGTTTCACTGCTGAAATGTTTGATAGATTGGCAGTAGGATATTCTGTATGAATTCCAAAATGATTGTGCTGTTCTTCTACAAAGGCTACAGCTTACAGAGTGCTCACGAACCAGGGATGTAACCATGTAAATGAGCTGTAAAAAAAACAAACAGGCAGGTTAAATTTACGTAAAATAAAATGGCAGCTGCGGTTGCCAGAAGTTTACCATAAAAAAATAAGGTAGCAACAATTTAGGTTTATCTTAAATTAACAGTAAAAAACTAAGCGAATTCATTAACTGATACAATGTTAATTTACCAACCTATTGAAGCACTAATATCTGTTTTGTACCTTTGTAATACACTGACAACCACTCAAAAACAGCTGGTCATTGTTCATCACAAGCAGTTTATGCTAAAGTAAATACTAATATATAGAAGGTGCACAGTGCCATTCACACAAACACTAAACACCATGGTAACACACATGAATTAAAAAAAATTGTAATAAACATTTATTATGTTTTTCATATGACAGATTTCTTATGTATGCAAGTCAGTGCAAGTTGCTTTCATTTAAAACAGCTCAAACATGCATTTTAATCTGGGACTAGACTTAAGCCTCGCCTGTGAAACCGGGGAAATATGTAACATAAAACCCTAATGTACATAACTGATTAGAAAAAACTAAGAAGAAACAGTTATTTCAACGAAAATATACATCAAATGTGTTGTCACGCAGGGAATTCTGGGAATGTCAATTTATGGGTTTTCACTTTAAATAATACAATAAATTATATAATTTTGTTCTTTCTGGTAACCAATTAACAGTTTTCTATTTTTTTTTTTTACAGTATTTTTTACAGTTAAAATCACGATCAGCACAATGTAAAAATGTAAATCTGGCTGAGGTAAAAAGAGCAAACAGGTGGAAAGATGAAGAGATGATTTAGCCTTTTTGCAATAGAGAAAGAGAAAGACTTTGAGCAAAAAAAAGAAAGAAAAAGAAAAGGAGTGTGTAGGTGTTGCAGAATGACAGGTATGCTACCTGGGCTGTTGGAGCGGTTGAGGCAGAACATTTCGCTTACGTTTTTTTCCAGTTTTTTTTTTTTTTCCATCAACCTCTCTATCCTTTCATCAGAATTAAACTAATAAATGATCACTATTATCATTTCAAACTTCTATGGATTTATAAATGCAACATTTCCAGTAAGATAGATTCATAAGTGCAAGGCTTGCATTCAATAAAGCGTTATAAATCAGTTCAGCCACAAGACGGAAGTCCCGTGCACTTGACGCTGTAACTTTACTGTTGCAAACACGGCTCTGAAAGACGGAGACGTTTGCTGCCATGCAAGTAGAGCTGGCAGGAGGGCAAGAGTCAGTACATTCAGGCTCAACCTGATAGACGGCCTACGACCATTTCTCTTACAATCACTCCATCCCTTCCCCCATTTCTCTTCTTCTCGTCTTGCTCAGAGCCTGCTTCGCTTCATTTACTTCTAAGCCATAAGAATGAGTGGTGACTTTTACTTAAGCTATGGGCTTTTTTCCCGCAGCTGGGTGGAGTTGTGACCAAATTTCTCAGACTATAGTATTTGTGACATGGCTTTAACGTGCGTCACACCTGTTGACCAGAAACAATTTCACTCTGAAAAGGCTTGGAAGAACTCTTCTCACAGATCCACATTCTAGAGTGTATTAGTAAGGAATGTTGGCTACTATATTTAAATATTGTAATAGTCATCTCTCACACATGCTCTCTCATCCTGTCAGTTTTGTTATGTCAGTCGAGCGTTCCTGCTTGGCTTGTTACACCTGCGATTCTGCCACGATGAAACTTGAGGTTCACATGGTGCTATTTTTTTTTTTTTCATCTGTCGAACTTTCTGAAATTATTTGTAGCTATACCAATCCCTATCTTTTTTATTTATCATTAAGTGCCTATTTGCCACATGGAATTGATTTGTTGGTGAATTTTACTTCACGAGGGCATAATTATTTGCAGAAACGTTGCAAATAATGCACAAAATATCATAACACAATAAAGGCTCGGTATCTACAGAGGAATTTAAACCATCCTGAACTCGATTGACCTGGAATAGAATATCAATAGAATAGATCAAGTATAAAAAAAAGAAAAGAAAATTGCCCCTATATTTTAAATACTTGGGCATTTTGTTCCAAGACCTGGTTAATTTCTGTTCCAAATTCATAATTTTATTTATTTTAAAACCTTGAATGCCCAATGTATGTTACATATCTAATTTCCAAGTTCACCTTTACAATAAGTTACTGTTGCACTAAATTCAGAACAGTATGCAAGTAATACATTAGTTTTTGAACGAGACACTCTAAATATAACATTAATAAGAAGAAAAACCAAAAAGATTTTATTAAATAAAAAGAAAAACAACACACCGTTTTACTAAAAGCGTCCCCACAAGGACAAGGATTTTGGATATTGCCATCTGTGTGGGGACATTTTGTCCACATAATGTAGGGTTAACCTGAAACACACGCACACACACTAAGGCATGGATGAATTAAAGCACAGGGGAGATATTACTATTTGTTCTCCAGAGAATATTTTTTTATTCTAAGGTTGCTTTTGAGTAGACACATATCTTAAATTTCTGACTACAAAACAAAAGAACAAACATAAAAATATAGGCTAATCTAACATTTCCACTATCACTGCCCTCAAGAAAAAAAGTTAACTGAACATGATACTGAACATTTGTGACATGTTGTCACGATAAAACCTGCCATTAAGCAGTCTATTATAAGCTTTCCAGTAAAGGTAAAACATTTAGGCTATGCAACACAGTAGGCTGCTGCTACTGAGATACTGCCTTTGTGACAACTAGCCCCGGTATTCCTTGTATCTGTTCCAAATGGATCAGTTTAACATATTAGCAAGGGAAAGACAGGTCAACACCTGTGAAGTCTGTTTTATGTAGTTCATAAAGAGCCGTTTGGATAGATGGCGTGGACAAACGTAACGTAGGCCCGTTTAAACCACGTGTTTGCGTTAGGAGACATTAGTGGGGAAAAGAGTGCGGTTAATATTCACTCAGTAGTCCTGCCATCTGGCGGTGCGTTGAGGAAACTCACTCACTCAGTCATTCAGCCCTCGGGTCTCTTCTCTCCGACAGTTACTTTTGACATGCTTCAACACGAACGATGTACAGAGAGAAAATACCGTTAGGATTTGGTTGGGAGTAACCCAGATAAAGCTGTAAAACAAACAACAATGTAAAGACAGTGTTGATTACGGTGTCATTAGCAAACACGAGGTGGTTGCAATGTAGGGCTATTAGACTATGCAAGTGTAAACAGTAGCTAGCTTTCGTCTGGTATTCTGGCAGTATGAAAGAGAGAGACAGAAAGGGTGGAATGTCATAAAGAGAGAAATGACCTGCAGTAACTTGCCATCTGACACTGAAATGTTTATTTCATCATGCTCGCAATTACACTTCATAACAGAAACATAAGGTGCAGTGTGTGAGAATTACACGAGTGGACTAAATGAACCTTTAACGGTGGACAAGATACAAACTAAAATGAATTTACTAACATTCAGATTTTATTAAAGTATTAGGCTAACTTCATCTTCAATGCCTGACAAGTAATACAGTGTACACAATAATGACATTCATAGTGGATTGCAGTGCAGTCTTGTTCTTGAAATATGTAAGTCTATTATTTTAGTCTTTTTATTTTGAAGAAAATATAAATTCCTGTTGATTTTGTTATGTTAAGGTCACCATGAAATCAAAATGGACAATTTTTTTGATTTTGAATTCAATATAAATGATTTAGTGCAATTAACCAATAAAAAAAGAAAAAGAAAAGTATGTACCCTCTTAATCTTTAATCAAAATATCTTCCCCTCCCTCTTGCAGCAACATCTCTGATGATGTGTTTAGTGGCGTGAGGGCGGGGCAACCTGTCACTCACATGAGATCGACCAATAGCAAACCACATACCGTCCAATCAATTCCCAAAGGACAAAATCAAGTCCTGCCCTACATTTTTTCTTGTTCAGGAAGCCGCTTCACTCGGATGTATGTCACAATAAGGAATAAAAGACTATTGCAACCTTTGTTTAATGCCGACTTTAATAGAATAAGAAAGATTAGAAGATTTGTTGGTATGAAAAGGCTATTTCTTAGGTAAAAAAGAAAAGCCCAAAACATTACGGAGCAGATGTTTGGTCATAAAACCTTTTCAAGTCACTGGACAGGCGTGATCACCAGCGGAGCATCATTTTTGCCTGTTTTGTTGGTACAGGGACTGAAGAACGGATAAATGGTCTCAGAGAAGTTGTCCATGAACGTGTAGATGTGCATCTTTGCGTCCACATTATAAAAGGACACTTGGCCTTTTTCGTAGTCCACAAACAGCCCTATCTTCTGAGGTTTCAAGACGAGGGGTAGGGCAATGGATGGCTCAGTCCTGAAGGCAAAGTTGTTCTTGTCCCGCAAGCTAAGAAACCAGTAGCCGTTGCTGGGGCTGACTGTGATCTTACCTTTCCTGTTGCTGGAATGACTGGCCACCCCCAGGTCCCAGTCGGTCTTTCCATCGACCTCTACCTCCCAGTAGTGTCGACCCCCGCTGAAGCCCTCGCGCCCCAGAACACAGACTACACGGTCAAAGCGCTCACGGTTGTTGGGAACATGTTGGTGCCTTTCACCGCACCACACCTTCTTCTTGTCTTCTGATAGGAGGAGACGGGGATGAGCAGTGCTGGAGTCCAGGGTCACATCAACTGATGGAAAAAGCTCAAATTATTACCTTTTTATGTTTAGAATATACATAAATGGCCAATAAAAAAAGTTTCCGTTTGGATTTAAGAGTCTACGGTTTGATCGTTATTGCTGTGATTATTATGTTTCTAGCATGTTATGTTTCGTAACAGTTCTTCTGCAACTCTAATTGAAGGAGTGTGTAGCTTTTCATTTCTTAAACAACTATGTAGGAAGACTCATCATGGTCATATTCCAGGTTGACAATGCCTAGATTCATCAGGCTCAAATTATGAAAGAATGATTGGGAGGCAGCATGAAGAACCTCTTGATGGAAATAAAGGTTTAGATGTTACTTCCATCAAGAGGTGCATACATTTTTTGGTCAAGATCTTGGAGTAATGATACTGAAAATTCCACTTTGCATTACAGAAAAAAAAAAAAAAAAAAAAAAAAATTATATATAGAATTTTTTTTTTAATATATATATTTATATATATAAAAAGCAGAAAACAGTTATTTTAAATTGCAATATTTCACCATATTACTGTTTATACTGTATTTTTAATACAGAAGAGACTTCTTAAAAATAAAATTAAAAAAATCATACCGACTCTAAACTTTTAAATAGAAACACATAAAAACTGTATAAAATTTTTGGTACTATATAAAAATTCTAACTGTAATTGTATTAAAAATGATGTAATTCAATATTTTATATCAAAATAGGATTTGGCAAATAATGGGTCAAGCAAATCAGAAAAATGCTGTTTAATTAAGTATATCATGTCATACTGCTTGACGTCATGTCAAGTTCCCAAATGCTCAATGTTCAAGAGGAGCAACTTGCACAAGAACAACAGAAATGAAGGGATGCTGGTGATATGATGTGCAGGAATCAACAAGCAATATAAACTGTTATCTCAACTATTTAGGACTTTGTATACGAGGGCAAAGCTGTTATTAAGCCTCAAGAAAAAAAAAAACTCTATAGTGCCTGCTTATATATACACACACTGCAATAAAATGTCATCTATAACTCATACCTGCATATTCCTGTACTCTCTTCACTTCTGCAAAACATTGAAATAAGATCATGTTATTGAAAAGAAAAATGCATTTTGTAATTCTACATCCGTAGTTATATAACAAATCATGGTAAGATAAACACTTGGCAACAGAAATCTTACTTGGGTGTGACTTCACTGGTGATTGGTTAGCAGACACAGAGAGGCCTAGAACAGAAAGAGATGTCACTGCATGAAGGAACATCTGCCACTAGATGGCGCTGTAGTTTAGCGTTTGACAGGTGTCACTCACAGACTGCAGGCAGTTTCTGAAGCTCCTGCTTATATTGTTCCAGTAACTGACAGACTGAGGTGTAAATTGCTTTAGTTCCAAGGTCACAGGTCAGCGATACTCCCGTCCAGTCTTTCTTTGACATGGGGGTACTGACATCAGAGTAGCCCTGATGGAGAAGACCAAGAGCAATTGTTGAGCTTGGTGTTTAAAGTGTCATGCTTATTTTCTTTCTAGAGTTTGCCCATTATGAAATGTCTTGATTGATTGATTAATCCAAAGGAAATTCAAGGCATTCAGTAGCTTATACAACAGAGAAGACACCAATACACACAATATCTGATATAACAAATATGAAAATCAGCAGTAACATCAATGTCAATTGTCAACATGATAAAATATATGCAAGATAAAGTATGTGTGCTGGAGGCTATAATAATATAGTGCAAATTAAATAAATAGCTTAATAGTGCAAGGATAACACTGAAAATATATGTTAACAAGTACAAAATAACAATTGTGCATGAAGGCTATATAGCCACAAGACAAGAGTATAAGTGAGTATTATAGCATTGGCAAAAGAATTAACGAAAGGCAACGGGAAAATACTTTAAAAATGCAATTATACTTACTTTTAAATAACATTTTAAACATTTGGGGAAACTTTTAAATAAAATATTTAATTAACATTTATATATATATATATATACATATATACATATATATATATATATATATATATATATATATATATAGAAATTAGCTTGAAAAGTGATGTATTTTTTAACTCTACAGTTCAAAAGTTTGGGGGCAGTATTTTTTTTAATTAATGCTTTTATTCATGAAGGTGCATTACATTAATCAAAAGTGACAGTAAAGAATAAAGAAAAAGCAAACTGTTACAAAATATTTATATTTCAAATGAATACTTTTTTATAAACTTTCTAATAAATCAAAGACATTCTCTAAAAAAAAAAAGTTTTCATAAAAATATTTAGAAACAATAATAAGCAGCAAATCAGCATATCTGAATGATTTCTGAAGGATCATGTGACACTGAAGACTGGAGTCATGATGCTGAAAATTCAGTTTTGATCACAGGAATAAATTACATTTTAAAATATAAAACAGTTATTTTAAATTGTAATAATATTTCACTATTTTTTATTAAATACAGTACATGCATCCTTGGTGAGCATAAGAGACTTCTTTCAACAACACATTTGACCTCAAAATAATAATATGTATGTATGCGTGTATGTGTGTGTGTGTGTGTGTGTGCGTGTGTGTGTGCGTGTGTGTTTGTACCTGTTTTTCTATCCCGGTGGGGACTTTAACCTGAATGCACACAGACTCATGGGGACTCGTGTCACAGTGGGGACCTAAACTGAGGTCCCCATGGGTACACAAGCTTATAAATCATACAGAATGAGTTTTTTTGGAAATGTAAAAATGCAGAAAGTTTTCTGTGATGGGTAGGTTTAGGGGTAGGGTTAGTGTAAGGAGACAGAATATACAGTTTGTACAGTATAAAAAACATTAAGTCTATGGAGAGTCCCCACAAAGATAGTATATATATATATATATATATATATAACATTTTTACCATAGAATGGTGCTTGTCAGAGCAAAACATTCCAACATGGTGGAAGAAGTGGTTTTGCTATGTGGGCATAAGGCGATTTCTTATTGGCTCATGTCAAAAGAGCTCTACGATATTTGAAATAGACTAAATAGTCGAAGAGAAGAAACTGAAAAGATGGGTCTCAAACGACTCAAATGAAATCTGATGCACACTTCCCAAGGCATGTTCTCTCGACACATTACAGACCTTCAGTCCAGTGACAAAATTGTCAGTTTTGGCCAGTTTCGCCAGCGCTGCGCTTCTCCTCCTCATCTCCGTGATCTCCATCTCCAGCTCTCGGATCATGAGCGCCGCCTGGTGCTCCGCTGAGCGCCGGTTTATCTCCGTCACTTCCAGCAGCTCGGCCTGGCTGCGTTCGAGAGAACCCATCAGCGCCCCGAACGTCTGCATGCTGCGCTGCACCTCGTTCTCGGACAGCGTCTGGAGGAGAAGAGCTCGGTTTACACTACAGTTAACACTACTTTTCTCTAAGAAGTTGTGGGATGATGAAAACAAGTGATAGCTACTGTGTAAACTCACTTTGACGTCAACTAGTGATTGTCTGATCTCCTCCACTTTCTGCATCCTCTCTCTGGTCATCTGCTGTATCTCTGTCTCTGTGGTGGAAATCTTCATCTGTGTGAGAGTAAACAGGAAATGATGCAGCAGGAAGTGGCCCAGATTTTACCAGTAATGCTGCATTATGTTAATATAGCTCCAAACAAGTGCTTAAGCTATATCAGTGCATTTACTGTACATTTTTACATCCCAAATATTCTTTTTTTAAGAATGACTGCTTCATAGTAGTGGCCAAAGATCTCTGCCCATATTAGTAATACTCAGTGGACCCATGGACACCAGAGGTGGACAGTTACAAAATACATTAACTTTAGTGCTGTACTTGAGTAGCCTGACGTCGTCATACTCAGATTTATAGTCAGAATGTGAGTCTGATACTGCTCCATAGAGATTTGATTATGGGGTGTGTCTCAACCGAACCAGGAAAAAAAAAACCTCTGCACTCAATTGGATAGACCTACAACCAATCAGAGCAACGGAGTAAATGACGCATGTTCTTCATTCATATTTTCAACCAACAGTGTCGCGGTTCTCTGTTCCTCTTTTAAAATGAATGCGCTGTCGATATCTTCTATAACAGACGCGATGGCGGAATCTACACATGATTTTTAATAAACAAAGTTCGGGAGGAGCACGTACAAATAATCAATCCAATATCAACTTGTCATCAAACCATACCATGTCTAACGTTACACTATCTATCAGCATGAGGAAGCATATTCACTCTGTCAACTTACCTAACACTCCTTGACAGTTTTTCAGCATCCCTCCACCACCCCGAATCCTCACTCTTGTCTTGTTCTCTCACAACCAGGAATACGGGGGAGTATGGCTACCGAGCCCACAGCCCTCTCCTCGGACAGCACGTCATATACGCATTTATTCTATCGACTTATTTGTGTGAAATCTTATAGGCTATACGCATTTATTCTATCTGACTTATTTGTAAATGTGAACTCGTGAAATCTCAATTCTCCAGCAGCAGTCGTCTTTGTTGTAAACTAATTCAAATCAAGCGCTCTTTGGTGACGTGGATGATTACGTTACCATTGCTCATCTGTCCATCATCGTATAAAGCCCGCCCTGACAATTTGATTGGTCCGAACAATTTTTGTTCGGGCATAATAGCTCCTCAACGGAGCGAGTCCAGACCGAACTTCCCGACCAAAACATTTTGTGGGCGGGGTTCGGGCTGGCACCCAGGCTAGTACTTGAGTACACTTTTTGAGTATCTGTACTTTGCTTGAGTATAATTTTTTCTGGAAACTTTTTACTTTAACTTCACTACATTTGAAAGACAAATATCGTACTTTTTACTCCACTACAATTCTGTCAAGGTCCTTGAGTAGAAAGTAGTAATGTCACTAAGGGGATGATTTTGGTTGCAGGGGTTGCATTTTGGTTTGAAACGAAAGTAGGTTTGACGCCAGAACCCGACTGATGTTGGTTTCTGACATAAACCCAATTTTCATTTTCAACCACAATACGTCTGTCCAGCGTAGGAGAAAAATGTCAATCTGGCGTTGGATTCTGACATCGACCTCTTTTTCATTTTCAGCTGTGGGTTTGGTCTTCTAAATGTGAATTTTGTTTTAGAGCACACTAGCTTATAGATTTATTCACTTATAGACTTATTCAATCTCACATTCAATCCCACTACTGGAACTGTGCTCTAGAAATACATTTGATATTGATATGAGGGTATGCAGGCATAGATTCAGAGGCATAAGGTACTGTTAAGTATTACACACAACAATGCAACAATAATAAAACAATGCATTGACATTTAGTTTTTACTTTTGATACTTAAGTACTTTTAAAAGCAAGTTCTTCTGTACTTTTAAGCAAGTAAAAATCGGCAATGAATGTATGAATGCCGTTGGATTTGTTAACAAAATAAAACCAAGTGGAATTTTGCATTTTATTAAAAGTGTATTAAAAATTTTAATTACATTTTAATTTATCATTTTATTTATTTATTTTATAGATTGACAGCACAAGCACACTTTTCAATACAATACATGTTACATTTATGTATTTATATCTATTTATTTAATTTAATTTGATAATTTAATTTACAATAAATTATTGAAGATAACAAAAAAACACTTTCAAACAAGAAATCTTTCACATTTTCATTTATTTTGTTTTATTTTTACCGTTTAAAATTAATTTACCACTTAATGAAATGAAAATGAACAATGAAATGTTAAAAGTAATTACTAAGTTACTTCATTAGTTTTGCAGATGCCACATATCTTAAGGGGACTTAAGAGCACAGTATTATATAATAATTAAAATATTATAATATAATAATAGTTATATAATAAAAATAATGTAATAGTTTGGGGGCCAGTGAGGTGTGAGGTTTAAAAAAAAAATTTTTTAATACTTCTAGAGTTGGGGAAAGTAATGCATTTTAAAAAGTAATGCATTAAGATTACGTTACTCTCTAAAAAGTAACTAATTGCATTATGGAAAGTAAAGTGCATTACATTACTTTTTTTTTTTTTCATTTCTCTTCTCTTCAGCACTGTAAAAAATTTCTAACCCTCCCAAATCAAAAATTTCAAGTGACCGATAACATCTAAATTTTTCAATTGGCCCAAGTGAAATTCTGTAAATTTCAATTGGCCCAAGTGAAAATCTGTACATTTAATTTTATAATTTACAGAATTTCACTTGGGCCAATTGAAAAATGTAGATGTTATCGGTCACTTGAAATTTTTGATTTGGGAGGGTTAGAAATTTTTTACAGTGAGGGCTGGGCTTGCTTGTTTGTTTTTCAATAACAAGAAAACAAAAATATTTTGCCAAACATAAAGGCCCTTTCACAACAAAAGTGAAAGGAATAAGCCTCAGGCTGAAGGAAATGCAAATTCACGCCTGTACAGTAGAGGGCGCAACTCAAACAAGCCTGTCAGCTGTGCTGCCATTTTGGATTTAAAAAAAGAAGAAAATTCAACACAAATGTGTTGTTTATCTAAAGTATTTTTTTTGCTTGTTCGAAGGTCAGCAGCAAAGACATTGGTTAATAAAGTGATATTAAATACATAAAGTATATTTGTGAAATTTTTCATATTTAAAGCAACACTATGGAACTTTTCCTCTTCGGTCCCCCTACAGGTTGGAAGCGGAATTGTCCATTACCGCTGTCGTAAATCATTTCGCCTACCGCAGCCTACTGTCGCACGCACGCTCGCTGTTTATCCAGCACCGGCTTTGGAATGAACGATGTCCACAGACAAGGTAGAGTATGAAGCATGATTTTATGAAAGTATGATGTATTGCGACATCAGAAACGAAGAAAAACGAAATAATAACTATTGTAACGCTTGCCGTAAAGCAAGTCAAATTTGTAGTTTTCTTATGTCTCATTAGAACTACAGAAACGCGACCTGATCTGGCATCACCATATCAGTGTGGTAATAGCAGATAAAGGACCGCAAAGCGGAGGCATAAGTGCCTTCCACCCTGTTACGACTTGATGAACCACTGAAACGATTTTGGAAACATTATTTTAAGGTAAAAAATGTTACATAGTGTTGCTTTAATTACAGGTTTGCGTAATATTCACATTTAACTGTATTTTTTATTTTGAGGAATACTGAATGCGTTTTTGTGCAAGTGAGAGGAGTAAACGCATGTTCACATTTAGTCTAGAACTACAATATCCAGCATGTTCACAAAGAGCACACAACACCTCTGCACTTACTCACGATTTCTCTCAACGAGCTGTTGCTTGCGTTTTTATTGTAAACTTAAAAGTAGTGTTACTTTACTAGTTACTTGAAAAAAAGTCATTGATTACACAGTACCCCCAACACTGTTTGTTATATTCTACACAGACTCTTATTCCTCATTTCACCCTACCTTATAATTGCGCCACTCTTTCTCGGCACATGCGATGTCGTGTGATTGGTGTTCCGTTTGTCCACACTCAACACAAATACACTCCAGATCAGACAGGCAGAACAGCTCCAGGTTACGGTGATGTTTTGGACAAAGGGGCACTTTCGTGGCATCTGCCGCCCCACTCAGGGTAAACCTTCGCAGGGACAGCTGTTTGGCAATAACAGGCAACTGGGTGCCATTAGTATCTGTGTTTGGTGTTCGTTCAGACCCGCTTTCATCATGACAGGCCTGAGAATTGCCATGTACTCTGTACCGTGATAATCTCTGCTTCATTTCGTCAATAAGATAACCTGGACGATGGCTTGGCTCTGGTTTTCTTCCCTCTTCTTCAGCCTCTCCACCTGCCCCGACCCCCACAGAGTCCCCCGGGTTTGCCATCATTTGCTTAAACTGCTCGGTGATCTCGCGTAGAGTCCGATTAATGTGGAGATCGGGCTTCCTCTTGAAGGACTGCTTGCAGAGGGGGCACTGGCAGAGCTTCGCTGTGTCCCAGTAGTGGCTGATGCAGGTCATGCAGAAGCTGTGGCCGCATGGGGTGGACACCGGATTGTCAAACACATCTAAGCATATGGAACACAGCAGCTGCTCTTCAGACAAGAAGCTGCGTGAGAAAGGCATGGCTGTGCAGAGGGAAAGCAGGAAATACAGAGGAGAGGAGGAAAATGGCAAGATAAGAGATGCAGAAATTAATGGAAATGTACATATTTGGCTGCATGACATGGGTAGGAAAATACAGGGTAACACTTTACAATAAGGTCTAATTTGTCTCTCTGCAGTCAATAATTTGATCCCTTAAAGGTGCTCTAAGCGATGGTGGGTGACATCACTTCTTGTTGACGTTCGAAGTATTGTCAAACAAAACGGAGGCTAGCTTGACCCTCCCCTCCTCCCTCCTTATGTTTCGTGGTTCAGGCTGGGCCAGTTTGTTTTTGTTGCCGTTTGTGGAGCCTGGGCTGTCTACAGAGACCGCGTTTTTTTACAGTGTGTTCAGGGGACGGGCAGCTAGCGGATAGTGAGGAGACGTTTGCTGTATGTGACAAAAAATGTTTTGGCCTAAAAAACGCGTGACATCGCTTAGAGCAGCCATTCCCAAACTGTGGTCCGCGGACCACTAGTGGTCCGTGAGGGTACTGCAGGTGGTCCGTGGAAAGGCAAAATAAAATATAAAATAATATATTTTTTTTACCTTCATTTTACCAGGAAATTCCCATAAAAAAAAAAAAGTAAAAAGAATATGTAGGCCTATATTTATAAAACATTTTAATTAAATTGTCAAGTTATTGTGTGATTACTAAAATAGCCTAGTTGTGTTCTGCCGTGACATTCAAGTTCAGTGCCGTTAGAACCACAACATTGGTTCGGTGGATAGCAACAGGTTCTCTGAAGAGAAAAGGGCAGAGGCAAATCTCATTATCACATCACACGCATAGCCTTTAATGGTGCGTTCACAACGGACGAAATTTCGCTTCAAACTTTTGTTTTTACGCGCGTCAATTTCGCTCTTGACGCGCGAATTGATACAAAGTGGTCAAGCATATCACTAGACGCCGGCAGTCGCGAATTTGACATATGATCCTTTTTTGAATTTGACGCGCTATTCGCGTCCGGTGTGAACGCACAGTTAGGCAAAGGCAGTTTATATGAAACGAAATGTTTATAAATGGAATGAATAAGGCCTGTTATTATTTTAATTTCCAGTTAGTTTCTTGATTTCGCGTTTCTGAAATGTTTTGCGGATGTGCTGTTAAGTGGACAAACTCAAGCCTAGGTACTTTTTGAGGACTTGTAAAACTCTGAAGATTAATAATCCCCTAAAATCGCCAAAGGTTTTGAAATGTTGACTATATTCCAGTGTTCTTATTACTGTATAGATTTCATACTCCATTGCTATGGAAATAAGCCTGTTGTTAAAATGAACCTGATGATGCCCTCGGGCTCTTGAGTAAATAAATAAATTAAATATGTGGCAGCCGTTGTGTGCAGTAAACTTTCTTTTAACAAGCCTGTTGTACTGATGACCAATGATAGTTTTAGTGCTAGTAAGCCTATTTAGAGGTGCGGATTAATTCAGGTAGGACTCTGAGACATATTTTATTATGAGGTGGTCCGCGAAAATTCTAGATTACAAATAGTGGTCCACACACACACAAAGTTTGAAAACCCCTGGCTTAGAGCACCTTTAAAACTCATTTTTGATAATCAAAAAGACATATTTAAATGTTTTTCCAGTGAAAATAATTTCTTCATGCCTTAAAATAGTTTGAATGTAACTCTACACCGTTACTTCATTTAGTATATGCGGATCAATGAATATGCAAATTGGTCCCCACCTCCACTCACTCACACCAGCTCAGAATGCATGATCCACTGTCTAAATTTACTGTAGTAAACGCTATACGATGGCAAGTGGAAATATTAGTTTATTTCAGTCATATATGTTTGAATCAGAAACTGATTCAGAAGAAGAGGAAGATCGAATTATACAGGCTCGTCTACAAGTCGATGTATCAGAATGGTAATGTGTTTTATGGATCGCTCTCTGCAACGTTGAACACATAACAGCAAATGATATGATTAGCCTTTGGCTTGACTAAGTTATCAAACAGCTAATGTGTTGCTAGTGTTTCACAAACCATGTTCCCGTTTGCCATCTCAGAGTCAGACAGCGGTCTTCTAAAAATCAGAATCCTAAGAAACGCTTTATACATCACAATTCACCCGGATTATTACTTTATGTACCCGATTTCCCGGTCCCTTCTTAAAGGGATAGTTCACCCAAAATGTTGTCATCATTTACTCACCTTCTGCTGAACACAAAAGAAGATATTTTGAAGAATATGGGTTACCAAACAGTAAATGGGCCCCACTGACTTCCATGGTATATAAAAAAATAAAAATACTATGGAAATTAATGGGGCCTGTGGAATTACAAATTTTATTAACGATTTAAGATCTGCTGATCCTATTTCCAGACATAACATCACATGGAAAACTAAGGTGAACTACACTGTATTGGGCATTCAATGTGAACATGATGGCATCAGACCAGTTTACTGATAGTTTCCAGTGAGTTGGTTTTGTCAGTCTTTGATCTTCCTACTGAGAGTCAAACTATGTGTTAATGTTTACATAGTCTTAGTTCTCGTAACTAGATGGTGCTTAAACCTTTTGATAATGTTGTCTAACCCATTGATCCTGTTTGTTTGTTTGAATTCTTTTGAGATAGATCTGCTGGAGTTTCATGACCAGGGGTGATTTTCTGTATGGTCTTTAGATGCTTTTGTTTTAGCAGTCACTTCTAAGGCTGTGTAAGGTCAACACATTTAAGGACTGCCCACTGAATGCCTATAAGATACCATCTAAAGTGCCCTTAGACTTGATGACTGCAGCTACAAAAAGATCGGGTTGTCAATAAAGAATCCTGATGAAGATACAACAGAGTCTCCTTCACTTCTGAGTTTCCTACAGGAACATAAACTTCGAATTCAAAATTATTATTATTATTCAAAATATCTTCTCTTATGTTCAGCAGATGAAAGAAACTCATACAGGTTTGGAACAACTCGAGGGTGTGTAAATGACAGAATTTTAATTTTTGGGTCAACTATGTCATTAAAAGGTGTTCTTGCTCATTAATGATAGGAAAAGCCTGCATGTTGATGGGATTGTTTATATGTGACGGTAGGAAACGGACGATATCAAACACTATTTGATACTGTCTTTGGTTCACTGCAGTTTTAAGGGGAAAATACTCAGCAATGGTGTTGATTTGCACATGGTTATATGTCCACATAGACATATAGGCCTAAACAACATTAAAAACTGGATTTTCACCACAAGGGATCTTTAACATTAGTTGAGCATCAATAACAAACATCACTGTACAAAGGTATCCTAAAAATGTGCTTCAAGTGGTACCATCTAACAATAAGTACAAATGTTAGTCACTCAACCTGACAAACTGGGCAATACCAATACAAATAATTTCAGTTGGTATGACTTCACAGTTTCTGTGTTGACCTGAAAGAATGGGAACCTAAAGGATTATTGGACGTTAGTAGTAATAGTCTAGGTTCAGGGTTAGTTTCATTGAGTTTCTAAACACACTAAATCAGCCAGATTGAGAAAATGGTGTTCTCACCTCTAATTAGCAGTTTTACACTGGAATGAGGCACTACTGGCTAAAGTGTGCACTTATTGTGTAAGAGCTCATTGGTATGTTCCTTATTTTCCAAGTATCTTAGTCCTTCAGAGTAGCTAGGTGGGTTCTGCGAATCCAAATCTATTTCCAACTGAGGGAATGAACACACGCACACAAATGCAACCATTCAGTTGTACTTCCGACTACCATTCTGTCAGTGGCGCCCCAAGTTTTTTTTTAAGCTGCACTTAAAACTCCCCAATGCAAGTAAACATATCAAACCAAGTTACATCTGCTAAACATGATCCAGTTTCTCAGTTGACCATTTTCCCAATGACTTTTAAAGAGTTGATTTTTTTATATTTTTTTATATGAAAATTCTGTCATTAATTACTCACCCTCATGTCGTTCCAAACCCGAAAGACTTTCGTTCATCATCGGAACACAAATGAAGATCTTTTTAATGAAATCTTTCTGTCCCTCCATTGACAGCCTATGCAACTACCACTTTCAAGCCCCAGAACGGCAGTCATTAAAGTAATTAATGTGACTCTAGTGGTTTAATGCAAAACAAACAAACACAATTTACCACTTTATTTACAAAATATTACTCTCGAGAGCACCACGATGCATGCATGATGTGTTGACGCGAGAGCAGGCATTGTTGCGTGAACGCGCGCGGGAGATTAATATTTTGTGAATAAAGTGGTAAATTATGCATTTCCTACCTTTCTGGAACTTGAAAGTGGTAATTGTGTGGCTGTCAATGGAGGGACAGCTCCATCTTCATTAAAAAGATCTTCATTTGTGTTCTAAAGATGAATGGAAGTCATAGGGGTTTGAAACAACATGAGGGCGAGTAATTAATGACAGAATTGAAATTTTTGGGTGAACTAACCCTTTAACTAGCTGGTCTGAAAGTGATTTTTACTGGATGTATGAAGATCACAGACAAACTAAGTTTGACAAGTGGTCAAATACATTTTACTCTTTATAAAAAATAAAATAAAGAATTGCAAAATGATTTGCCTTGAGAAGTGTACTTATGCTACCTTTCTTTAAAATAAATGCTTCTTGGTTTTATTAATTATCTAATTAAATGACATTCATTCACTTTTAAGTTTGGCATCCAAAAAAACCTTTTTCTCCAAATACTACTTAAATTATGATTTAGTAACTTTTCGGCTTACAACAGCAAATCCAGATCAACAGTCATAAAACTTATAGTACCAGAAACCTAAGAGTAAATTACCTCTGTAAGACTCGTTCTTCTTTTTTATCCAGTGGTCTGTTGCTCCGTCCTTGTGCTGTATATCCAGGCGAGATTCAGTGGTTTAGGACAGGTCTGATAGAAATCTTACATGTGGTTTGCTTTTGGTGCTCTGATCTGCCTCTCCCTCCTCAGCTCTCTTTCACTCCCTCACTTTCTGCCAGATACAGAGAGATTAAACCTGTTTGATGAGATTCCGAACAAGATAACATGCTTGTTTAAACACACACTGTCAGGTTGACAAATGAATCTTGCAGGATCATAAGTGGTTTACATTTTGATGTAACATATACTGACAATGATCATGACAAAATCTCCAAATATTTATTAAAAAGTACTTAATGTGATGAACTACACTAAGTGACACCAGTCACTGCCAAAATGTATTATGTATTTTTTGTTGCATTTGTTTTCTTTCTTTTTTTGAGGGGAAATAATGGAATTCTGTGGAATGGATTTAAATATCGTAAAATATGTTAAACTGAGATGATAGTACAACATTCTTATTGGTAGCTAGAATAAAAAGTTAAAATAACAATAACTTTAAAATAAAATATAAAATAAATTAAATAAAAAAATAAAAAAAGCTGGCGAAGGCAAAGATGTAGACTTTGCAGAGATCTGGGCCTGATCATGACTGAATACAGTCGACAAGGTCTTATACGGTCCAAACAAAAACCCTATACAAAAACCTGATGTAGTGTTAAATCAGCGGATGTTTTTGGAAGGGAGAACCAGATGGTGACACAATGTTTTTTGGTACATACCGTCTGCAGAGAGAAAGATAGAATCGTCTCATTTCAAGAATGGTATTTCAAAAGTCAAATACTACTCTACTAGATTTGCCGTAAACGAGAGAGAGAGAGAGAGAGAGAGAGAGAGAGAGAGAGAGAGAGAGAATTGGCCGATACCAATCACTGAAATAAATAATAGGCCAACTATACTTAACAAAAAATTATTTTAAGTATAAAAAAAATATTGTAGAAATAAGAAACTATAATGAACTATCAACTCTTTATTTCTTGGCAAGCAAATGTGCAACATATTTCATTCCCTCTCTTAAAGGGAACATTTTTATAAATTTAACTACAACTACTACAAATTTAAAATGTATAATTAAAAACTACATAGAACACACAAAAAAAAGAAGCATTTTCTGCATGTCGCCACTCTCTAGCTCTAAACTTTACCATGAAATATAATGATTAAAATCCTTCAGAAATCTTAATTTTTGGGGATTGTTGTGTGACTTTATATCCTAATATTTTATATAAAATACACATTTTAGTCGTGTCCCTGGGTTTTCACTCTGTCCTGTTACCCTAACACATTCCCCCCTCTGAAAAACTTGGAATATTCCACAAGACACATTTTCAACAGTTGCATCATCTGGATCTTCTGAAGGCAATGGGAAGACCATAAGTAAGTCCTCTCGTTTTAATTTCTGTATATTTGATGAAATTGTAACTATGACTGAGAAGGTCAATCTCAACATACTGTCCTGTTACCTACATTATTTCTTAGATGTTATTTTATTTAAAAAATATTAACTTTTGTTACGTCACTAGAATTTGTCCTCATGCTATTAGCATGTATGCTATGTGGCCATATGTCATGTATTTGATAACTTTTTGCTTAAAAACTCAATCCTGTTACTTTCAGTCCTGTTACTCACATGAAAAATAACAGGAGTGAGTAGAGTCCTCTGTTTTGTTGATTGATTTAATACTGTAAATATTAGTTGATATAATACTATTCACCTGAATTATGAGTTAAGGAATTATGAGTTTTTTATGAGTTGCAATTACTTATATTGTAGACATTAGCATTAGTTTTACAATGTGAATACCATATTTCCAGGAAGCCAGTCCACCACAAAGTGACTTAAACGTTTTGTCTTTCTTATATTTTGTAGAAGATGGAGAGAACCCTATGCAGGTGCAGAAACACCCACCTATGGCATATTGCAGGGGAAGGAGCAAAACACACCCGCAGCCCTCTCTTTCCCCCCCTTTTTGTCTTAACTTCCCTCTCTCCTTCCCTCTATCTCCCTTCTCCTCTTTCTCTCCTTCCTTCTCTTTCCACCTCCTTCGCTGTGAAGTACTACTAGCACATAGTACATCACTTCAACACAGAAATCTTATGCACACACAGTCATGTACACTCTCTCTCATACACACACATGCAAAAACATATGGACACTCATTCCGGTTTCCTGTTCCTCATTCCTGTTATGAAATAGTTCATTCCTGTTATCAAGTGTTCATTCCTGTTACCATTTATTTTTTTATTTTTATTTCTAAAAAGTTAAACCACTGTTTTCATCTGTTTTGTTTGGTCCATCATTTATACAATTGTTTAATAGATTAAATTATTTAAAAAAAAAATTATAAACTTGAGGCTTCGGTCTTCTTTAAAAAAAAAATGGCTTTGTGTTTTTTATTAAAATACACTTTGCCTTAATATAAAGTGATTTTTTGTTGTTGTCACAAATATCAATTATTTGAACATATAACCAACAATTTCTTTAAAATAAACACTTTCTTGTGGGGAAAACGAAGTTAACTGACATGCTTTTAAACATGTTTCTTAAATGGCACACGAGTTTCGGTAACAGGACTGAGAAAACATGCGTCCATCTTCTGCTTAGAAACCTTGTAAACATTTTAAATAAGTTGCCTGAGATTGATCAATACACATTTTGAATAGTTAAATATGTGTAGTATTAGATTCAGTGTTGAAAAAAGATAAAAAATAACGTTTAATTTTGAAGAGCAAATGTCACCCATTCGGTGGAATTATGGCCCTCGAGCTTGTCCACTTTTGACCACTTCCAGAGGTCGTCGAAACTCAGTCGGCCGGATTGCTTTCGTAGTGTAAACACGTGATCGAATGTGTTCAAACAGCCACAAAAGACCGTCTACTCTCCACTACTGACTTATGAGTAACATTATGAGAAGCGCTGGCCAGACGGGATTCAAACTATCGGCTGAAGACCCAAATTTGGTTTGAAGACAAAACATGACGAACCAAGCACAAAGTTATCTCACCATTCCTGATTTCTAACACACACTCACAGTGTTTGCCGCGATCTAACGGCTGTCAGAACGTCTCCAGTCACAAATATGTAAATTGTGCAAGCTTATCTCGTCCATTAGATCAAAAGATTTGAAAAAGCCCATACATTTGTCTTTGTTGTTTGATAAAAAAAATAATGACACAGACGGCGGAATGCATATTAGGCTGCTGTCAATTTAAAACCGAATGCACAGATCCACACGCGACTTATTTCCCAAACGTTTGTTTACTTGAGACAAAACCGACGGTGTTTAAGCAAATACTCACCAAGCTCCGTGTTCCACTCCGTCTCAGTCCGTGCCACGATCCGCTTAATGCAGTTTTAATAACTCTTTTTTTATTATTATCGAGCACGTCCTGCAGTTTAGCAACAGCTAGAGTGTATTTTTTTTAACAATCACTGATCTAGCTGATTTGTTTGGGCTTTAAGGGAGGAACGAAAGCACTAAAACATCACAGCCCTATAGCTGTCGTTACAATGTCTCCGTAGAGACGCTGCAAATGTATTGCTGGACTGGTGAAACTAGTGGACTAGGACTAGTGTGAAGCAATTTTGTCTCGCGAGTTTTGCATCATCAGCTCGGCTCTTCTGATCGGCCTTTATAGAGACCACCGATCAAATTATATTAAGCTATTATCGGTCAACCAATAAATCGGAGAACCCTTACTAAGTTTGGTTCCAAATAGTTCTCATCTTTTCTCTCAACTTGTTGATATACTGTTAAACTGTGAATACATTATACAATTATTTGAAATTTGACACTTTTTAAGCTGTAAGTAGGGTGATATAAAAAAATTGTTTCTTGAAATAAAATATACAAAGTGAAATGGAGACATGGGAAAAAAAAAAAATAATATATATATATATATATTGTGAGCACGGATTAAGAGTTTGTTCCCAAAATTAATTAATTCTTTCACTCGTTTAATTTAATTTGTGGCCATGTTGAACTAATTGGTTCCCTCGTTTTAAATTAAGTACAACAAGAAAATGAATTATTACAACGTGGCCATAATTTAGTAAAACAAGCTGATGTATTAGTAAATATAAAAAAAAAATATAAAAAACCCCCCAGCTATTTACCAAGGCAACATCTCTTGACGTAACTTGATGTCCTAAAATATCTGAAACTAAAACTAAAATAAAAATGACCTATATAGACATAGGCCTATTTAAAAAAAACGATTGAAAATGACAAAATTACTAAAACTTTAACTAAAATTTTAAATATAAAAATAAATACAGATTCAAAACATTTAAAAAAAAACTATATTAGTAGGCTATCTCAATGATACTAAAATAACATTGGCTGTAAGAAGAAAGAATAAGAGGAATCAGTCTGTGATTTATATAAAATGTTTTATTTCATTGCATTATATTTATTAGTACAATCTCTAGTATTTTAGTTGGTAATCTGACATATTTGCGCTATAGTTGCTAACACAAACATGTCTGAAATCCACAGACCAGCCAAAGATAAATACTGGCAGGTGTTGCCAAACAGCAGCGATGGCATAGAAAGAAGTTTGACTTGTTAGCACATAGTTTGTATATATTATACATTGCGTATTTTCCAAGCGATATTGTTCATAGTTTGTGACTGATACAGCAGCCTATATCACTAGATCATGAGTCTTGTTGACATCTGAGCTCAGTTCTCCAGCAAGGCAACTCTCTTTGCCTTTCCACTCACGCTCTTCGCCCTCTTCATTTGGTAGACCACATTGGCCGCCGCGTCGGAGATGCTCTGGAGGAGAAAACAATTCTGAGTGACAGTTTGTGCATGCGTATACACATTTAACCACGTGAGTGATGATCCATGTTATTGAAGCATGACTTCATGTTCATTTTATGTATAACAGTTTCCACTTGCATCCAGCTTTAAATCATATTTTGAATATATAAAGCGTGAGAGATCTTTTACTCACTGCAGTGGAAGATGTTCGAGGTGCTGGGTGAGGTGCGTCGGTTTCTGTTTTGTTCTGTTCAGAGTAAAAGTGTCATGTTTTAACACAAGGACTTTGTATCATTTAGTCACAATGATTCATTTATAATGCTGAAGTTGTGAGGGCCCTTTTGTGACTGAGCTAATACCAAAACATAACGTTCAGACAGTACAATCACTGACACATATCTAGAAGCATGTGAGAGTGTGTCTACATGAGTGTGTGCCCTGACTGTGGTATGCTGACTTTAAGTAAACAATGACAATGCTAGATAATGACAATGAGGGGTGTAACGGTACATGCATTCGTGCATATAGTCAGAGGATGAATACAGTCAGTCACAGGCGATCCACACTCCAGTCCAGATGGGGGCGCGTGTGGCAATGCAACGCTGTTTGCTAACCGCCATAACAGGAAAAAGAGCAGAAGAAGAAGAGACGATCTACGCACCAACCCAAAACAAGAGTTCAGATGGCACTGCAAGAGCTCGCTAGTAGCCTATACATGAATATCAGTCACGTGACCTCTTACGTCATCCGCTCTTTTTCCAGTTGACTGCCGCCATCTTGAGTATCTACCGAGTACCGTCTATGGCAGGGGTTTTCAAACTTTTTGTGTGTGTGGACCACTATTTGTAATCTAGAATTTTCGCGGACCACCTCATAATAAAATATGTCTCAGAGTCCTACCTGAATTAATCCGCACCTCTAAATAGGCTTACTAGCACTAAACCTATCATTGGTCATCAGTACAACAGGCTTGTTAAAAGAAAGTTTACTGCACACAACGGCTGCCACATATTTAATTTATTTATTTACTCAAGAGCCCGAGGGCATCATCAGGTTCATTTGAACAACAGGCTTATTTCCATAGCAATGGAGTATGAAATCTATACAGTAATAAGAACACTGGAATATAGTCAACATTTCAAAACCTTTGGCGATTTTAGGGGATTATTAATCTTCAGAGTTTTACAAGTCCTCAAAAAGTACCTAGGCTTGAGTTTGTCCACTTAACAGCACATCCGCAAAACATTTCAGAAACGCGAAATCAAGAAACTAACTGGAAATTAAAATAATAACAGGCCTTATTCATTCCATTTATAAACATTTCGTTTCATATAAACTGCCTTTGCCTAACTGTGCGTTCACACCGGACGCGAATAGCGCGTCAAATTCAAAAAAGGATCATATGTCAAATTCGCGACTGCCGGCGTCTAGTGATATGCTTGACCACTTTGTATCAATTCGCGCGTCAAGAGCGAAATTGACGCGCGTAAAAACAAAAGTTTGAAGCGAAATTTCGTCCGTTGTGAACGCACCATTAAAGGCTATGCGTGTGATGTGATAATGAGATTTGCCTCTGCCCTTTTCTCTTCAGAGAACCTGTTGCTATCCACCGAACCAATGTTGTGGTTCTAACGGCACTGAACTTGAATGTCACGGCAGAACACAACTTAGTGCAGGGCCATATGTAGCAAAATAAAGTGTTTGGAACATTTCATATAGATTTTTGCAAATTATGTTTTTTGACTTCTTCAGACCCTATAGTTTGCAAAACTACCTGTTTCCGATTTTTTCCCGGGCTGCACAGGCCCAAAATCCAAGATGGCGGACATATCACCAAAAATTGCAAATAATCGCCATTTTAAACATTTCAATTGGATATATGTTAGGTATATCATTATATACATACATTTTCTAATTAACTGATTGACTTGGGTAATAAATATGACCATGGGTAACATGAATTATCATGATTATCAACCAATGATGGGTGTAACCACCTTTATGCTATTTATTGGCATACCCGGAAAAACGCATTGACTGATTAAAAGTTTCCTTCATATAACCTAATAATCATTTTAATTAAAATAATGTTCTGCGCTCACCACAATAATTCTGTTAACAATCAGATGACATGGAAAATTATTGGGGAGAATGGATTACATGAAGTCAATGGAAAGATGGGAAAGATAGCCAGCCTTTGTTACTAGGAAACGATAAACAAAATTAAACTTTTGAGCTTTTGCAGGAAGAGGGAAATTATTTTTCCAGCCTGGGCAACTGGTGTTTTATTTACTTGCTAGGACCCCACTGAATACAAAACAACCTGTTTCCAATTTTTTTTCTTCATTTTTAGTGCCAAAATTCAAGATGGCAGACAATATGCAGACAAATCACATAAAATAAAATATATAATCTTTTCCCTTCTATAAAGGCTTTAAAATGGTAAACTTTTGATGAATGTATTCCTAATAAGGCAGACAAGTGAGACCCAGACTATTTTAAAAATATTTATTGGATCATTTGCCAAAAAATTGGGTGAAAAAAATAGAAACATTGGAAAAAATGAAAAAAAAAAAATCTGCATTTTGTTTCATTATTGAAGAGTTCAACAAAACAGTCAGTCATTGTCACTCAAGTATTTATCCTCATCACTCTCACTGTCACTGTCTGACTTTTCAATATTGGTGCATGTCTCCTCAGAGTCTCTGAGGTATGGCAAGTTGTTTTAACTTCCAGGATAGAATTAATTGGAATTAATTTCCAGGATATGAATCCTTGATATCCAGGGCTGGACTGGTAATCTGGCATACCGGGTAAATGCCCGGTGGGCCGACGTGCTTTTTGGGCCGATACATCTAATACTTTTTTTTTTAATGGCCCATAAAACTCGTACATCGGCAGCCCATTCGTTTTGTTTTGTTTAATTGACGGCGCTGGGTTAGTGCCGGTGTAATGCATTGGTCAAAAAAAAGGTAAGCGTTAGTTTTTTTGAAACCCGTGAAAACCCGTAGATCAGCGGCCCATTGGTTGTTTTCTTGATTGACAGTGGGCTGGCCCAATCACATCTTTAAACACCTCCCCCTTTTGGGCTTTGAGTGAGCGTGCAGTGTATCTGTCAAAATAGTCTGAGAGATGGAGAAGAAACGCAAGGAATGTACAGAGAAATAGCGTGAAAAATAGATACAGGCCCTTCAAGCAGATGCTGTAAAATGTGTCAAAATATATATGTTTTCTGCAGCAACAGGACCTTCATCAGCTCCAGTGGCTGATGAGGAGGATCAGGAGAGAGATGAGAAAGTGTAGAGTCCGCGGTAAGCAGAACTACTTTCAAAACACTTTGGCTATGAGTGTAGGAACCCATTGGGGGTGGGGGGGGTGGGGGGATGCCCCCGAACTCCCGAACCCCCGAACCCCCCTAGAGGGATCCCAAGATCCTGTGGGAAACACTGGTATTGCTATGCCAATGCAGCTTATAGCTTGTTTTTTGGATGCATCACTGTGGAGTATAGTTCAATTGTATTAATAAATTACAATTTTGGACTTATTTCACCTGTTAACTCGTTCCTACTCACTCATTACATGGCATTAGTGGTTTTAATGAATAGGAGTTGAACAAAAACATATTCAAGGGCGTGCAAAGATGGGTGGTGTTTATGGTCATATGTAGTGGGCCAGTCTGGGCCAAAATGCCAGGGCTGATTTTCTGTCCCAGTCCAGCCCTGTTGATATCAACAAGTCAATTTTAACTAGTTAAAATTATAATTCTTGATATCAAGAATAATGTTTCTACTAGTAACAATGGCAATTTTTGATATCAGGAATTACATTTCAACTATTAAACATGTTCATTCTTGATATCAACAATTCAATTTTAACTAGTAAAAACTATAATTCTTGATATTAACAATTGAATTTCAACTAGTAAAAACTATAATTCTTGATATTAACCATTTATATCCTGGGAATAGCAATAGGCAAGCCGTTTTGACTTTTAATCATTCGCAGGATATGAATTCTTGATATCAACAACTAAATTTTCACTAGTTAAAATGATAGTTATTGATATTAGGAATTAGATTTTTACTAGTAACAATGGCAATTTTTGATATCAGGAATTACATTTCCACGAGTTAAAATGATAATTCTTCATATCAACAATTGAATTTCAACTAGTAAAAACTATAATTCTTGATATCTGTAATTGTATTTTCACTAGTGAAATGTCACCATAGGCTGCCATTCAAAATCAATTGTTGATATCAAGAATTGATTTCTTACTTGTTGAAATTCCAGTTTCACATATCAGAAATACAATTCTTACTTATTTTTGATATCAAGAATTCAATTGTCACTAGTTGAAATGTCTATTCTTGATATCAACATTTGAATTGCTACTAGTAACAATGTTCATTTTTGATATCAATAATTCCATTTTCACTAGTGACAATGTTAATTTCTGACATCATGAATGTGATTGTTACTAGTAAGAAAGCCATTTTATATATCTGAAATTATATTGATATCAGAAATACATTTTCAGATATCAAAAATGAACATTTTTACTAGTAGCAATTCAATTGTTGATATCAAGAATAGACATTTCAACTAGTGACAATTTAATTATTGATATCAGTAATTATTGCCATTTTTACTAGTAACAATGTAATTATTGATATCAAAAATTATATTTCTATTATATTCATAAATTCATAAATTCACAAATTATATATCACTTTAAAGCTTAGGATCTCAGCTTTTTAATGCATCTAATTACATGTATTAACTCCTAACGAGTGCTGAGTAATCCCTCTAAAACCGAGTGTACCGCCAGCAGGCGCCACCTAGCTGCGAAAATATTCATCACCATATTTTTCAAAAATCTTGCCTTGATTAACACAAAGTTGATGTCATTTGAAAGCTTAGAGTCTGAACAGTGAATGTATCCACTTTGAAAAACTCGTAAGTATTGCTGAGTTATTTGCTGATAAATAGAATTTCTTTTTTTCATAATCTATAAAATAATGTATTGCAATGTGTCAAAAACATCATACAGCTCATGAAGCATTCACAGATAATTGAAAATGCCACTTTATTTTTTACAGCATATTATTACAATTAAAATGAGCCCAAAATTAACATAATCTATTGCTTTTATGACAAGATATTCTTCATGGAGAAAAAATTGCCCATGAGGGGGTGTCAAAGACTGTACAAAAAGGCTATCTCTTTTCCAAATGCTGTAACTTTTGATTCCTTTATCCAAAAATTATTATTTTTTATCCAGATGCAGCTAACATGTAGGGGGACTTCACTAAAAACGAATTTTCCTCCTACCTTTTCTTTATGAGTTATTCCATGACAAATAAGAAAGATATGCAAAATCATAATAAAAATTATATATATATTTTTGTCTTTTATCAGCCGTTTCTCGGCAGGACAATGTCCAAATGTAATCTAATTTATATTTTAGAAAAATTTTAAAAGAGTTCTTTCAAATGATACCTACCTTTTGACTCTCCTTGCAACGGTTTTGGAGTTATGATTATATAGTTTTTATATAGTTTGGAGCATAATTTGTTTGTGTTTGTGTGTGTGGGTGTGTGTGTGTGTGTGTGGGGGGGGGGGGTGTCATATTTGCACTCTTGTTGTTTTAGAGTGTCACCCCTTTATTGCTGTGCACTTTTTTTCTGCACAGTGGCTGATTTGTAGTTTGTACCACCAAAAGTTTCTCTGAGTTTTCGTATTTTTTCGTATTTCCCATTCATTTCCTATGTCGGTCATTTTTGACCGGCAGGAAGCTAAGTGTGACTATTTTTTTTTACGACCCTTTAACATATCCGGATCATGTCCATGATTATTGTGTGTGTTCGCATAGCTAATACAACAAAAGTTACCAAGTGTCACCCCATTCCGATGAAGCAAAAAAAAATTCAAAATTCAAAATGTATAAGTTTTCGTCCGTTTTTGACCGAAGAAGCCCAGAGGGGTTATTAACTAGTGAAAATGTAAATGCTGATATCAAGAATTAGCATTGTTACTAAATGTAATTCCTGATATCAAAAATTGCCATTGTTACTAGTAGAAATCTAATTTCTGATATCAATAACTATCGTTTTAACTAGTGAAAATTGAATTGTTGATATCAAGAATTCATATCCTGGAAATAAATAAAAGTTAAAACGGCTTGCCATACTGAGAAGACATGCACCATTATTGAAAAGTCAGACAGTGACAGTGAGAGTGATGAGGATAAATACTTGAGTGACAATGACTGACTGTTTTGTTGAACTCTTCAATAATGAAACAAAATGCAGATTATTTTTTTCTTCATTTTTTTCAGATAATTTTTTTTTTTTTTTTTTTTTTTGCCCAATTTTTTGGCAAACAATACAATAAATATTTTTTAAATAGTCTGGGTCTCACTTGTCTGCCTTATTAGGAATACATTCATCAAAAAGTTTACCATTTTAAAGCCTTCATAGAAGTGACAAGATTATATATTTTATTTTCTGTGATTTTTCTGCATATATTGTCTGCCATCTTGAATTTTGGCACTAAAAATTAAGAAAAAAATTGGAAACAGGTTGTTTTGTATTCAGTGGGGTCCTAGCAAGTAAAAAAACACCAGTTGCAAAAATCTATATGAACCGTTCCTAAAATAACACAATTCCCCACACTAACTAGGCTATTTTGGTAATCACACAATAACTTGACAATTTAATTAAAATGTTATATAAATATAGGCCTACATATTCTTTTTACTTTTTTTTTATGGGAATTTCCTGGTAAAATGAAGGTAAAAAATATATATTATTTTATATTTTATTTTGCCTTTCCACGGACCACCTGCAGTACCCTCACGGACCACTAGTGGTCCGCGGACCACAGTTTGGGAATGGCTGCTCTATGGTACTGACAAGCATTAACTAGCTAGCTTGCTACTATTTACAGCTTCGTACGGATACAGTAAATGGCTACGAAAGACAACATTTCGCACCTCGACTGCCATGAAAAGAAACGCTACTTTCAAAAAATAATATCGTTAGGGTGTGATCCCTACGTCTACGCGATACCTGATACGTACTTCCAGCCTCTGTCCGCTGCTACCGAACTACCAATCCTGGCATTCAATGATATTGATATGTTGATCCGACTATTTTAAGCGTGTATTTAAATGGTCCAGGGGCAGAACTTTTGCCAAGCGTGTCAGAGGTTCTGGGTTCTAATCCGCACTCATATAACGTTCGTTTTTTAAAAATTTTCATCAAAACTGATTATGTTTATCAGTGGTTGTATTTCAGGCAGGGACACGTTTGTGTGCAGTTTATTTGTATTGGTACATTCGTGCCGTGAGATGTTTCAAAAGTGGTGGGGACATGTCCCACCCGTCCCAGCCGCAAATTACGGCGTCTTTTTTCGTCCTGAGGTAGCCTGTAAAAGGATATTTTGGGGTCTCCTTTTTTGTTGTTGCACCCCACCGCACAACATATTGAAGGCATAGCTAGCTAGTTCCTTTGCGACTGACGTGAATCAGGTACTCAAGATGGCGGCAGACAAGTTTTAGAAGTGAGTGACGTCACGTCAGTGAGGAGACGTTGGTGACATCATCTGGTATTCATCTATACGCTGAGTTTCGATTCATTTTTGTGACGTGCTCCACAAACTTCACGGAAAGGAAACCGGGACGGCAGAAAGCAACATGCTGTTTGTTTTCTTTATTATACAAAAGCCAAATGTTTTGCTTTTACTATCTGTACCTTTTTAACACAAGTGATGCTTTTCAGTTTTGTAGCTTATCGTGACCAAATAAAAATGTTATCAGCCCTACAAAAACAATATGAGCTATGCAAGAGTGCTTTCTGTTAACTACACTACAGGAGGCTGTACTGGACCAACTACCTCAGGGACTAAACGCCGCTCGTTGGAACAAACTGTAATTTGCACAACTGTCTATTCAAAATAAATGAAAAGAAACCAAGCATTGGGGACTTGTTGCCTTTTCCTGTTGTACCAAACTAGTATCGAACCGTGACCTCAAAACCAAGGGACACCCAAAAAAAAGTTCTACTGTACTGATTTTGAGGGTGTATTCAGACCTTTTTGACAGTGGTGATGTCTTCACAGATCATACTCATGGTACTGATCCAGTTCCCATAGATGCTCTCTTCTTTAGGGCTTGGCTTCTGTTGACTGTGAGATGAACAGAGAAAGACACACACGTCATTTCCCACACGTATGATGCACCAGAGAGCGATCTGGAGAGGTTTGCTGTACCTGATGTCTTTGAGAAGGTCCTGCTGAGCTCGGAGTTGTCTCTGTGTTTCCTGGACTCGGCCCTCCATCGTCAGCCTGGCACACAGCTGGGCGCAGTGAACGCCCAACACTGACATATTTAAACTGCCCGCCCACACCCAACTACACACACAGAAAAAGAGACAGAGGTGGAGAAAGGGAGGTTGAGATATATATACACTACTATATACTCAAAAGTTTGGAATAATGAGACTTATTTTTGTTTATAATAAGATGTTATTGTTTATAAAAGAAGTTTCTTCTGCTCACCAAGGCTGCATTTATCTGTTAAAAATACAGTAACAATATTGTGAAATATTATTACAACTTAAAAAACTTAATATAATCTAAAATTGAACTTTCAGCATCATTCCTCCAGTCTTTAGTGTAACATGATCCTTCAGAAATCATTCTAATATGCTGATTTGCTGCTCAGTTATGATCAATTATTATTGATGCTAAATTATTAATAATGTTTCTTATTATTATCAACGTTGAAAAGTTTTTGCGGATTCATTTTTTTTTTTGGTTTTCAGGGTTCTTTGATGAATATAATTTTGAAATAGAAATCTTTTGTAATATTATAAATATCTTTACTGTCACTTTTAAACAATTTAATGAGTCTCTACGGAATTTAAAATCTTACTTACCCCAAATCTTTGAATGGTAACGTATCATCGTTTCCACAAAAATATTAAGCAGCAAAAACGGTCTTCAACATTATATTTTAAAAAAACTTATTTTTAAAATATTATTATATAACAGAACAGTTATTTTAAATTTTAACAATATTTCACAATATTACTGTTTTTATTGTATTTTTCAACCAATAAACGCAACCTTGGTGAGCAGAAGAGACTTCTTTCAACTGTCTTTCTATGTCCACAATGATATTTTTTGCAGATATTTTACATGTGAAACAACTGATTATAAATCACCATGTAGTTTATGTCAAGACTATAAAGTGAGTGTGTGTCATGAGCTGTGGATCGGGAGTGTGTTTGCTGTTATTGTGCAGTATTTTGAGTGCTTTACCTGCTGGTGGTGACCCGTTTCTGTTGAGTGATGACTCTCATCACTTTCTGCAATTCCCGAGTCTTGAAGCTCAGCTGCAGCTGAAAAGGGACCCGGTCCCGTTGCTGGAAACCTAAAAGACAGAGATTGTTCACAATTAATTTATTTTTAAATCTACTTTTGTGTTTCATTGAAAAAATGAAAAACATTGAAAAACAGATCTGGGACGACATGTGGGTGAGTACAAAGTAAAAAAAAAATTCAAAAAAAGAAGCTTTTCTCAAATGCTTTCTTTTGATTGCACTGCATATTTTGTTCTCACTTTCAACTTTTTCCGGTCTGACTGCAAACTGGAAGGTGATCTCAACACCGTCTGTTACGTTGCCAATCTCTCTTACTAACCGATGATTATCCTCCTCATAGGGGAAGTACCTGCATCAATCAAAGGAGAAAAATAGAGACAGAGGTACAATGTATGTGTGTGTGTTTGCATGTGTTTGTGAGTGTGTGAAGGTTACTACCGGATACTTACATGCCATCCGGTGCCAGCAGTGTTGCCATGACGCTAGTTGCTAGGACATTGTCAGCTATAGCGCTCTGAATCTCTGTGGCGACTGTACCAATATTTACAATATTAATCTGGGAAGTGGGTAAAAATAAACATAATGTCATTTTTCTGACTGATCTTTAATTGCTTGGTATGTCATATTGCAGATATTCTTTCAAAGAGATACAAAACTTTGAGGTTTGATTTAAAAAAAATTATATTTAATACAAGTCTCTTCTGCTCACCATTGCTGCATTTATTTGATCAAAAACACAGTAAAATCAGTTAAATTGTGACATATTATTGCAATTTAAAAAAACAGTTTTCTATATGAATATGTTGTCAAATTTAATTTATTCCTGTGATATCAAAGCTGAATTTTCAGCAGCATTACTCCAGTCTTCAATGTCACATGATCCTTCAGAAATTATCCTAATAAGATGATTTGATGATTTGCCCAAGAATTATTTCTGATAATCATAATATGTAATATGTTGAAAATAGTCGTACTGCTTAATATTAAGTGATTTTAAGAAACTAATACATTTTATTCAGGATTCATTGATGAATAGGATGTTCTTCACTGTCACTTTTGATCAATTTAATGCATCCTTGCTGAAAAAAAATGACTGATCCCAAACTTTTGAACATACGTATGTATATTATCCAAACTAAGCACAAACTAATATTAAAAGGTTGCGACCTTTAAGTAGTGCACAACATGTATGCACCAGTTTCCTATTAGCACAAAACTCATTTTCACATTTAAATAGAGCTGAAGGGGAAATACTGAGCCCAAAATCGTTCTCCCTTGCGCGTGTGGGCGTCTGGTGATAAGTATCAGTTTCTCTGAAAAAGGCTTTAAGCAACATGTTGCTTAAACCCTTTAAAAACAGGTTAAGCCTTTACAGAGGGGTTTTATAGACAAGGTTCAGGTAGTAACAGGTTTAGTGCTGTTAGCAGAAGATTTTGAGCGAAGGGGTCAAACGGACAAAATGAGTATTTCTCGCATAGTTTACAATGAGCAACAAGTTTGTGAAATGTAACTAAATTAGTGAAAGACGACCCCCTGAGGGGAAATGAATTGTTCCTGGAATCCTTGTGTACCTTTAAGGCCATGTTTACACCTGGTATTAAGATGTGTTTTGGTTGATCGGATCACAAGTAGACGAGGGAGACTCATTCCCGTTTACACCTGGTGTTTTAATCCGTCTCTTTTGTCCACTTTCAACCACTTCTGTCCTGATTTCTTCAAGAGGAGGGTCTATGTTTGGGCTTTTTCAGATCTTTCAATCTAATGGACAAATAAGCACACTTTTTTACATATTAAATATTTACGCGACTGGAGAGGATGGAAAAACACACTGAGAGCATCAGCTTTTTGTTTCTGCTCTGACAGCCGCAAGATCAGCCGAACACAGTGAGCGTGTGTTAGAAATCAGGAATGGTGAGAGAACATTGTGTTTGGTATGTTCTTCTTTAAATCAAACTTGGGTCTTCAGCCAAAGTTTAAATCCCGTCTGGCCAGCCACTTCCTATAATGTTTACGCACTAGACCAGTAGGCAGAGAGTAGACGGTCTTTTGTGGATGATCGAACACATTGCTTACACTATGAAAGCAATCAGGTGTAATATGTTTTCGACTACTTCTGGAAGTGGTAGAAAGTGGCAAAACTCTAAACTATTTAGACCCCGTTTACACCTATATTTAACATCGTCCACTTGTGATCCGATCTCAATACCGGGTGTAAACAGGGCCTCTATGTTACTCCAAATCAGTCTTCTTTCTTTACCATCTAATCTGATATCTGCAACATGACCCAGATTGCTCAACAGAATGAAGGTGGACTGCAGATGAGCAGCATCAGTAACTCACTCTGCCTCCTGTGTGGTCAGCCAGCCTCCCAACCTCTGCCAAACGACAGTCCTCTCCTTCAAAGGTCATCACGGACACTATCACACTATAAATACCCACAACAACAGACATGCATGACTTAATAGCCATCATAACGCTTGACATGATGTTAGTTCTTTCGTTGTGTATTTTCGTCTTATATGTAAAAACTAACATGATATTCAGAAAGAGATTTGTGCTTTGGAGTCGCTCACCCCTTTTCAGCAGCATAATGGGCTAACTGGTTGTAGAAATAAGGTGAGGGGTCGGAACAACGGGAAGACTCTTGTTCTAAGTGGCCTAGTCCTATGTTGGCCTGCCCGTCTGTGCAAATTATAACCTGAAAAAGAAAAAGAAATAGCACATTATAAAACATATGTGAAACTACAAGACTGGAGCAGTGTTGTTTTATGCTGTGTACAAAAGCACGTACGGCCCTAGTAGGGACGATTGAATTTGAATTGACTTCGAGTAAAGTAAAGTACACTCTTTATCAGCGGTATTTAAATGGCGGACCGTGGTCTGCTTGTTACATCCGGTTCAATACAGATTAAAGTGCAAGCGATGAGGGTCGTTAACGGTGATGATCTTTCGGCGCAGTAGTTTTAACATAACAAAGCAGGTTGTCATAGCATGTAATTATGAATACAGACCTTTGATCCTGTGAACTGGGATGCCATTGCAACAGAGATGAGGGCAGCAGGTCCCAGTGCTGTGGCTCCATGTTCTCTGAGTCTGGGGAGAAGAAGAAGAAAGCAAAATGAATCAAACGCTGACAACTATTAGACAGTTATTTCATATTCATAACTGACCAGACAGTCTGTTTATAAAAGCGACCGCAAACCATATATGGATCTCTCGATTTAATTAAAAATCCACATATTACATCTTTAAAAATATACTACATAATTCACCAATGCCCGTTTATCATGTATAATACACCAACCAATCATGATGTGGCACAAATCTCACTAGACAATGTTAAGTGGAGTGGTAATTTCCTGGTCTTATTCATAAATCAGTTGAAAACTATATTAGCCACTGTCTGTTTTCAGTTTTTTAACAAAGGTGAAAAAGCTAAAAGAATGAATGTCTGTGATGTCTTTTGCGAGTATTGATTTTACAGTTTGAATGTGGTACGATAGGGAAGGAGACTTGAGGTCGTTTTTTATGGATGTCAATGGAGATGTTGCTTCACTACACTGAATAAACTGCTTTTGGGGGAAAACGGCTTACCATTAAAAACTTTCTTTTTTTTTTATACATTTTGTCATTTTATTACTTTTTTGTGTTAAATTTTGCTATTTAGGTTTGATTTGAAAATGGCTTATCATTCAATAAATCGACAGCCCATCGGCTAATCTTCAACATGTGTGCTCTTAAAAATGAGTTTAGGATTGGTCTATTTTTAGACTTTGTATCCGGAAAAATGCTGTTTTATGAGAGAAATCATGGACAATTGCACGACAGGTATGATTCAGTTTACAGCACTTATCAATTTATATGGTATCCACAAACAGTTGACTGTCGCACAATGAAATTCAATGACATGAAGGCTGTAATGTTATCGGTTGGCCTTTTCGGTTTCTCCAATGTTAGAGCCACGGACCCTTATATCTCCCAATAATAAGGCCATCTCTGGCATAAGGGACACAAAATGAGAAACACTTCAGGAGTTTCGCAGTCGTCATCTTATTGGTTGAATTCTACAGGATTTTCGGGAGTTGCGTTCTGTAATAAATATTGGAGAACAATTGATTATGAATTTTTCTGATAAATTTTCTTCTGAAAAACCTTCTTCTGAAAACTCCCCAGAAATTGAATACATTAAAGACCGGTTGAACGCATTGATTGTAACGAATGAAGATGAAACAGAAAAAAGAAATGTTAATGTCACAGGCAAAGTTGAGATTTCTATGGACGATGTTATAGCTGAACACCTCCAGAGAAAGCCGACAAAGGCTCAACTCCCTCGAGACGAACCGATTCATCGTGCACAGCAGTTAATAAAAATAAGATAAGATAATACACATTTGCAAACAGTTTTATGGTAGAAAATGAAATAAAATGTACAAATGAGGATGTGTTGAATTTACAGGGCAAGCTCAAATTTACTTACATGACATGTTTAGGGGTGTTAAAACCGCATGTGTTTTTAAAGAGAACTGTGAAGCTAGAGAGAGGTCAAAAGGGCTGAGATAGAGCAACTTACCATATAAAGCTTTTAATGTACGTGCTGCATAGAATAAGGCGGCCCAAAAGTTAGGGTTAATATAAAAAGCCTAGAAGTTTTTTTTTTTTCGGGGCCGCATATGAGGTGAAGACTTTTACGTGTTTATGTTATTTTTGCCTCTGGAATTTTTGTCTTTGTATTATTTTGAATCTTTTTAAATAACATAAAATCATGTTGTGGTGATTCGTAAAACTTGTTAAGTCTCAGAGTAATTTTTCCCTATAAATATTTCATGATTTTGGTAAAGGAATATTTATACTGGCAAACGCCCAGTGCATTCGTGATTGAAGTGCATTCGTGATACCCTGAATCGACATCCTACATCCTTAATCTATCAGGTAAGGGCAATATTTAATTGCAACAGATTATGGATATGTCTGAGAATGATTTATTGGTTTTCAGCGGTATAGAAATACAACAGTTCTTTAACGATCCGCCTGGAAACAAAAATCGCTGTGAGGCCAAACCCCCTCAAAAAAGAGGAAAGCCAACTTGTTTACAACTGTGACAATGAGCGCTTATCAGGATACAACTAAACGCTGGATTTTCAAAAGTATGTGAAGTTTGCGGCAACATTGTTGCAGTAAACTTGCATAACATTCTTAAATAAATTATTTATTATTAGATGTACGCCGGTCTGTTATAATAGGGACATCGACGTTACATTTGCACGCCCCTAAACATGACGCAGAACAAAACGAACTGTCATTGGTTGTATTACATGTCATCTGGGCGGCCTTTGGGCGGGTCCTTGACCAGTGAAAGCTACGATGGAGTCCAGACCTTCTGGCATGCAAAAAGGTGACGTAAATGGCCTATGTATACAGGGCTTGACATTAACTTTTTTGCTCACCAGTCACTGTGGCTGGTGGTTTTCCAAAGTTACAAGCCACTCAGCATTTTCACTGGCCACAATTTTCACATCGATACAATGGGGAAAAACTGCCCAATAGATATTTTTAATATTATCTCATAATTTAGCAGCAGGTATATTAGGCTGCTGTCACTTTAAGACCTGACGCACGGATCCATTATACTGTTACACATGCGTTTTCTTTCTCAACTGTTTAGGTTCACTTAAAACATTACTGACTGTGTTTACGTGAATACTCGCCAAGACCAGCATTTTGACATTATTTTGTGTATTAAGATAGATAGATAGATAGATAGATAGATAGATATAGAATAGTAGTTTAATTGAGTCTAATGCTTCAGGGAGTTTAGATTTGAGTTTTTGTCTTGTGCACTAAGGGCAATAAGCAGTGAGGAGATGAGAACAGCTGGTAGATATTTCAGTATCGATATGTATTGAAAAATCTATATTTTTGACAACAATTGTATATAACAAATATATATTATATATAAAAAGTGGCTAATAGGAGTGACGGCATTAGACACCACTACTGAAATCCACCCGCATTTGGAGGGTTGGTGGGTGTTAAGGTGTCAAGCCCTGCCTATATATATATATATATATATATATATATATATATATATATATATATATATGTATATATGTATATATATATATATAGTAATTATAGGCCTGGTTTCACAGGCAGGGCTTAGATTAAGCCAGGATTAGGCCTTGGTTCAAGTAGCTTTTATAAACATGCCTTGGAAAAGAAAACGTTACTGGTGTGAATCTTGAGACAAAACAATGTCACTGACATATTTTAAGATGTGTCAGTGCAAGTTGCTTTCAGTTAAAACAGCTCAAACAGCTCAATATTTTAGTCTGGGACTAGACTTAAAGGGATACTCCACTTTTTTCGGAAATATGCTCATTTTACAACTCCCCCAGAGTTAAACAGTTGAGTTTTACCGTTTTAGAATCCATTCAGCCGAACTCCGGGTCTGACGGTACCACTTTTAGCATAGCTTAGCATAGATCATTGATTCTGATGAGTCCAGTAGCATTTCTTTCAAAATGACCAAAGAGTTTCAATATTTTTCCTATTTAAAACTTGACTCTTCTGTAGTTAAACCGTGTACTAAGATCGACGGAAAATGAAAAGTTGCGATTTTCTAAGCCTATATGGCTAGGAACTACTCTCATTCCAGCGTAATAATCAAGGAACTGTGCGGCTGTACCATGAGTGCAGCAGGCGTAATGATATGACGCAGCGCCTGAAAATAGGTCTAATAGGTTAGACAAACTTAGTCCCGGTCACGTTGGAAGAAGTTACCGAGCTGGGGACTATTTTCAGGCGCTGCGTCATATCATTACGCCTGCTGCACTCATGGTACAGCCGCACAGTTCCTTGATTATTACGCCGGAATGAGAGTAGTTCCTAGCCATATAGGCTTAGAAAATCGCAACTTTTCATTTTCCGTCGATCTTAGTACACGGTTTAACTACAGAAGAGTCGAGTTTTAAATAGGAAAAATATTGAAACTCTTTGGTCATTTTGAAAGAAATGCTACTGGACTCATCAGAATCAATGATCTATGCTAAGCTATGCTAAAAGTGGTACCGTCAGACCCGGAGTTCGGCTGAATGGATTCTAAAACGGTAAAACTCAACTGTTTAACTCTGGGGGAGTTGTAAAATGAGCTTATTTCCGAAAAAAGTGGAGTATCCCTTTAAAGCCTATTCTGTCAAACTGGGGGATTGTGATTGGTGCCCATTTTTAAAATTTAAGCCCCTGAGGAACTGAATACTTCATTCTGATTGGATACAATGTGCGCGTTAAAACTCCACGGAGGCAACCGCTTTGCGTTGGGTGTTTTTTTACTTTCACATTGTGCATAAAAAAATATCCCTAACATTTAAAAAAATGTTATACTTATTTCATAAAACTGTGGAACTTTGTACAATTCCGACGGTGTAAAATCATATCTGACAGAATGATCTGACAAGCACAAAACACAAAATCAGATAGACCAGCAGAAATACTGAAAGAAACTCTGTGACAAACATATAAAACAACCGCCCAAACACATACAGATACACAGAGGCTCTTTCTGATGAGAATACAGACAAGGTGGCGTGACCTTTGACAGACATACAAACAATAACAGGCGGAGAGCGTTCCACTCACTCTTTTATTTTCTGGGTGAGAGGCTGGATAGTCTCTGCAATGCAGTGAGGCGTGCTGTAGTTCTCTCCCTCCTTCTTCAGATAGTCATAGTCCACCAGCGCCCAGTCTCTCAGAGTGAGAGGAACCCCTGTCCCGTCACCATACACCGTTACCTGAAAACCACACGCACAACTGTCCTGAAATCTGTTCAAATGACAGTAAATAAAGCACAGTGAGAGCTATTCCGGTACTATGCTTTCCAGCTAATTTTCTAAAAATGTCTTTTCAGTTGTTTGTTTTCAAAGAACAACATTTTCTAGTTGTTTTTCTTGCTTCTTAATGGTGTATTCTGGTGCCCACAACCAGAAGCCACAAGCTCGTCAAAACTAAAACAAGAAGAGGAAGAGCACAGTTGCTTTTAAAGGCGTGTTGAGGTTTGGCTTCAGAAGTAGAGTGTGTAGTTCTTCCTCATGTTTGTGATTCTTACACAGGGTGTTATATTCAGCCTGGTCAGCATGTATTGCCAAAATGTTTGTCTACTGGCATAAACTCTGGACCACACAGCTGCTTATTCTGACAAAGAATAGCCCACTTAGACAGGAAGATACCATGTGACGAACATGTAGAATAAACAAACATAGTTGTTTAGTCACTAACCCATCCTAAATATAATATATACAGGACATTTTTTAATATAACCCCGATTGTATTCATCTGAATGTCATGTAGACATAGGATGGCTTCAGGGTGAGTAAATCATGGGCTAATTTTTCATTTTTGGGTGAACTATCCCTTTAAAGAGTGCTAAAATGGTATTAATTCTTTGAATTTCATAATAAAATGGACAGAATTTAAAATCTGAGACTTTGTTTCCTATCAAAAGTAAAATTGGACATGATATTGCAAAAAATTTAAATAATGATGTGGCGGTTTTTGTAAAGGAGTGAACAGAAAAAAATAGAGGTCAGATCTGAACTTGGAATAATAGACAATCTGTGAAAATGTAGTTTTAAAAAATCCTTTTAAAGTCCTTGATGACATAAATCTGGAAAACCTGCCACATCTAATGACTAGTTCCTCCTCAAAAGCACTCGCACTTTAGTGACATTTTGACATGTCTCCTGTTATAAGTGTCTTTACCTCATTGTTAAAAGTCACCAGTGCCAGTCTTCGGTGAGGTGAGGTTTTCTGCAGGGTGGACAGCACCATCTGAAGAGCTTCTTGGACTCCCTGGACCCAAAAAAATGGGAGTAACTTCACATGTTTTGTGCCTGTTTATATAAGCAAACCTTCAGAAGTCACCTCTCACCTGCAGTCGTGAAATATATGTGGGTGATCGCATGCTGTTACCTGGAGAGATCTGAGAGAAAAGTACATTTAATGTAAACATAATAATAATAAAAAAAGGGTGTTAAGCCCTGGCCGTCTGTAATGAAAGAAGACAGGCACCTCAGAAGTGACACTCATACTTCCGGAAATGTCCACGCACAGCACAATGAGCATGTCGTCTAGATTCTCATACTCCACGTCCTCGTTGTCGTCCATGTAAAGTATATCCCTGCCTGGAGGAGAGCGCAAGGGAAACCGTCCCGCCTTTAGTGCCGCCAGCGAATAAACGTTCTCCTTCCCGCAAAACTCACAGCTCCACATCTAGAAAAAAAGACACAGGGATCACTTTTAACATGTTATTTCAACACTAATATCAGATGCACAAATGGGTTTTGCACCCCTTGGTATAACTTACAATTGTTGTTTGGCGTGTCTCTGGGCTGCTTGCAGAGGACATGATGGCATTGCATTTCCCACAATGCAGTGGTTTCTGGCTGCTCTGTATAGCAGAAGCTACGGAGACAGAAAGTGAGCTGGTTTGAATTGAAAATTTGGGATTTTTATACTTTCAGAAAAGAAGTTTAGCAGAGTAGCACACCTTTAGTCATGTCCACAAGGCTTCCTACTTTTAGTGACACTACGTTTACATTAGCTTTAAGTTGAGTCTCTTCATTATTCTCCAGACCTGAGAGAAAAGAGAGAGAGAGAGAGAGAGAGAGAGAGAGAGAGAAAAGAGGAAAACTCACTGACCCTGTTTATTAAAAAGTTCAATTTATTTATGCATAACTGAACATTTTCTGTGCATGTTTGTGGAATAAAGGGAGTGTGAATGTGTTCTCACCTCTTGGTGGTAACGGTGGTGGAAGAGAGCTAGATAGACTCTTTCTCTGCTGCATGTTACGGGGCGGTACAGGTGGTGGAACCAACGATGGAGCTTAAAAAAAGTTTATTATAAAAAATAATATTGTTTCGTAGACAAATAAAAGCTGTTCAAATGTTTGGGTGTTTGTCAAAATGTCAAATTCAGTCAATAAATGACAGTGCTTTTTTTTCAATTCATCAAAGAATTTCTTTTTTTTTATCACAGAGCAGCACGACTGTTTTCAACATTGATAATAATCAGAAATGTTTTTTGAGCAGCAAATCAGCATATTAGAATGATTTCTGAAGGATCATGTGACACTGAAGACTGAAGTAATGATGCTGAAAATTCAGTTATTTTAAATTATAATAATATATCACTGTTTTTACTGCATGTATGAATATATAGATATATATCAGCAAGGATTTGTTTAGCACGCACTCATCAACATGCACTTGAGAATGTTCCTATCATCAGTTTTTAACACCCACAAAAAGGATGTGACGTTTTTTTTTTTCCAATGAACTATTTCTTTGCAAGGTAACTTTCACCTTCTTTTGAACTGAAAGAGTGCTGTCTTTTAAGAGCTGCTTTACAGTAGAATTGAATTCTGTTTTCATCACTGAATCATTATTTTCCTGTTAATCACTGTAAAGCTGCTTTGAAACATTCTGCATTGTATAAAGCACTATATAAATAAAGGTGACTTGACTTAAAGTAAATCAAATAAAGTTTAATGAAAAAAATGCTGTTCTTTATCAGAACTAGTAACATTAAAACATTAAGGGTAGGGTAGGCAATTTTTTTAATATATATACTTTTTATTATACTGGTTGAAACTCTTCACAGCCTGATAGCAATCATTAATATTAGTGGTCTAAATATTAAAACATGTACATATATCTTCTGCAAAAGTTTGTTGATTGCATTAATTGCATTCGGTTCTACCTGCCTGTCAACATATGTATTTCCATTACCTTCGCGCAGACATCACACATCATCGGTGTGTTTCTATGCAGAATTGTAGACAGACAGTCACAGAGGGCCACAAACAAACAGTAGCTGCCTTTTACAGTTCCACCTGAACCAAAACAACAAGCTTATGCTTATGTGGTAACTGAAATTAAGAGATAACAACCCGTGACGTTCTACCCGGAGCTTTATGTATTTCTATGTCAACACTATCAATGCCGAAATGAATTTGCAGCAGTCAGGTGGTACAACTAGATCTCTGTAAGTTGTTTATGTTCAATATTATTGTAATTTTGTGTGCTTTGAGACATGAGTTAGTTTAACGCCGTTTCTCGTGACGCTTTGCAGACTCTGCTGTGCGCGTTCATGTGGTTTGAAGGAGGCGTGGCTTTGGAGACGCTCTGAAGGGAGGGTGGGATCTTATGCTTTCAAAGCTAACTTGCTATTGCTAGCCTCTCCAAAATTGCCTTCCCTACCTTTAAAAAAAGAAAACTCATTCCTCATTTCAAGAAGGCTCACAAATACAGAGATAATACAAGCCTCTTCTACACGCATTAGGAACAGTCTTCATAAAGCAATGCTAAAGTAAAAAACAATGTGTCATTTACTCACCTGGTTTCGGAATGAAGGTTACACGGTTGTCGTAAGGATGATCTGAGACAGAATGCGCTCTGGACAGAGCACAGGGAAGAGTGGACGTAGACCCTACAAAACATGAGCAATCGTGTGGGACAGATTACTGACTGACTATGTGTGCAGTACCCCAATACACTATGTTGGGCAAGTTGTCACAATTGGACCATGCCTATTATTAGACACTATTTAATGTTGCTTCAGTAAAACAATTATCAAGCACAAAACAACTGACAAAATTGCAATATTTAAAAGGCAACATGCAATAATATTAAACCAACAAATACATAAGCACATGTGACAACCTGCCCCAACCTGACATTGAATGCAACATAAAAAAACATAGCTAGAGAAAGCAAGATAACTCCCCCTTGATACATTTTTTCTTTCAGTAATGTCTCCTCAGAATTATCTGAGCTCTAATAATAAATGTTTACATCACATGCACAGCATACGACTAACCTTGATTTGAGATTTTAGCTTCATCTTCTGTTAAACTCTCAGACCTCCAGTTACACACAACATGACTGCAAGCAAACTCCATCTCTGTGGGTGACAGAAAAGGAATTGCCACCCAATTGCAATTGCTGCCAAGAAGAAATTATACTTGCGTCAAGTTCTAAAGTTAAAATAGAATCCATTACGCCAACACACCTTAAAACAACAACTTCAGCATTCCATTGGTCATGTTGTGCACACAGAACATGGCAGATAATGTGTTTCTGTGTAGTTTAAAGGCAAGACTCTAGTTCTTTTCTAAGACTTTCATTTCCTGCTAAAATGGTTAACTTACAGTCATTTGATCTCAGTTGCTGAAGACAGTTACACCTGATAAATATCATTTAAAGGGATAGTTCACCCAAAAATGAAAATTCTGTCATCATTTACCCTCAAGTTCTTCTAAAACTGTATGAATTTATTTGTTCTTATGAACACAAAATAATATATTTTGAAGAATGTCGGTAACCAAACAGTTGATGGGCCCCATTGACTTCCATAGTAATTTTTTTCTCTCCATATATGGAAGTTAATTGGGTCCATGACATAATTTTTTATTTTTGGATGAAACTATCCCTTTAAGGAAAGTGAGTATGTGGTGATTATTTTATCTATCACCGTCTCCTTTCTTTTGTCTGTTCTTTCCTTGTCGTTTCTAGCAAGAGTTTACAGAAACCAACCCATGTCTCATATTATAGCCCTATAAGATGTACAAAAATGTCCAAAAGAGTGAGTTATTGAAAATAACAGGTCATATACTCTGACACATTCACCCATGGTAATATACACAGCATGATAGATATAGCCTCATCTACTAATCGCGAGGGCTTCAATCTCAGATATACTATACTAGGTACAGTGTTTAAAAAGTATCTACCTGGTTACTGCAAAGTGAAGTGTCTGCCTGTCATTCAGCTTGCGTAGAAAGCCAGCAACATTACGGTCCTGCTCTTCACGTACCTACTGTGCAGTGTGCACGTTTGACTATGCGTGAAGAGACAGGAAGACAGGAAACTGTGGGTACAAGACTAGAAAAAAAAATAATAAAAGAAACGAAAGAAAGAAGACGCCCAAATAACCTCCTTCACTTAACATGGACTTTGGCTCGGATGTCAGACTAACATTAGGCTGATAAAGAAAATTCAGTCATTAAACATTAACAGTAGTGCAGTGTGACTGCTTTCATAATTCACTCTGTTCATAGAACATCATCACACTTACGTCAGACCATAAATATAGCCTGTCACTCAAGGCTCAATACAGGATTGTCAAGTTACTTCCGTTGACGTGTATATTATTAACCTTTTTTTATTGTGCCGCAGAGAAAGAGAGTCAAACAGATTTGAAATGTCATGAGGGTGAATAAATTATGAAAGGTTTTTTTTTTTTTTTTTGGCTGAGTAAACTATACCTTTAACATCTGATTATTCAAAATGATGTAATCACAGATTAAAATACAGCTTTTTTAAATTGTTTTTTATTAGTTAAATGTATTCATTTCACACATTCACAATTAATACTGCATTTAAAAATTACTTTGGTGTTAAATGAACCTTTAATAATGCTCATTTTGCATTAAAAGCTTAATCCCTTTAAAAAATATATATATTTAAAAAAAAAAATATCAACTACAAGCCCTCTCACTTTTACAATGGTTGGTCTTAGTCACTATTATTGTTTCATTAATGGTAGTGTATGATGGATGGATTATTTTATATTTCCACCATTTTCATTAAAGCTGAAGAGTGTAAATTCTGCTGAGTTAGTGGCACCAAACTACAATACAAAAAATAATTTTTAAACAGGTTTGTGTTAAACACAATTGATTGAGCCAGTATTTCTATGTTGGTCAAAAATAGTTGAATGTTGAAAATGCAGAAGAGCCAGTTTTACACTCTTCAGGGGTGTCAACTTATATCACATTTAACTGGGATCAGAGAAAGTATTTCAACATTTTTCAAATCATTCACATCTTTGAAGATCTGCACAAATCAATGTTAGCAAACCTTTGTGTGTTTTTTTTTTACAAGCCTTTTGCTTTACTGTTCCCTAAAGTGCCAACTTTTTTGAATATTACCGAACAACATCTACTTTGACCCTCAAAAACTGTAGTTGTAGCGGAGGCCTGAAAGAGTTCGGTTCATGTTGTCGCATTGTTGAAAAGACAACTGCGAATCCACTTTGTTGCACTTCAAAAGGACGAGGACTCACACTGGAATTGATGTGGAAAAACTGACGCCATTTTTACTGTTCGTACCACTGTGCTGAGGAAGATCCGGAGCTGAAATTCAGGTATGGTAATGGTCATTTCGTTTCCAACACTTGTTGTAACTGGTCGACCAATCACAACAAACAGGGCCGTCTGAACGAGCAGAGTAGACCAATCACAACAGACTGGGCCATCTGACCAATCAGAGCAGAGTAGGCTCTCAGATAGGAAGGGTTTAGAGAGACTGAATCTTAAATTCAAAGGAACCGGTTACAGACTCTTTGAAAAATTAGGAGATGTGAAATGTATATTATGTTAAAAAAAAAATTCCTTGCATGCATGTAAACCTATTGTAGGAGACCTCCAAAATAAAATTAAGAACCTTTAAAATGGCATAATAGGGGCACTTTAAGAATCTGCATATTGATGGTGAGCTTCTCTAACTATCCGCCTTCAAAGAATGGAGTATGGCCCTCAGAATGGCGGCTACCGCCACGGCACCAGGGTCAGGCTGGGTCAAATGTTCAGACGCAACGTAACTGGCACGTCCGGCCCTTGCAGTGAGACTGCGTGTAGATTCGGCTCCCAAATCTGCTTTCTGTAACAGATAGGCAAGAGCCCAATATTATAGTTGCAAGAAATTATGAGAAAACATAAAAATTGCTAAAGTGATTGTCTATACCTCCACTGCTGCTTGTAGTATAGCCATGTGACCATCAGGAGGTGCTGTGGAAAGTTTCATCAACTCCTCCACAGCAGGGCATAGGGCATCAAGCTAAAAGATAACACAGAGGGTCAGTTTCATCAATGATTTGCAGGTATCAAAAGATTTGATTTAATAAAAGGTCCAAGGATAAGACTCGCAGGTTAATTATTTCAAAAACACTGCCCAGGCAGATTAATCATTGATACATGGATATAAACGGTCAGTAGTGTTTGCCAATAGCCTACACATATTTATCCAAAATACTGATCATGTACATTCAGTAAACTATTCAGGCAAACAGGGAACTACACTACTGTTCAAAAGTAAGATTATTTTTTGAAAGAAATGAATACTTTTATTCAGCAAGGATGCATTCAATTGGTCAAAAGTGACAGTAAAGGCATTTATAATGTTGCAAAAGATTTCTATTCCGAATAACTATCAGTTTCCACAAACAATGTTGGAAACGGTTGTGCTGCTTAATAAGAAATGTTTCTTGAGCACCAAATCTTTCAAAGGATCATGAGACTGGATTAATGATGCTGAAAATTCACAAAAATGTCACAATACTACTGTTTTTACTGTATTTTTGGTCAAACAAGTGCAGCCTTGGTGAGCAGAAGAGACTTTTTTCAAATTTAAAAAATCTTCAGAGAAAAAAGATGACCTCAAACTTTTGAATGGTAGTGTAATTCATGCATATGTTAACTAATACGCTTTTACTATTTGCTAATTAAAGAATAGAGATTACCAATTTGTGTGCAACAATTACTAAAACAAGAATTTGACTCTTAATTCCTGTCTCAATCATACCATGGTCCGATCTCCTGGTTCAGCACCTCCATATCTGTCGGAAAAAAACAAGAAATACATTTGCAATAAAATGACACACATCTTTATACTTTGTGCCAAACTGTAAACTTGGCAACGTGTATATTCTAATATACTGAAAATACTAATGTATGAAGGAAACCAATTGAGAATGAGTTCATTTAATACTGGTGTCCCTGACGTACAACATTTTCCTAAATCAACATCTTTGTTGATCCTGGAACATCATTCCAATCAACCAATCAGATTTAAGGGACAAGTTTACAGTTTATGTCACGTTTAGGGTTACAGCCATTGTTAGGTGCTTCTACATCAGTGTTATTCACCATCATTTCCCTCTGATTTTAGGGATAACTTATGGGTAGGGTTAGGTTTAGGGGTAGGGATAGGGTTAGGACTACATTTTCAGACAGAACCTGACTTGGCAAAAATCACAATGACCCGCCACTGACCTTTTCATGGCCTCGGTCCCAGCATGCAATGCCTTGGCCCAAGCAGCACCATCACTGTTTTGTTTGAGATAAGGGGCAGCCGCACACAAAAACAAGCAATATAACTGGGGAGAAAAAGATAACGGATCATTTGATAATTTCATGAGAAAGACATAATTCAGTTCACACCACAACTATAATGATAAAGGCATAAAGGAACGATATCATTGGAATCACTTTAATAAAAAAAAATTCCAGATGATGAACGATAAAAACATTGACAGCCAATCAGAATCCACCAGACTTGTAAGAGCTCGAGCATTTAAAGCAGCAGCCAACTGCAGTGCGCGCTTAGAATAAACAGAACATTATCAACCACTGGTGTGGATGCTAATTTTGTTTTTGTTCTTGGTGTGAACGGGCCATTAGAGTAATTTATCAGCTCAAGCACTGGTCTAGCGCGTCAAGTGTCTGAACACATTCACATACCGCCCCTGATGATCCTCCCATCCTTTCCTGGACCAACAGACCCAGATCTGCTAGAAGCTGGCCAAGGTTTCCAGGGATTCGACTGGTCTGGAGCCACTCCTGAATGGCTGAAGTAGACCACATTGTGAAGGCAAGTGAAACATTTTGACAACATTATACATGAACACAAAATTAAGCAATATGTTGGTTTAAATAATATGTGTACTGTTTAAATGCTGAAAAAAAAAAGTTTTACCATTAGCTAAAAGAGCATGTGTGCTCCCACAATCTCCATCCCCTGCTGCGCGGTCCAACGCATTGAGTTCCTCTTGGCGCTGCAGGAGGACCTTGCACACGGACTCCAAAACCAGGCGAATGACGGAAGAAAGCGAGCCTGTGAAGCAGCACCAATGTGTCAATGAAGTGCTTCAGGAATTTCAGTAAATATACAATACTGTTCAAGTCAGATTTTTTTCAATACTTCAATACTAAAAGATACATTAAATTGACAGTAAAGACATTTATAATGTTACAAAAGGTTTCTATTTCAATGCTGTTCCTTTGAACTTTTATTTTCATCAGAGAATTCTGATTCATCTTTACCATCACAGGAATAAATTACATTTTAAAATATACTGAAATAGATAACAGCTACTTAAAAATGTGTATATTTCACAATATTACTGTTTTTACTGTATTTAAAATAAATAAATGCAGCCTTGGTGAAAATAAGAGACACCAAGGACGATAAAGATATAGTTCTAAAATTGTTCTAAATATAAAAGAATAGCAGAGTCCACACCACAAGTTTAACGATAACGGCACAGAAGAACGATACCGCTGGAATCACTTTCAGAACTATTAAAAATATTGACAGCCAATCAGAATCCACACAGCTTTCAGAGCTGGAGCATTTAAAGCGACAGACGACAAAACTGCAGCGTGCTTATAATAAACAGAACGATATCGTGGTGTGGACCCTGGTGTGGACGCTAATATAGGTATCATTATAGTTTTATAGGTTTATAGGCCTTTATTCTCACCAAGACTTGCACTGGCCCCAAGCTTTTAAACAGTCGTGCATTTATATTATTTTATTATCAGTAAATGTTAATTATTAATTATGTTCATTATTTTTTATAAAGAATTTATGTATATTATTAGTTGAATAGTTTCTTTGTGTTCTTTTTAAAGAGGTGGTATAACGCCCTTTTCACAAGATGTAAAATATGTCTTTGATGTCCCCAGAGTGTGTATGTGAAGTTTTAGCTCAAAATACCCCACAAATATTTTTATATAGCATGTTAAAATGGTCACTTTTTGAGGGTGAGCAAAAACGCACCGTTTTGTGTCTGTTCCTTTAAATGCAAATGAGCTGCTGCTCCCGGCACAGAGGGCGGAGCTTCAAGAGCTTGTGTCATTTTATCTCACACAGACATGCACTGAAAATTTCAAAAACTTTTAGCCTTTTATTTTCAAACCGGAGTCAGATGATGTCAATGATGGAGAGACTCAAGAAGAAGTGATAACATGTAGAAGCAACAGGACGTTTACTGAATGGTTAGTTGTAGGGATGGGACGGTATGAAAATTTCATATCACGATAATGAAAATCAACAAACAACAAATAAAACAAGCACAGGGTTCGTACGGGTGCTTGAAATCCTTGAAAGTGCTTGAATTTTGATGTTGTGTTTTCAAGGTTTGAAAAGTGCTTGAATTTTGGATAAAATGCTTGAAAATGCTTGAATTTGTAACTGTATTTCTTTCACAAGAAATATCTTTCTGACGAAATAGTTCTTTATTAAATGTAGAAAAAAAATGTAGCCCTTTAGAATCAGATACAGATTGATTTGCGTTACGCTGGCCAGAGCAAAAGTAGGCGGAGTTTTCATTTTGATTTCCGCGGTTGTATGGATGCACCGTTTTTATTGGCCACGCAGCGGCAACAGTTGAACTATTTTAAACTTTGACCGCGGCGTGCGCGCGAGCTCGCTGAGCTCCGCTTTGGTCCGAGTTGCGCGGCGCAACAAGCCATCGGTTTCATTTCATAGCGCAGCGCGGTCCGCGTCCTATCTGAAAGGGCCATTAGTGACTGAGAGTACTTGGTGTGATAATGTAATGTAAGTATTGCATGTCCGTTATGTCACGTTCATTTGTGGAATATGCAGTGAACATTGCCAAAATTACAGAACTGTAACGTGCAAATTAACCTGCTAACGTTAGCCCAGTGCATATTGTTCAAACCTTGTCTATATCAAGAATGTGTCCCAGAACGGGAAGGCCTGTCAAATATTTCTGTTCAAATCCTAAGTCTTCATATTTGAAATTAATTCAGTTTTACAGCCTATAAATCACATTATCTGGTTAGCAATATTTGGACATTAAGATAATGAAAACTATATTATTCATATGTTTTAGCTATATACTTAGTGATACATTTTGAAGAATAAAACTTGTGATTGGCTTAAATATTAGGGCTGCACAATATATCGAAATATTGCAAATGTATATATTACAATATGCATAATTGCATATCACAACGGCTTGCAATAACTTGGGTCATGAACAAAAGACAAAGAAAATGCTCACTGCTTTTGTCTGAATAGGCTAACTTTTGTAGCTTTAATAAGAATCAGTATATTTAATTCATGCAGTGAAAACTAAGCAGTGTTTATTTTTACATTTGATTAATCAGTTTCTGTTGTTAAATAAACCTAATGTAGGATAACCTGAACCCCTGAACCCCAGTGATGTTAAAATAACACTTCTTATGCTACAGTAAAACACTGATGTTCACTGTCAGAAGTTGTAGGGATATTTTCTTATCACAAAAAGAATGTGAAACACGTATGTGTAGGTTATATCATTTTAAAGATAATTGAAGTTAATTTGACACACTTTAAGCATTATCGTATCACATATTGAATATCGCATTATTTAATGAGTTATCGCATATCTAATTTTTCTTCAATATCGTGCAGCCCTCTGCTATTATGAAACATTTGGCTGTTTATCTCTTTTGATGTGATAAAAACACTAAATAATAATTTTAACTATGTATTGGTATGTAATTTACGGTAGTGTAAGGTGCTGGAAAAAGCTTTAAAATGGACCTGGAAAGTGCTTGAAAAGTGCTTGAATTTGACCTTGGAAAAAGTGTACGAACCCTGCAAGCAGCTCTAAGCACTTTTTTAAGCAAGATTATATTCTGTGGCATTTCCTTCCTTATAATGACCGTCGTCAATAGCAACGCATTATAACAGCGCACATGCATCACAACGGACGCGCACGCGCTCTCTCGTTTCATTCAAATACAACTTGCCGTCTTGCGTCTCCGTTTTCGATTGTATTGAAAATGAAATCAGAGTTGATTTATTGTTTACTGAGTTTGATCATATTTTTGTGATCATGAAAGATTTAAAACATTAATCTGCCTTCCGCCATTCCTTCTCGAATAAAAAAACAACAACATTGCGAGCTGCGCCTGCGTCAGACTGTTGGTGGACAGGATTTACAGTGAGTTATGAAAATCGAGATAATCAAACACGGTTTTAATGATAATTCAATTTTAAACGATAATACTAACCGTCAGTACATTTTATCGTGGTTTATAGCGAAACCGGTAATCGTCCCATCCCTAGTTAGTTGATGAATTTATGTAGCTTATGTGTAGTTATCTTCTAGTCATTGATTATCATATTCTGTCTTGATAATCTATAAATCATTTTCAGGGGGCAGGTTTATGTAAATTTTAGGGTTGGTGATGTCACTAACCCGGGAGGAATGTCGTGTAGTCCCTACCAGCCGTTTGTTGTAGTCCTTAAAAAGCAATTTCTTAAAAAGCAAATATCTCCCTTTGCTTTGAACTTTGAGCATTGTAACTTTGCAGATGTTGTTTATGCTCAAACAGCAGCATTACACACTAACTAAAGTTTAAAAAAAAAATCAACCACCCCTTTAATGTCATTGAGGCACATATGACCATATTTTGAAAAATGTATATTTTGCACTCCTCTCTACCTTCATGATATTTCTCTGAAGCTGCGGCAGGTTTTTCTGCAGGTTCCATGAACAGGTTCCTCCCACTCACAGAGGTCGTGCTGAGGTTAGGCCAGGCCGGGGCTGTGGTTTTAGCATCTGAGAAAGACAAATCAGTGATGTATTTAAAGTGTATATCTATATTAGTTGCGAGCGGTAACTTTTTTAACCGGGTATGCTGGGTGATGTGTTATGTCAAAAATGCACCTGGTGCACGTTGGATGGATGCGCGTCTGCTTACCCGAAACTATCAGTGAGTGGCAGATTTAAAGAAAATTACCGTCGTTTGGCAAATAAATAAATGACAGAGTTACATACGTATTACTAACATTTTATCATGCAAGCTTTATGATACACCACAAACAAGGGAATTTATAGTAATTTATAGTGTTAATACTAATCAGCGAGTCCATGAATGACTTGGGTATACATATATATATATATATATATAGTGAGTATACTGTATATACAATATACAAATCAGTGACACTTCACATACACTGCACTACATGCTATATATGTATGTGTACACTGTAAAAAAAGAAAAGTTGACTTAACTTAAAATTGTAAGGCAACTTGCTGCACAGATTTTTTGAGTTGACTCAACTAATAGAGTTTACTCAACTAGAGATGTTATAGTTGAGTCAACTCAACTATAGAGATGTTTTAGTTGAGTCAACTCAAAAAATCTGTGCAGCAAGTTGCCTTACAATTTTAAGTTAAGTCAACTTTTCTTTTTTTACAGTGTATATATACACAGTATATACTGTAAATTCACTACATATGCATTCATTTCAGAGTATACTGGCAAATTAGCAATTTTATCATCTTAAAGATGCTGTGTGCAGTGAAACTTTGTTCATGCGTTTAATATTCATTTTAGCTCTGTCATTATAACACTCATTTTCTGAGGACTAACTAATGATTCCAATGTCATCCAGTTAAGTGTGCATGTAAAATTGGATTTAAAGCGAACGCACCAAACAGTCTGAGCATCTCTTCATCAACCTTCATTAAAGAAAGAGACATTCCCGCCATCTCCAGTGATGTCATGAACGATCCCGACATCACCCTGACAACCAGCACACCACGCTCCTCTGAAAAGGAGAATCGAATCAAACGCAGTCAACACCAGTTGAAGACCTCTAGTTTCCAAACAGTATAATGAAATGCAAATATTAGGATATAACAAGATCATTTATTCAGTTCTATATTATTTTGTCTAAAATTGAATGTTTTAAATCTAGTGTTGTGCTACTTGAGTCTCACCTAGGCAGTGTACAGCTGCTTTGGAAACCACAGCTATTTCCAAACATGAAAGACCACCAAGATTATTCACACACAGCACCACCTTGTCTCCTGTTAGAGAAATACATTTTTGAATACACATTCATGCAAACGCACACCTTCTGAATCAACCCTGTGCTGACCAGTTACACATCATACCTGACTTCAGGGACAGATGCGATTTGTTTGAGGAATCAGTCATGTGACTTATTATAGTTTTCACAACTTCATCGGCAGAGGCCACCTGAAAAAAATAAAATAAAATCAAAACCATCAATCTCAAAAGACCATACATTACTCTTTACTGTAGGACTGGATGAACAGCATTTTGAAAAGACTCACTTTTGATCTCTTAATACCTGGTTCTCCATGGATCCCTATACAAATAAATATAATGTACATTTTCATATATAAATATAGTATATAAACATTCTTTTTTTAAAGGATTTGACATGCAAGGACACATGAAATTGATCAGCAAAAGACATTTATAATTTTACAAAAGATTTCCTTTTTTAAATAAATGCTTTTCTTTTGCTGGTCTATTTATCAAGAGTCCTGAAAAAATGTATCACGTTAAGTAAAAAGTTAAATGTATCTGCTGTCAAATCAATTAATTGTGATTATACACAAACATAAAAGCTATATACACGTACTTACTTCTACATAAAATAACATTTTAAAATAATCGTTTTTTTTTTTTATCTTTACTCTTTTTGTTATAGATCTCTCTTACCCAGTCCCAACTCCATCTCTCCTGGTGGAAGCTGGAAAGATGGAAGGCATCCGGGAACACTGCATGGAGACAGACTAACACCCAATGTGCCTGTTAAAACAACAATATATATAATGTCAGTGTGTATATATATAAATACAGTATATTGCCTGGCACAGTGGTTGGACTTTCACAATTATTATTATTATTTTTTTGGTACTGCAACATTTAAGCTATAACAACCCAAATGGTACTATGCTGGTCTTTCTCACCAATATTTTGTGTTGCTTTGTTCACCCATGCAACAATTTCATCCAAAGGACAGCCTTTCTCTGCTAGAGCTCCAGCTAGCTAAAAAGAAACATGGCATTTATTAAAAACCAATCAAATTGATTAATATAGCCGTGTCAAGCTGATTCTGGTACCTTATGAATGAACACAGTTCCACACAAGCCTCTCCTGCCGGCCTTGCTGGGCTGAGCGAAGGCGCAGTCATCAGCCACAATCACCATGTCCACCTGGACGCCCTGCAATCTGGCCTGTTCGACAGCTATGCCAAAGTTTAGACGGTCACCCGTGTAGTTCTTCACGATGAGCAGGACTCCTGAGGCGCCTCCCTTCCACAGAGTCAGGATGGCAGCCAGCACACTTCCCGGAGGAGGGGACGCAAACACTGCTCCCGCCACAGCTCCGGACAGCATCCCCCTGCCAATGTAACCTGAGTGAGAGTGAGAGTAGCTCAAGTACAGCAATGGCACTTGCAACACCAAGTTCAAAGGTTCAATTCCCAGGGAATGCATAAACTGTTACAACTGTTCATATGCAAGTCATGTTTGCTAAAAGCATGCATAAAAGTACATTTTTTTTTTTTTAAAGAAGTCTCTTATACTCACCAAGACTGCATTTTTGGGATCAAAAATTACAGTAAAACAGTAGTATTGTGAAATATTTTTTCAATTTAAAAGAACTTTTAAAATGCAATGTCAATTTTCAGCATCATTACTCCAGTCTTCAGTGTCACATGATCCTTCAGAAATCATTATAAAATGCTGATTTGATTGCTGCTCAAGAAATATTTCTTATTTTTATCAATGTTTAAAGCAGTTGTGCTGTGGAAACAATGATGCATTTTGTGAGGATTCTTTGATGAATAGAAAAATGTTATCTTTTTTTTACATTATAAATGACTTCTGGTCAATTGAATGTGTCCTTGCTGAAATAAAAGTAATAATTTCCTACAAATCTTTTCTTAAAAGATTTTTTATATAAAAAATTTTTTTTACTGACCCCAAAGATTTTAACAGTAGTGTAAATGTTATAAAAATGGACTATGCAACCACAAACTTTAAATAGCTGTAAAATCACCTTCAAACTGCAAACAAACCAGTTTAAGGACCAACCAGGAATACATTTGTGATATAATGTATAGACCTATGTAGCTCCGCCCCTTTTCAGCGGTCTGTATTTTCACAGCGATTTGCGTGTTTATTAATGAACGGCTCGTTTTAAAATCTTCCCGGTCGATTTACATTTGTTAAGTCATCTGCTTTAAACATTACAGTCCTCATGATAACTTTCGTTAACTTTACATTAAGTAAATCCACTTAAAAAGCTAATTACTCCTGGACAGAAATGCCATATAAATATACAGAGCGACCGCAAAACGGAAGTTAAAAGACAATATTCCAAAGATGGCGGCGCCCTTGTTTCTCTGGTGCATAAGGTCTATTAAAATGATACAGTATCATATTCCCTCTTGGTGAGCACAGGGCTTTACTTTAATGTTTTGTCAGGTGACCTAAAAAGTGCATCATATAATCTAAAAGAACCTGTTTTATTAAAGTCAAAAATATGATTTAAAATGTCTGGTTCCACCTGACTACATCAGATTACAGCAACTAATGTAATTGTAATAACTAAATCATATGTTCTTCTTCTTCTTTTTTTTTTTTTTTTTTAAAAATACAGTTACGAACATTGCACAATAGAATAGAGGAGGTGCTGCTGTTTCACGCATTACCTGCATGTGCGGGTTCATGGCCAGATCCTCCTCCGGACAGCAGCGCTACCTTTCCCTTAATGTTCTCCAGATCGGCCCGCAGCACAACTCTGTGCCCCCGCAGCAGCGCCAGACCCCCGGTACTCCTGACGAGACCCTCCAAAGCCTCGTCCACACACTTCTCAACCGAGTTCAATAATTTACTCCGCACCTGCTCCAACCGTATAAAAAGAATACATTAGCCAGTCACTACTGAACAGTTGTTTCAAAATCATATGCTTTGCACAATCAACATGTAACAAGTTTGTTGCAATATGCCTGCAGGAGACACCGTTACACACCTCCATCACGCCTGCAGTCAGTGCACAACCTTCGTCCTTTGATCACTTCCGCAACGATGACGTCACGAAGCCCGCCCAGAGAATGTCTAGATAGATACAGAGCCGTTGAAAAACATATTTAACGGCTCTGGATAGATATATGATCTCTATGCTCTGGCCCGCCCCAGAACACTTCTTCTTCTTCTTCTTCTTCTTCTTCTTTTAGTTGTCTGGCCGTTCACTCCATAGGAGCATTACCGCCACCTACTGAATATTTTATCCACCTGGGTGATGAATCTGTTTTCTTTTCTTTTCTTTTCTTTTCTTTTCTTTTCTTTTCTTTTCTTTTCTTTTCTTTTCTTTTCTTTTCTTTTCTTTTCTTTTCCCTTTCCTTTTCCTTCCTTTCCCCTTCCTTTCCTTTCCTTCCTTCCTAAAAAAAAAAAAAAAAAAAAAAAAATTTAAAGGGATACTCCACTTTTTTCGGAAATATGCTCATTTTACAACTCCCCCAGAGTTAAACAGATGAGTTTTACCGTTTTAGAATCCATTCAGCCGAACTCCGGGTCTGACGGTACCACTTTTAGCATAGCTTAGCATAGATCATTGATTCAGACGAGTCCAGTAGCATTTCTTTCAAAATGACCAAAGAGTTTCAATATTTTTCCTATTTAAAACTTGACTCTTCTGTAGTTAAACCGTGTACTAAGATCGACGGAAAATGAAAAGTTGCGATTTTCTAAGCCTATATGGCTAGGAACTACTCTCATTCCGGCGTAATAATCAAGGAACTGTGCGGCCGTACCATGGGTGCAGCAGGCGTAGTGATATGACGCAGCGCCTGAAAATAGGTCTAATAGGTTAGACAAACTTAGTCCCGGTCACGTTGGAAGAAGTTACCGAGCTGGGGACTATTTTTAGGCGCTGCGTCATATCACTACTCCTGCTGCACCCATGGTACGGCCGCACAGTTCCTTGATTATTACGCCGGAATGAGAGTAGTTCCTAGCCATATAGGCTTAGAAAATCGCAACTTTTCATTTTCCGTCGATCTTAGTACACGGTTTAACTACAGAAGAGTCAAGTTTTAAATAGGAAAAATATTGAAACTCTTTGGTCATTTTGAAAGAAATGCTACTGGACTCGTCTGAATCAATGATCTATGCTAAGCTAAGCTAAAAGTGGTACCGTCAGACCCGGAGTTCGGCTGAATGGATTCTAAAACGGTAAAACTCATCTGTTTAACTCTGGGGGAGTTGTAAAATGAGCATATTTCCGAAAAAAGTGGAGTATCCCTTTAAGGGAGGTGGATACCCCACGCCCCAGAACAGGAGTGCTCATCTCCAATTTATATATTTTTAACTCTTTCCCCGTCATTGACGGAATTGTCCCAAACTGTTTATATATGTAAATAAAAGCCTACATTTAATCTGTTCATCATATAACGCGAACGAGTCTCTTCAGAAAATTTTGACTAAATTCATTTAATGAACTTTTTGAAGCATCAAAGTGGTAGTTGCATTGCTGTCAAAGGAGGGATAGAAATGGGTCAGATTTTATTAAAAAATATCTTCATTTGTGTTCTGAACTGAAATTCTTACGGGTTTGAGGGTGAGTCATTTTCAAACAGAATTGTCATTTTTGGTTGAACTATCCCATTAATTCTGAGTTTTAATCTCCTATATAAATCCTGCTTTTATGACCAAAATGACCAATGCATGACCAATTATTCTCTAGAGTATGTTTGTAGAAACAATAATAATAATCAAAATAATAATATACTTAAATAGTAAACTCATATCCACTTTTTCCTCTCTTTATTATTAAATATGATTACAATTTACTACATCAGCAATATAACTAAGCACATATCTCATTTACACAACATTGATGTTCTTCATCATTCATATATACTGTGTGTATATATATATATATATATATATATATATATATATATATATATATATATATATATACATATTATCATTGTTATTATTATTTATTTTATTTTATTTTTTTACCAGATCATTACGCTCAAAGTGTTTATTTAATGCAAGCAAATGAACAAAACTAACAAATACAAAGTTATATTTGAAGAAACTTTGCAAAGGACTACATTTGTATTAAACATAAAGGCCCCCGCATTTTTATGGTTAATCTTTTCTAGTGAATGGCAATTTCTTTTGCTTGGACAGAAAGAGAATGGATTGCATTACACTGCTTGGTCCCATTATCCATAAATTGATGCCCGCTAGCAGGCAAAAAGTATAGTTTGACAAATGTCCATTCATAATGATCAGGAAACATTCCAGGCCATATGGAACAGATATGGAAACTAGAATGCCAGTGATAATTACAAATGCCCTCTTTTTCTGATGGTGCATCCCTTCCTTCTGTGTTTCACCAGGACTTGGTCTCAACAGGATCTTGAGCACTCCTAGACTACAAGTAGTGATCACCAACAGGCTGATTGCTAGGTAAGAAGTGTAGACCTCAGTTTGGGTGTGTGGATAGGTCCAAACAGAAAGTCCTCCATAAACTACACTCAGCATCCAGACCAGTCCAGCACTGATATATCTGTGCTTCACAAAGGCTGGGTTGCGGTACATCGCAGGATGAGCCACAGCTATGTAGCGCTCAACACAAATCAAGCTGTTCATAAGGGGTCGTCCAACCATGTAGCTTCCAGAAAATAATACAGAAATGGTCATTGTGTATTCATAGTTAAAGAGAAAGGCAACCATACAAACGCAATAAAGTACCATCACAAAAACCTCTAGTGCAGAAAGGTTCATTGTAAAGATTTCTGAGGCTGCCAGACGTCCCCTAATCCTAATATTACTTGTGCCCAGCCAGAGGACCCAGATTTGGATGGGCAGGAGGAAAATTAAGTCTAGTGCTATTACAGAAAGATGAAGTGAATACCCTGGCTCTGTGCATTGGAACCCAAAAGAAGATGTTTGGTTCTTGGAGACAGTGCTGTTCATGTTTCTCTTCAAGTTAAATATGCAAGAGTTCCTAAAGGACATCAAGAACAACAAATAATGAAATAGTAGCAATGAATATACATTCCAATGTAAAACAACAAGACCAAGAAATGTATTCAGTATATTACACTGACCTGATGTTGGACAGATCAGCGTGATTTCAGTGTCGTTCCTGCAGTGTCGATTCTCTCACGTTGGTTTCATCACATATGTCACATTTGTTTGCATCTGTATCTCTATGTGTGCTTTATGAAAGGAAAATATGCAAATATGGAATGAAAAGCAGCATTTTAAAAACATGTGTTCATTTGAGTATGTGTTCACAGTTTTATATTGCAGAATTTGACTGTAAATGTCATATTTACTGCTCTGATTTGTTAATGACAATAAGATTGATGTGTATTGTGTCCATGGACATTTGTTTTATCGATTTTGAGTAAAAACTGTGAATGTATTAGGGAAGTGCTTGACTTGTCACTTTTTTGCCTTTACATAGGCGGTAAAAAATGTTTTTATTAAAGAAGTGTCTTATGCTCACCAAGGCTACATTTGATGAAAAATACAGTAATATTGTGATTTTTTTTATTATTATTATTTTAAAATGTAATTTATTCCATTTACAGTTTTTCTCAGTCGCTTTGGTGCGTTTTTCACATCATCCCTAACATGTGCAAAATAATAAGTGCATTTCTCAGAACAATTTGTACAAACTGCAATATACAATAGATATGTTTCTAAAGCTAGTCAGTCACTAAAAATCCTTAGTACATCTCTCAAAAGTAAATATTCATGCCAATGATCATGTCAGTGTCATCAGAATGATAAGTCATTTAGTCATTGTTCACGAACAAGCTCGTCAAAATGTTTAGGCATGTTGTCAATGTAACTGTGTACTTTGACACTATTACCAGATGTAAACTTAGGCTACAGTTTGGATGACAGTTACTGTATTGAAAATGCACAAGGCTGCACTTCTATGGCATATATCAATTTCAAAAGTACTATTTACATATTACTGTATGTGGGTGATTGATTGAAAGAGACAAAAGAGATTTTGTTTTTCACAGCTTTTACTAGTGCTACTTTATGAAAGAAAAAAACAAAATAATTTACAGTAAGAAAAAGACAAGGGGCACAGAGGAAAATAAAAACTAAATTAGAAAGAAACACAGGAAAGGCATAACTTTGCCCGCAGGCCGCAGCACTGTTCTAGTGCTGTCTCTGCACAAGATGCACCTTTGAGCAGTTTAGACAACTGGTTGATTGTTGGTTGAACTAACACTTTACATTCCTTGAGTGAGGGTCAGTTTCACCTGCACGAGTCATCAATTCACGTTTTTGTACAAAAGGTCTAATAGAAATGTGTAAAACTATGCTTGACAGTTTATGACAAATAGTTACAGTTTTTCTCAGTCGCTTTGGTGCATTTCTCACATCACTATTTACATTTGCACAACAGTTAGTTCAACCTCCACAACATTTAGTCATGTGTGCACATCATAGTAGCAGTTTCTCATTCCTTCCAACAAATTGCAAATGCTTTTGGACATGCAACAATTGCTTTCATACAACTCTCTGCTGTTTTATAACATTATCATTTGCTTATGTCATGTCAGTCAAAATTAACTATACTTGTGAATGCTGAATAGTCACTCCATATAAAACTAATAGTCCTCATTTCATTGCTTGAGTCATTACATACAAAAATGTTGAACTAGTTGTCAAAATCTGTCAAGCAAATTTTACACATTTTTTAAAATCTTTTTTCCCTGAAAATGTCTCCTAAATTGAACAATTTCTCTCAGGTGAATCTCAGCTTTCACTGATGAGGATGTGCATGAATGATTACAGTACTATGTATGTTCAGTTCCAATATGCACTGCAATATTGTTTACAGTTGTGCACGGCTCTACCCAAAGGGAGTTTATGTTTGTTGTAAATAAGGGTGTATTTTTTCTTTTGCACAATGCTGTGAACAAATTAGAATTGCAAAGAGCATATGCAGTAAAAATGTGAAACATATTCAGTGTCTTGTACTCAGTTACCTCACTAAATACAGTAATGTGTAACTTTACTGTATTTTTCAAATGGCTGTGCAAATAGTATATGCTGTCTTGAGCATTTTCAGGTAGTGTCACCAAGACCTGACTTTTTTGCTTTGGAAAACATTTAGAGAGTAAACTGTCATAATGAAAACGTGACAAAGCCATTTGACTATCTTGTTCATAAACAATGGTGTCAGGACTTTTCATTTTGATGACACTGACACTTTCATTGACATGAATACTTGCTTTTGAGGAATGAGCTATCCATTTTGAGCAAGTGACATGCTTTTGCAGGTTATCAACTAGGTTTTGCAGTTTGTACTAATTGTTTTGAGAACTGCATTAACTGTTGTGCAAATGTAAATAGTGATGTGAGAAATGCACCAAAGCGACTGAGAAAAACTGTAATGAAACTGTATGAACAAGATAGTCAAATGGCTTTGTCATGTTTTCATTATGACAGTTTACTCTGTAAATGTTTTCCAATGCAAAAAAAGTCAGATCTTGGTGACACTACCTGAACATGCTCAAGACAGCACTATATACTATTTGCACAGCCATTTGAAAAATACAGTAAAGTTACACATTACTGTATTTAGTGAGGTAACTGAGTACAAGACACTGAATATGTATGTTTCACATTTTTACTGCATATGCTCTTTGCAATTCTAAATTGTTCACAGCATTGTGCAAAAGAAAAAATACATCCTTATTTACAACAAACATAAACTCCCTTTGGGTAGAGCTGTGCACAACTGTGAACAATATTGCAGTGCATATTGGAACTGAACATACAACATACATAGTACTGTAATCACTCATGCACATCCAGATGTTCCTCTCTGTCTGGCCGCATAATTTCATTACATCACAGCGAATATCATCTCTTGCTCAATTGCAAATTGTTCAATTTAGGAGACATTTTCAGGGAAAAAATTTGTAAAATTTGCTTGACAGATTTTGACAACTAGTTCAACATTTTTGTATGTAATGACTCAAGCAATGAAATGAGGACTATTAGTTTTATATGGAGTGACTATTCAGCATTCACAAGGATAGTTAATTTTGACTGACATGACATAAGCAAATGATAATGTTATAAAACAGCAGAGAGTTGTATTAAAGCAATTGATGCATGTCCAAAAGCATTTGCAATTTGTTGGAAGGAATGAGAAACTGCTACTATGATGTGCACAAATGACTAAATGTTGTGGAGGTTGAACTAACTGTTGTGCAAATGTAAATAGTGATGTGAGAAATGCACCAAAGCGACTGAGAAAAACTGTAGTCTGCACAATTGGTGTCATGTGGTGTTGGTGAATTTATTTTGACACTTTAAATGCTAAAAGTGTTTTAGGTTGAGCACAGGAGTGTTTAACTGATTCAAACAGAATTAGACCATATGATGGTTGTGTTTATGTTATGACAACAAAATAAGGTTTTTATAAGACATTGTATAGTTTTGACAAAAGTGTTCCATTTTGCAAATGATCTGAGGTGTTGTGTTACTTTGGTGTAGTGTTGTGCTAATTGTGTGAAGGGGGTTGAAAACGCGGGCCCTGTTTTCAAAATTGTGCTTAAGCAATTGAAAAAAAACTGTAATAGCACATATCTCATTTACACAACATTGATGTTCTTCATCATTCATATATATATATATATATATATATATACACACACACATACGTATATTATCATTGTTATAATTATTATTATTTTTTTTTTTTACCAGATCATTACGCTCAAAGTGTTTATTTAATGCAAGCAAATGAACAAAACTAACAAATACAAAGTTATATTTGAAGAAACTTTGCAAAGGACTACATTTGTATTAAACATAAAGGCCCCCGCATTTTTATGGTTAATCTTTTCTAGTGAATGGCAATTTCTTTTGCTTGGACAGAAAGAGAATGGATTGCATTACACTGCTTGGTCCCATTATCCATAAATTGATACCCGCTAGCAGGCAAAAAGTATAGTTTGACAAATGTCCATTCACAATGATCAGGAAACATTCCAGGCCATATGGAACAGATATGCAAACTAGAATGCCAGTGATAATTACAAATGCCCTCTTTTTCTGGTGGTGCATCCCTTCCTTCTGTGTTTCACCAGGACTTGGTCTCAACAGGATCTTGAGCACTCCTAGACTACAAGTAGTGATCACCAACAGGCTGATTGCTAGGTAAGAAGTGTAGACCTCAGTTTGGGTGTGTGGATAGGTCCAAACAGAAAGTCCTCCATAAACTACGCTCAGCATCCAGACCAGTCCAGCACTGATATATCTGTGCTTCACAAAGGCTGGGTTGCGGTACATCGCAGGATGAGCCACAGCCATGTAGCGCTCAACACAAATCAAGCTGTTCATAAGGGGTCGTCCAACCAGGTAGCTTCCAGAAAATAATAAAACAATGGTCATTGTGTATTCATAGTTAAAGAGAAAGGCAACCATACAAACGCAATAAAGTACCATCACAAAAACCTCTAGTGCAGAAAGGTTCATTGTATATATTTCTGAGGCTGCCAGACGTCCCCTAATCCTAATATTACTTGTGCCCAGCCAGAGGACCCAGATTTGGATGGGCAGGAGGAAAATGAAGTCCAGTGCTATTACAGACAGTTGAAGTGAGTTGGAGATGGAGTCTGTGCATCGGAACCAAAAAGAAGATGTTTGGTTCTTGGAGACAGTGCTGTTCATGTTTCTCTTCAAGTTAAATATGCAAGAGTTCCTAAAGGACATCAAGAACAACAAATAATGAAATAGTAGCAATGAATATACATTCCAATGTAAAACAACAAGACCAAGAAATGTATTCAGTATATTACACTGACCTGATGTTGGACAGATCAGCGTGATTTCAGTGTCGTTCCTGCAGTGTCGATTCTCTCACGTTGGTTTCATCACATATGTCACATTTGTTTGCATCTGTATCTCTATGTGTGCTTTATGAAAGGAAAATATGCAAATATGGAATGAAAAGCAGCATTTTAAAAACATGTGTTCATTTGAGTATGTGTTCAGTTTTATATTGCAGAATTTGACTGTAAATGTCATATGTACTGCTCTGATTTGTTAATGACAATAAGATTGATGTGTATTGTGTCCATGGAAATTTGTTTTATCGATTTTGAGTAAAAACTGTGAATGTATTAGGGAAGTGCTTGACTTGTCACTTTTTTGCCTTTACATTGGCAAAAAAAAAGAAGTTTTATTAAAGAAGTGTCTTATGCTCACCAAGGCTACATTTGATGAAAAATACAGTAAACAGTAATTGTGATTTTTTGTTGTTATTATTTTAAAATGTAATTTATTCCTGTGATGGCACAGCATCATTACTCATATATGATCCTTCAGAAATCATTCTAATATCCTGATTTTCTGCAAGAAAAATGTCTTATTATATCAATGTTGAATACAGTTGTGCTGCTTTATATTGTAGAAACTGCGATACATTCCCATTTAAAGGTTTGGTGTAAGATAGATAATTTAAATATATAAATGTATACTTTTATTCAACAAGGATGCATTAAACTGATTCATTCTATTTCAAATGCTGTTCTTTTGAACTTTCTATTTATCAAAGAATCTTGAAGAAATATGGCAGTTTCCACAAAAATACAGTTTTTAACATTGATAATAATAAGAAGCATCATTAATAATTGACATATTAGAATAATTTCTGAAGGATCATGTGACACTGAAGACTTGTAATGATGATGAAAGTAATGATACTGAAAATTCAGCTTTCCATAACAAGAATAAATTACATTTTAATTTGTAAAAATATTTGTACTGTTTTTGATCAAATAAATTCAGTCTTGAAAAGCATAGGAGACTTCTTTCAAGAACATTAAAACATTTTAATTATTCCAGTGTAAGTAGTGTGGCAACAGGAACTAAAAGGAGAGGAGAGAAGGGAAGGGGATCAGGAAAGGACCCCGACCCAGGACTCGAACTCAGGTCACCTGAAGCATTATTGTGTGACGACTGCTCAAAAGGTTATGGATCCAACAAAATCTGGCCCGAACCCAGAGTACCTCGTCTCGTTAAATGAGTTGATTAACTGAATGTGCTCCTCCTGTGTTAATTAGGTTAATTATCTGAACGTGCTCCTCCCGAACTTTGTTAATAAAACATCATTAATTTACGTGTTTGAAAAAGATAATGGCGTCCCCCTGTAGCCGATTTCTTTCCAATTTCTCACAGACCTCTCGGTCCATGAGTCAAGCAGGCCTACCGAGTTTCGTTTAGATCAGGTTTCGATCGGCCTTATAGGTGCTCAAACTTCATTGGCCGACGGCGGCCGTGCTTTTTGAGATTCGCAAATGTAGACCATCACCTCACCTTGGACAAAGACACTGCATGCCCGTTTTCAAGTCAATCGGACTGACTGTAGCTAAACTAGCTATAGCTATTTTTGTGTTTTTCTTTTTCATTTTATAGTGCCACTTGGTCCTTTTTCATGTGATCACAGACTAAGCTTGTACATACACTAGTGCACCGAGTTTGGTGAAGTTATCTCATTTCATTCAGTTATAGCCGTTTTAGTAAAAGCGGCAACGCCCACTTCGAACATTCTTGTGTCCCGTCGCGAACATTAATGGAAATTTCACTTTTTTTTCTATAATTATTGACAACCAGAATCCAGAGAATCTTCCCGAACTGGGGTGTGTTTCCCAAAAGCATCGTTAGCCAATTATGTTCGCAAGTTCCGTCGTTATCAGCATTCAACGAGTCAGTGTTTCCCGAAACCATCATTCTAACAAACATTATTCAACAGCTGACATTCAGTACAACCTGTGTCTTTTATTTAGAATACATACAAATGTCATTTACGTCTTTTAGTTAGTCAAGAGATTTAAAGCACCGTTTTTGAAGAGTGCGCATGTGCGAACGTGCTCTAGCCTACTATGTAAGAACGAGCCTATGACTGAATCTGGAAATAAAGAAAAATAACTGAGAAAAATGAGAAATAGTCCTCAGATGTCATGTCTGTAATTTATAGCAAAACATCTTGCGTTAATTCGATCTCAAACAGATTCATTGAAAGAAGTTATTACTCCACCACGTGCATGACGTAAGAAACCAACGTGGTTGAACGACCACTTTGCGACAATACAGTTTCGGGAAACAGTCGTGACTAGCTAGTTGATTTCTGCAACGATGCATCGTACTATGGTAGTTAAGCAGCGAGTTACGTCGTTGTTCGGGAAACGCACACCTGGTTTGGTTCCGATCAGGGCGAAAAACCTATAGGACTCACAAAAGTAAAGTTTTCCAACAATATAATTAAGGTCCTGTTTACACCTGGTATTAAGATGTGTTTTGGTCAATCGGATCACATGTGGAATTCGTTAAATACAGGTGTAAATGGGGTCTAAAACATTTTGAGCTTGTCCACTTTCAAACATTTCCAGAGGTAGTTCAAAACACATTCGACCGGATTGCTTTTGTAGTGTAAACGCTCATATGATCGAATGTGTTCAAATGCTTAAAAACATAATGAGAAGCGCGCTAGCCAGGCGTGATTTAAACTTTGGCTGGAGACCCAAGTTTGATTTGAAGACAAAACGCGTACCAAGCACAATGTTCTCATATCATTCCTGATTTCTAACACTCACTCACAGTGTTCTGCGTGATCTTAATTGCGGCTGTCAGAGCAGAAATGAAAGCTGCTGCTCTCCTTATGTTCATCTCTAGTCATGTAAATATGTAAATTGCATGAGCTTATTTTGACCATTAGATTGAAAGATCTGAAAAAGCCCATACGTCTACCCGCTCATAGACCCTCCTCTTGAAGAAATCAGGAGAGAAGTGGCTGAAAGTGGACAAAAGAGACGGATTAAAACACCAGGTGTAAACGTAAATTGCCTCTCTCGTCTACTTGTGATCTGATCGACCAAAACTGTAGGGTCCCACAAGGGTCCATTTTGGGTCTCATCCTGTTCTCACTGTATATGCTCCCGTTGGGAATGATTTTAAATATTGTATTTCTCACCATCGTATGCAGATGACACAGTTGGATTCCAACGCCATACTCCTTAGGTGTCTGGAGGAAGTAAAGCTGTGGATGGCTGAAAATCTCGTTCAATTAAATGAAAACAAAACGGAAATTATTATTTTTGGTCGCACAGCTGGTAGCCAAATGGTAATCGATAACTTAGGCCCATGGAGTACCTGCAGGATCAAGTAAAGAACCAGGGAGTCATTTTTTACTCCTCTATCATTTTTGATCGACAGATAAAGATGGTGGTTCGTAATTGCTTCTTCTATTTAAGAGCAATTGCCAAATTGAAACCAATTCTCTCAGCCAGTGACCTGGAAACCGTTGTCCACACGGTATTTAGATTATTGTAGTGCACTTTATGTTGGGACTTGTCAAATATATGTTACCCGCTTGCAGCAAGTACAAAATGCTGCTGCAAGATTGTTAATGAATGCTGGGAAACCGGATCATGTTACTCCCTCCTTGTTATCTTTTTTAGGTTGGCTACCAAGGATTAGGGTACAGGATACAGTATTTTAGGATACAGTATAAGATTCTGATATATGTTTATAAAGCACTTCACGGAATGGAGCCAGAATACTTAGCTGAGTTTATTAAGCCCAGTGTTGGGTGTAACTAATTACTAAGTAATTAGAACTGTAATTTAATTACTTTTCCCTCAAAAAAGTAAAGTAAGGGATTGACTGTTTAGGAGTTATGAGCGATTTTGTACTTAATCGTTGTAGCGCCACCATCAGGCCGATTAGGGCGAGCCTTGGTGAAGATGTAGATGGTATGGGTACTACCATCCCTCAAAGTTTCAAGTCTCTAAGACTTACGGTTTGGTCTGCCCGATCACTTTTAGGGCAGAATGTTGATCTTTGAAAATCCTAACAATTACAATAGGGTTTCAGCGATACGTGCTTGAACTCCTAATAATTCTAAAAGATTAATTCAAAATAAATCTAGATGTATTATAGCATCTCTTTATTATTAACAGAATCATTACACTAATAAGCAGTTGATTTACATTCACACAACTTTAGAATTCTCAATATTTTCATACGTTTTATGATACTGTTCTGCCCTTTGGGTATTGTCCTTGTTAGAGTAATTGGGACCTCTAGCGGTCAATTATGGTATTGCAGGCTGAATCAGGAAGTTAGTTTAATAGCACATATCTCATTTACACAACATTGATGTTCTTCATCATTCATATATATATATATATATACACACATATATTATCATTGTTATTATTATTATTATTTTTTTTTTTTACCAGATCATTACGCTCAAAGTGTTTATTTAATGCAAGCAAATGAACAAAACTAACAAATACAAAGTTATATTTGAAGAAACTTTGCAATGGACTACATTTGTATTAAACATAAAGGCCCCCGCATTTTTATGGTTAATCTTTTCTAGTGAATGGCAATTTCTTTTGCTTGGACAGAAAGAGAATGGATTGCATTACACTGCTTGGTCGCATTATCCATAAAATGATGCCCGCTAGCAGGCAAAAAGTATTGTTTGACAAATGTTCATTCATAATGATCAGGAAACATTCCAGGCCATATGGAACAGATATGCAAACTAGAATGCCAGTGATAATTACAAATGCCCTCTTTTTCTGGTGGTGCATCCCTTCCTTCTGTGTTTCACCAGGACTTGGTCTCAACAGGATCTTGAGCACTCCTAGACTACAAGTAGTGATCACCAACAGGCTGATTGCTAGGTAAGAAGTGTAGACCTCAGTTTGGGTGTGTGGATAGGTCCAAACAGAAAGTCCTCCATAAACTATGCTCAGCATCCAGACCAGTCCAGCACTGATATATCTGTGCTTCACAAAGGCTGGGTTGCGGTACATCGCAGGATGAGCCACAGCCATGTAGCGCTCAACACAAATCAAGCTGTTCATAAGGGGTCGTCCAACCAGGTAGCTTCCAGAAAATAATAAAACAATGGTCATTGTGTATTCATAGTTAAAGAGAAAGGCAACCATAGAAACGCAATAAAGTACCATCACAAAAACCTCTAGTGCAGAAAGGTTCATTGTATATATTTCTGAGGCTGCCAGACGTCCCCTAATCCTAATATTACTTGTGCCCAGCCAGAGGACCCAGATTTGGATGGGCAGGAGGAAAATGAAGTCCAGTGCTATTACAGAAAGTTGAAGTGAGTTGGAGATGGAGTCTGTGCATCGGAACCCAAAAGAAGATGTTTGGTTCTTGGAGACAGTGCTGTTCATGTTTCTCTTCAAGTTAAATATGCAAGAGTTCCTAAAAGACATCAAGAACAACAAATAATGAAATAGTAGCAATGAAAATACATTCCAATATAAAACAACAAGACCAAGAAATGTATTCAGTATATTACACTGACCTGATGTTGGACAGATCAGCGTGATTTCAGTGTCGTTCCTGCAGTGTCGATTCTCTCACATTGGTTTCATCACATATGTCACATTTGTTTGCATCTGTATCTCTATGTGTGCTTTATGAAAGGAAAATATGCAAATATGGAATGAAAAGCAGCATTTTAAAAACATGTGTTCATTTGAGTATGTGTTCACAGTTTTATATTGCAGAATTTGACTGTAAATGTCATATTTACTGCTCTGATTTGCTATGACAATAAGATTGATGTGTATTGTGTCCATGGACATTTGTTTTATCAGTTTTGAGTAAAAACTGTGAATGTATTAGGGAAGTGCTTGACTTGTCACTTTTTTGCCTTTACATTGGCGAAAAAAAAAAAGTTTTATTAAAGAAGTGTCTTATGCTCACCAAGGCTACATTTGATGAAAAATACAGTAAACAGTAATTGTGATTTTTAGTTGTTATTATTTTAAAATGTAATTTATTCCTGTGATGGCACAGCATCATTACTCATATATGATCCTTCAGAAATCATTCTAATATCCTGATTTTCTGCAAGAAAAATGTCTTATTATATCAATGTTGAAAACAGTTGTGCTGCTTTATATTGTAGAAACTGCGATACATTCCCATTTAAAGGTTTGGTGTAAGATAGATAATTTAAATATATAAATGTATACTTTTATTCAACAAGGATGCATTAAACTGATTCATTCTATTTCAAATGCTGTTCTTTTGAACTTTCTATTTATCAAAGAATCTTGAAGAAATATGGCAGTTTCCACAAAAATACAGTTTTTAACATTGATAATAATAAGAAGCATCATTAATAATTGAGCACTATTAATAATTGATAATATATTAATCAGCATATTAGAATAATTTCTGAAGGATCATGTGATGCGACTGCTCAAAAGGTTATGGATCCAACAAAATTTGGTCCGAACCCAGAGAAAGTAAAAGTGACTAAAAGTTTAGTAAAAGTGGCAACGCCCACTTCGAACATTCTTGCGTCCCGTCGCGAACATTAATGGAAATTTCACTTTTTTTCTATAATTATTGACAACCAGAATCCAGAGAATCTTCCCGAACTGGGGTGCGTTTCCCAAAAGCATCGTTAGCCAATGTTCGCAAGTTCCGTCGTTATCAGCATAGTTCAACGAGTCAGTGTTTCCCGAAACCATCATTCTAACGAACATTCGCAAACAGCATCGCAAAGTTGTGTGGTTGGAACAACAGCTCTCGACCTGTGGTTAGAGACATAGTTTCTAGTTTGCATGACATGTGGACATAATAAATCCTCATCCTGAGCAAAATAAGCAAGCTGACATTCAGTACAACCTGTGTCTTTTATTTAGAATTACATACAAATGTAATTTACGTCTTTTAGTTTGTCAAGAGATTTAAAGCACCGTTTTTGAAGAGTGCGCATGTGCAAACGTGTAATAGTGTGGAAAATGTATAATTCATCAAACTTTGTTAAATAGATGAGTTGCTTCTCAATCAGGTGCAGAGAGAGATTGAGCATGATATTGAGAGATGATCCATATTTCATTAAGGTGGGGAAGGTTGGAATATTAATTTGACACAGTATGGAAATTGTAATCGTTTACCCAGCATTTAGTCTTTGTGTTTATCAAACGTTATAATTGCACTATACTGTCCTGTGCTGTATGAGTTTGACTAGAAAGATGTGTTGTGTTCTTTTGTGTAAACCCCCCCTTCTTCAACCAATGGTGTATTCCTCACGTGTTGCACTCTTCAGTTTGCGGGAAGCATTCTGAAGAGAGGTATGTGTCTCTGTTAATGGACAATTCAAACAAGGTCTTAGAGCATATTAAATAGAGGTTACGACGAAATCAAATCAAAACATGCTGGTAATACTGTTGATGACCCTGTTGTGTGTTAAATAGATGGTTATTCATGTTTAATATAGTATATAATCTGTATCACTTTAAACGTGCGATTGCGTCATACACTCACCTAAAGGATTATTAGGAACACCATACTAATACTGTGTTTGACCCCCTTTCGCCTTCAGAACTGCCTTAATTCTACGTGGCATTGATTCAACAAGGTTCTTCTTTAGAAATGTTGGCCCATATTGATAGGATAGCATCTTGCAGTTGATGGAGATTTGTGGGATGCACATCCAGGGCACGAAGCTCCCGTTCCACCACATCCCAAAGATGCTCTATTGGGTTGAGATCTGGTGACTGTGGGGGCCATTTTAGTACAGTGAACTCATTGTCATGTTCAAGAAACCAATTTGAAATGATTCGAGCTTTGTGACATGGTGCATTATCCTGCTGGAAGTAGCCATCAGAGGATGGGTACATGGTGGTCATAAAGGGATGGACATGGTCAGAAACAATGCTCAGGTAGGCCGTGGCATTTAAACGATGCCCAATTGGCAATAAGGGGCCTAAAGTGTGCCAAGAAAACATCCCCCACACCATTACACCATCACCACCAGCCTGCACAGTGGTAAGGCATGATGGATCCATGTTCTCATTCTGTTTACGCCAAATTCTGACTCTACCATCTGAATGTCTCAACAGAAATCGAGACTCATCAGACCAGGCAACATTTTTCCAGTCTTCAACTGTCCAATTTTGGTGAGCTCGTGCAAATTGTAGCCTCTTTTTCCTATTTGTAGTGGAGATGAGTGGTACCCGGTGGGGTCTTCTGCTGTTGTAGCCCATCCGCCTCAAGGTTGTGCGTGTTGTGGCTTCACAAATGCTTTGCTGCATACCTCGGTTGTAACGAGTGGTTATTTCAGTCAAAGTTGCTCTTCTATCAGCTTGAATCAGTCGGCCCATTCTCCTCTGACCTCTAGCATCAACAAGGCATTTTCGCCCACAGGACTGCCGCATACTGGATGTTTTTCCCTTTTCACATCATTCTTTGTAAACCCTAGAAATGGTTGTGCGTGAAAATCCCAGTAACTGAGCAGATTGTGAAATACTCAGACCGGCCCGTCTGGCACCAACAACCATGCCACGCTCAAAATTGCTTAAATCACCTTTCTTTCCCATTCTGACATTCAGTTTGGAGTTCAGGAGATTGTCTTGACCAGGACCACACCCCTAAATGCAAATTCAATGTTGATTGATGCTCGTTATCTGTAATGAGGCAGTGATCGGCTGTATAATGTTACATGGCAATGTTAACTAATCCGTGCCAGCTATTATAACTTAAGTGTGGATCTTCAAAGTTCAGAATTATAATGTTAATAATGTTTTAGTAAATAATGTAGATAAATAGTGAAAGTAAATGTGATGGAAATGTTATATCAGGTGTTTATGGATCATTGTCATTGTCTGAAGGGAGCAGCCTATAGTCAGTATGTGAATGATGATTATTTGTACTGATGTTGCTGTTATTTGAGTATTGCTCTTTGTGTGTTGCAGAGAAACCACACACTCATAATACTGTACATCTACATCTCAACTACGAGCATGCCAAACACGTCTACGTCTGTTAATGAGTATTCAGCCCGCTTATGAGCCAGTTCTACGTCAATTAAAGCAAGACTCACTGACTGTGCACCTACTAAATCTAAGTCTCCACTAAATGTGCTCAACCTGCTCACGCATTGGGTCATTGTCCCTTTCAATCCTTACATGTTATCGGCCATCATCTTCAGGGTCAAGCAAAGCTAGGATCCATTCTCTCTGCAGGCTGTCAAGGAAGCCCTCCATAGTCCACTGCACTGTTTAGCTCAAACTCCTTTTTGTTAATGCTCATGTAAAGGCTGACTCCCTCTCCTGTTAATATTTCATACCAGTGAAAATAAAATCAGTTCAAAGTGATGCTTCTCTCTGAGGTGTTCTGATCGACACACCTAGTTCACTGCTAAACACACCTGAAACCAGCCCTTATCATCTATAAGAGTAGCCTTCGCTACAGAGAAATTGAACAGGTGTTCCTAATAATCCTTTAGGTGAGTGTATTTCTATGAGCAGTATAACATCTGAAGTATCAATTAATGTCCTATGTTAATTTTCATAAGTATGAGGACGCTTGTTAATGTTAATCTGAGTTTCACATAAATCTGTTTTGATGACACGTGCTGCACAGACTGAAATGCGCGCCAGTAATTGGCAGTGCATTTTGGGTAATGTAGTTCATGACTTAAAGCACTTTATGTGTGTTAAGGAGAAGAAACTGAAACTGTGAATTGTTACTTTGATGTTGTAATTCACCTGCATATTAGAAATATGGGACAATGTAAATAACTGAATGATGTATTTGCAGATTGTCGATCCAGAACAGATGAATGTAACACTGTCCCATTTTATGCTTGCAGTAAATACACAAAAGCGAAAAGGCATTGCTGGTGTTTCTCTTTATTTGGGCTGATCTTGTGGTGCGTCCAGCGAACTGCTACACTATGTAAGAACGAGCCTATGACTGAATCTGGAAATAAAGCAAAATAACTGAGAAAAATGAGAAATAGTCCTCAGATGTCATGTCTGTAATTTATAGCAAAACATCTAGCGTTAATTCGATCTCAAACAGATTCAATGAAAGAAGTTATTACTCCACCACGTGCATGACGTCAGAAACCAACGTGGTTGAACGACCACTTTGCGACAATACAGTTTTGGGAAACAGTCGTGACTAGCTAGTTGATTTCTTCAACGATGCATCGTACTATGGTAGTTAAGCAGTGAGTTACGTCGTTGTTCGGGAAACGCACCATCCACCATGTGGGTACTACCATCCCTCAAAGTTTCAAGTCTCTACGACTTACGGTTTGGTCTGCCCGATCACTTTTAGGGCATGTTGTATTACAAATTTATTAAATATTTAATTTAGGTTTCCACTACATTCACGAGTTCACATCTACATATAATAGTACAATAAGTTTATGCGTATTTGGCGTGCTGTCCGGGGAGAGGGCTCCGAGCTCGGAGTTAGGCCCGAACCCAGAGTACTCCCCCCAGTTGGTAAGTGTAGATGGAACTGGAAGTGAGGAGATGGGGTGGAGGAGGGATGCTGACAGACTTTCAATGAACAGAGATAGGTCTGCTGTGAATTTATACTCTGTCATTGAGTTGATTACTGATTAATCTCCAGCTGTGCATAATTTGGTTAATTATCTGAACCTGCTCCTCCCGAATTTAAAACATCATATAGTATATAAACTGAGAAAGTGATTATTGAGTTTACAGCAAGATATTCCTGCCAGACCTGTTTTTCCTTTGTAAGTTAAATGAGTCGGATCACGGAGACGCTAACCTATTGTCTTTAATGGCTCTTGGAGCCAGAGCCACAGTCCAAAATTGAATCGTTAGGCTGATTGGATTAGCACATATGCGTTTGAATGGTTATGCTGATTGGATTGAGACTGGTAACACGCTGGAGACTGGGGTGGGTTCCTTAGCCTGTATACTCATTTACATGCTTTATTCAGAGTCTCCACCTCTATGTAATCCCTCCCCTCTTTGAAAAGTATAATTACAATGAATACTATATTATGAGTTAGACTTGATGATGATGAACTACAGACTTGATGAACATCAGACTTGATGAACTACAGACTCTGAAGAATAAATCTCTTCTGCTTATAAGATCCATCTCAAGTCTCCTGGTTTTTGCTTCGATGAAGGAATAAAAAGTTTCCAACAGGCAGAATGTTGATCTTTGAAAATCCTAACAATTACAATAGGGTTTTGTACGTGCTTGAACTCCTAATAATTCTAAAAGATTCATTCAAAATAAATCTAGATGTATTATAGCATCTCTTTATTATTAACAGAATCATTACACTAATAAGCAGTTGATTTAAATAAGAATTCTCAATATTTTCATACGTTTTATGATACTGTGCTTCATTCGTTAAATGTGCTTTATTCACTTGATCCACTTGCATTTAATGCAAAATATACTGTCATGGAATGGTGAAATAGTGAAGCGAGGATTCATGTGCAGGAATGAAGGATATTTATTAAGTAATAAAAAATAAAACAAAATCTACCCCGAGGGGGGAAACAAGACAGGCATCAGGAAACTAGACTTTGGCAGAAACATCAGATACATAAAGTGACGAACCAGCACAGGACTGCAAACACAGGGAGAATAAATATGGAAGCAAAAAAAAGAGGTGGGTAAAATGAATAAATAATCAGGTAACAAGTAGGCTAGACAATCAGGAGAGCACATGGCACAAGGAAACACATGACCAAGCCATGTGCTCACAACAAACCAGACTATAACACAAACACATGACAAACTGGGAGTGTCAGAGCTCAGTCACCGAACCAATATCTCAACTAGACAGAAGTGACAGAACTCTGACATATACCACAATTTAATTCTTATACAATTAATTAAAGGAATTCCTGTTTATTTATTTGTTTATTGGACTTTTTGCCAATTTAAACAAAATTGGTAAAGCAATCTTGATAGGGAAATGATAAGGAGAGAAGATGGTTACAAAACCCAACCCAGAACTGACCTTTTATCTCTATCTGAGAGCCACTGCTCTGCATAGATGCGCTATTTATGAGGACGTGGCTTCAACATTTTGTGTTGTTTTAATAAGAACCTTTTTGATGCATGAAAACACACCATGCTTGGACAGATAGAGAAGAGGCTGTATAATACTACCTTGTTGCAATAACCACATATTGATGCCCAGCAGCACACAGAAAGCATCATTAGAAAAATTATTGCTAATGGTGAAAATGAGTATATCCAGGCCATATGGAACAGATATCCAAACTAGAATGCCAGTGATAATTACAAATGCTCTCTTTTTCTGGTGGTGCATCCCTTCCTTCTGTGTTTCACCAGGACTTGGTCTCAACAGGATCTTGAGCACTCCTAGACTACAAGTAATGATCATCAAGATGCTGATTGCTAGAGAACAATAGTAGACCTCAATTTTGCTGTGTGGATAGGTGCAAACAGAAAGTCCTCCATAAGCTACACTCAGCATCCAGACCAGTCCAGCACTGATATATCTGTGCTTCACAAAGGCTGGGTTGCGGTACATCGCAGGATGAGCCACAGCCATGTAGCGCTCAACACAAATCAAGCTGTTCATAAGGGGTCGTCCAACCAGGTAGCTTCCAGAAAAGAACCAAAAAAGTAGTATGGTTTCTTGATGGTTAGAAGTAAAAGGAACCATATCTAAAGAATAAATTATGATCACAAAAACCTCTAGTGTAGAAAGGTTCATTGTAAAGATTTCTGAGGCTGCCAGACGTCCCCTAATTCTAAAGTTTCTTGTGCCCAGCCAGAGGACCCAGATTTGGATGGGCAGGAGGACAAAGATGTTTAGTGTTATTACAGAAAGTTCAAGTGAATACCCTGGGATGGAGTCTTTGCATGTGACCCCAAAAGAAGATGTTTGGTTCTTGGAGACAGTGCTGTTCATGTTTCTCTTCAAGAAGTCAAGTGTCTAAAGAACGTAAAGAACAACAAATAATGCAACGGTACAATGAAAACACATTTGAAAACTTTAAAAACAAGACAACACCTGTTTTTCTCTGTGGTGACGATGAACAATATAGAAATGTAAACAATAACTTACACTGACCTGATGTTAACCCGACAGATAACCTTCTGAGTGGTCATACCTGCTGCTCCTCTCACGTTAGTTTCATCCCACGGCACATTTGTTTGCATTTGAATGAATTATGAAAGGAAAATATGCAAATATGTGAAACGCAGAATTTGTTACAGCATGTGTTCATTTGAGTTTGTGATCACAGTTTTAAAATCTCAAAATAAGAATTGAACAGAACTGATATGGTAACCTTTTGAATGTTATATTTAATGCACTAATGTGATGACAATTTGGATGCTTATTAATCTGTCTAATTAAGCTTATTAATTAATGTAAACAGGATTTATTTAAAATATATAAATGGAAAGTGTGTATCTCAATGGTCCTTTTTATCTGGTCATCTTTTTCACTATTTTGGCTTTAGTTAATTTCACATTTATTTTGGTCCTCCTGTCAAACATTTTAAATGCAGCCGGCATCTCTAGCCTGTCTTGGAGGTCTTCACTTTTTCCTCTGTGCTCCCAGACTCCCATTTACTGTGTCTGGGCCGCATACACTTCTCCCGAGGTGGTTGGTGTCTGTCACTGCTGTGGAGGCTCACTGAACTCACTGTGCTCCCTACCATGACCAAGGAGGACGATTTTGAACTCTTTGAGCTCTGATACAGCAACAGAGGTAGGTTCAGAACTCCTTTTGCACCGCTGGCTTTGTTGCGGATCTGTCGGCTCCACCATGGTGGTCTCCTGCTCCATCTGTTCCACATTGGCCCCCCACTCTGCCTGCCTTCTCTTGCTCCCATACTCTCAGAAAAAAAGGTACAAAAGCTGTCACTGGGATGCTACCCTTTCAAAATGTTCAAATATGTGCCATTTAGGTACTAATATGTACACTTTTGGTACTGTTGGAAACTTTTTCCTTCGTCAAAGCAGAGACCAGGAGACGTTGGGATCGCGTTCAAACAGAAGTTATTCTTTTATTGAGAACTTCGCTGTGCGTTGCTGCAGTTCGTCCAACAATCTAATTCAAACATTATACCTTGTAGTTTATATACCTTCCAAGGGTATAATACGACAAGTCCAATACGACTTTTGGAGCTGGAGACAAATTCAAACAAGCATATCTGAAATAGATTCTTAAATTTGTTATTCCACAGTCCCCCGTTTGAGAGTTCTTAATAACTCTCACAAAATACAAATTTAGACACTTAAAAGTTCATTCTTGTAACTTGTGATCGTTACAGGCACATAGCACATGTTCTTTGTTGATTTTCTGTAATTGCATGCTGACACAGAAACAAACATGCAATTAGGATCCGTGAAGTTCTTACGGGTAATAGTCTTTTCTGGTTGGAACTGTTATTTCCTTGTGCTGGACGTGAGTCACTTGTTGGTTGACACACTTGATACTGTGGACGCATAGATAGTACGCCAGTAGAAGAAGCAACAGAAGAATTGCTACTTCCTTGATCCATAGCCAAGGTTTACCTAACAGGTTTCCGAACCATGAAGAGTTATCTTCAGTCATCTGGTGTAATTTTGTTGAAAGATCAAGAACGTCTTGTTGTATTTTGTTATTAAGGCAATCTTGATCATGTTGATGGATGACTGAAGTTCCCGTAGGTGAGTCTCTGCGTTGTGTATTGTTCTTCTGTGTTGGTTGTAGTCTCTGCCTAGTTGTTTCCTAGAGGTTGTGGCTTCATATGCAGGTGTGGAGGCCGGTGCATATGGGTCTCGGGACAGCCATCAAGTGGTATCTGCACAGAGGAAGAAAGAAAACAAAAGACGCCAGAGCAGTATTTGTTCAAACACTAGGGTAGTATCCTCTTCTGAGTCTGCTATTGTTGTTCCTTCTTTCCCTATTTCTTAATTCCAGCGACACCTAAAGAACAGTGAGGTAAGGATGGACTAGTAGATGGGGAAGACCTATGAGGGAGTCTTCACCACAGGATTGGCCCCCGAAGCCTGTTGCATTCGGTTCTTCCCTGGGCTCCTCACTGGTCCGTGTCCTATCCTATCCCTGTAGGTGGGGGAAACAACTTTACAGTGTGACATATGAGTCCAGGTTTTCCTTCCCTGACACAATACTGCAGCTGCTGTAATCAACATCATTTGATGTGGTCCATGCCACTTAGGCTCTAATGGCTTGTTTCTGAATGACTTTATCATGACCCATTGACCTGGGATGATTGTGTGTCCATCTTCTGGTGGAGTCTGCCAACAAGACTCAACTCTCTCTTTGGCACTCTGTACTGCCTTTGTGAGGTTTTCACAGTTAAGTCTACTATTTCTGCAGCTTGAGCTGAAAAATGATTTGGAAGGTGACCTGAAGCTACCACATCAGTGGTGGAAGTTACTGCATAACCTGCTCGTCTGTTACCTTCTATGACTTGAGCTGAACCATCAACTAACAACTCAAATTCTGAATTCTCTATGGAAGTTTCTTTTACTTCACTCGTAGGTGTGTATGTAAGCGTAACACAATCATGAGTCATTTCTCCTTCATCCTCTAACACAACTTCAGTCATTGCAGACATCATACATGAGGATGGGTTCATGACTGGCTCACGCTGTAAAACACCTGTGAGGGTAATTAACTTTAGAGGGCATTTTACATTTACAGTGTAACCTAACACCATTACTGTTGAATGGCCTGTACTTTAGTATAACATTTAAGGCTGTGAGTCTACTTAACCAGGGTCCCCCAAAGGAAGGCTGAGACAGTCACTTTCCTTTTGTTCTATCAAACAAAAACAAGTCTTTCATCTCTGTTGTACGCTTCTGGGGAAATTAAGCACTCACAGCCTAAATGGTTAACACCTTATCAAGTTGCCCCATGACTTTAATGACGAGGGGAGGGGCTGCTTCAGAGTAGCAAGCAGGCTGAGTAGAAGCTGAGTAACATTGTTAACTTCTCTAAAGTTCTTTTTGTTTTTCCTACACTCTTTTCTCCAATGTCCATGCTTACCACAGTAATAACATTTGCCCTCTCTCTTAGGACATTTGCGTTTCTGTTGATTCTCTGTGTTGCCCTTAAAGGATGCTGCTGCAATTTTTACTCTTGCCTTGACATCAGAGTCTCTTTCCCAAGTAGCTAACCTGTCTAAGTTACTTCTGAGAGTTATGTTAGACCAAGTTAGATCTAGGAATGGCAAAGCTCTTCTGTATTCAGCTACAAGGCCATCTGACCAGATACGAACTAGGGGTCCTTTATCATCTAGCACCTTCTCTGAAGTGTCAGCAATCCCACTGTATGCTGCAGCTGACTGACAAAATCTTTCAGTGTACTCACACACAGTTTCACCCTTCTTCTGTACACAACTAGTGATCTTTGACCAGTCCACTTTTGGTCCAACAATGTTCTTTAACACTCTCAGAACTCCCTCTCTCAATTAATCTTTTCTGGCGTTTTGAAACTCAGAATTGTTTACAGCACTTTCAAAATCATTGAATTCTGACTCAGTCAAGATCTGTGATACTAGCTGGGTGACTTCAGCTAGAGACATATCGTAGAGCCGCATCTTTCTGGACAACTCTCTCCTAAACTCAGAAAAATTGATATGCACTGATGGCAAACTCTCAGCAAGTCTCTCTATGTTTTTAGGACATAAAGCTGTATTGACTGCTTGTAACTGCAGTATGGGGGTTGCAGATGGAACTGTATCAACCCCTTTTCCCCTACTCTGAGCCTTTTGTCTTGCGTCACACACTTCAACTGCATTTACATCTTTATTCATCAATCCAGCATTGACATTGTCCTCTATTCTATAAAAAGACTGTAAATCAGGATAGCTTTCATCTGACTGTTGGTCTTCTGAGTCACATTTGGTTGAGGCTTTGTTATGGCCCACCTTGTCTGTGAGACAGGACACTTGAGTGTGCAATTGTTTGTTCTGTTCTTTTAACTTACCAATACAACGAGCTTGTTCTTGTACAATGGATAAGCTAAATTATCTGTGGCAGCAGATCATGCCTTTTATGTTTTTCTTCCTGATACATGCACCCAACACCTTCTTGCAATCTTCAATAGACCATACTTTTTCTGGGTGAATACCAAATTTCTTTGTCAAATCCAATCTGACTGACTCAGTCACTATGGAGTCCATGTGCTCTCCTAAAAATGACTTGAACTCACTGTCTGTCCATAAAGGTGTAGCTAGTCCACCTTTCTCAGTTGTTGGAATCAGCCTAGCATTCCTTCTAACCATTTTGTGAGTTTCTTTGTTACCACACAATCAAAAACACTGATCAACAGAGGGTACACTTGTTAACACAGATCAACTATTGTTAACCTTCCTTGCCAGAGCAAAGGATAACACAAATTACTAGCACTTTACACTAATCTTCCCTGCCTGAAAACAGAGGATACAAAATATTAGCACATGATGCTAATCTTCCCTTTAAAGCAGAGGATAAATCTTCCCTAACTTTACAGAGGATAAACCTTCTCTAGCAACGTAGAGGATAACTTTCATCTCTAAAAGAAAAACTTTTTTTAGAGGATAAACTTAGTTAACCAAACCCTGCAGCTGTCTGTTAACTCTTCTCTGACGGCGCAGAGGATATCAAATTTGTACTGGTCTTTAAAGGTTCTTTTGTATAGAGTAGCACTCACCAACCCTTGTTTGTACAGAAAGATTCCGTCTGGAACATAGTCAGATCTTTGTTGAGCTTGAAGTTTCAATCTGGATTCAGGTGAGGAAGCTGGAACTCTATCCGGGTCACGGCACCAAAACTGTTGGAACCTTTTTCCTTCTTCAAAGCAGAGACCATGAGACGTTGGGATCGCGTTCAAGCAGAAGTCATTCTTTATTGAGGACTTTGCTGTGCATTGCTGCAGTTTGTCCAACAATCTAATTCAAACATTATACCTTGTAGTTTATATACCTTCCAAGGGGGAGGGACTTTTGGAGGTGGAGACAAATTCAAACAAAGCATGCAAATGTAGGGATGATTTGATTCTATCAAGCGAAAACTGGTTAGGCAGGTTATCTGGCTGCTCAACAATTCTGCCCAATCAAGAGAAACAGGCCCAATCAGCATAACACTATCATTCAAATTGCATAGACGCTAATCCCATCAGTCTGAGTGAAACTGGGACTCCAAGAGCCATTAAAGACAATAAAGAGAAAACAGGAATTGCAACTTTGCTGAGAAGAATCATTCGTGTGATATCATCATCTTAACCTTAAAGGTCCCATTCCATGGATTATTTTTTATTATTTTATCATGTTTCCAGGGGTGCCCTTATAATGTTAGTATGTTTTTTAGATCAAAAATTGTTATAATTTAGAAATAAAAGGCATATTTCCTAGCCTGATTTCATTCCCTGGTTTGAACACTCTGTTTGAAGGGGCGTGTCTGCTGAGAGACTTCAGTGTAAACGCCCTCTGCTGTGATTGGCTGAAATGCTTGCATATGAAATATCTGGCATTACATGTGGAACTATCTGGAAAACTTTTACTATTACAGCTATTATACGTTTTTACTATTACAGCTATCGGGATTAACGAATCGTGAGAAGTTTTTTAAGTATTTAGATCTCTTTCAATCACATAAAAAATTGCAGTGACGAGCATTGAGCAGATGACAGCCTGTTGATCGCGTGAAAAAAGATCTTATCATTGCAACGCAGTTTCTGCACTCACTAATGATTTCACCAATGCAAACATGAGGCATATAAATACAGTAAGAGCTTCGTTGTGCAGTGTAACAGCGTCATTGATTTCATAACGAGTGTTGGCAAGTGTCCATATAAACTCGCGCTGTGTGATTGACAGCTTGGACGATTGGAAAGGGATTGTTCTTTGATCGCTTTCTGTATATTAATCACAGTTTAAGTTAGATTATTTTCATCCTACTAAGAGAAACGATGTGAAGTTGATCGCTACTTCCATATTAAATCACTACTTGTACTTACCGCTTGCTGGAATATAGTTGAAATTGTCCCCTTCGTCAGTATGAAACGCTGAGAGAAGCCTGCTTGATATTATCCCAGGTTAGAAAAACAGTCCGTGGTGAAATGGACAGAGCAAACTAACTTCGAATTAAACTTTTGCGGTATCCGATTATAGATAAACATCAACCATCTGTTGACATTTCGCTATCAATACGCCTGTGTTCCTGTGGGCGGAGGTTAGTCTTAACACGGTTCTGGTGATGTCACTAATGACGGAAGTAGAGGGGTGTAGTCCAATCGAGCCGTTTTTTGTAGTCAACTTCTGTTAAATAAAATATCTCGCTTGGCATTGAACTTTGAGCTTTATAATTTTACAGATATTATTTATACTCTAACAACAACATTACACACTAACTAAAGTTTGAAACATGGGATCACGTAGAACGGGACCTTTAAAAGCTAAATACAATATTCTTCACCGTGATGTTATGTAAGGAAGCATATCTGAAATAGATTCTTAAATTTGTTATTCCACAGTACCAATATGTACCTTTGAGGTACTAATATGTGCTCTTTGAGGTACTAATATGTGCTCTTTAGGTACAAATCTGTACCTTTTGAAAGGGTACAGCCAAAGTGACAGTTTTTGTACCTTTTTTTTGAGAGACATTACACTGAAGGGATTAGGCCTAATATACAGTCAGAGATCTTGTTTCATCATGAAGGGCTTTATTTTGTGATAACTTTTGCTTCCGCAACCATATTTCATTAATTCCTGTTATTATGATAAGTCGTTCATTTCCAGGTAGAAATTACCTTTTGCTAGTAACGTCCACATTGGTTGTCATAGTATTGAGTCAAATGTAGGTAGAACATCAACACATTTGTCACAGACAAGAGTGCAAAAACATGAACGGGTGACAATGTTTATGGGAATTTTTGACCATTCTTCTAGAAGCACATTTGTGAGGTCAGGCACTGATGTTGGACGAGAAGACCTGGCTCGCAGTCTCCGCTCTAATTCATCCCATAGCTGTTCTATCGGGTTGAGCTCAGGACTGCAGGCCAGTCAAGTTCCTCCACACCAAACTCGCTCATCCATGTCTTTATGGACCTTGCTTTGTACACTAGTGCGCAGTCATGTTGGAACAGGAAGGGGCCATCCCCAAGCTGTTCCCACAAAGTTTGGAGCATGAAATTGTCCAAAATGTTCCTTTCACTGACTAAGGGGCCAAACCCCGAAAAAAACCCCACACCATAATCCCCCCTCCACCAAACTTTACACTTGGCACAATGCAGTCAGGCAAGTACCGTTCTCCTGGCAACTGCAAAACCCAGACTCGTCCATCGGATTGCCAGACAGAGAAGCGTGATTTGTCACTCCAGAGAACACGTCTCTACTGCTCTAGAGTTCAGTGGCGGCGTGCTTTACACCACTGTATCCGACACTTTACATTGCACTTGGTGACGTAAGGCTTGGATGCAGCTGCTCGGTTTGCTGACGACACTACAGTGGTCGGACTCATCTCAAAGGGAGACGAGGCGGCTTACAGAGAGGAGGTCCTGAACTTGGCAGCCTGGTGTTCAGAGAATAACTTGGCTCTGAAGACCAAAAAAAAAACTAAGGAGATCATTGTCGACTTCAGGAAGAACAGCACCGACCTAGCCCCCGTTAACATCAACGGTGAGTGTGTGGAGAGGGTCCACACCTTCCTATTTCTTGGCGTCCTTATCTCCACTGATATCTCCTGGACAGGCAACATTACAGTATTATCAAGAAGGCTCACTACGCTTTCTGCGGGTTCTCAGGCAGTGCAACCTGGCTTCCAACCTGCTGCTGACCTTCTACCGCTCGTCCATCGAGAGCCTACTGACGAACTGTATCACAGTATGGTACGGCAGCTGCACTGTGGCAGACAGGGAGAGGCTTCAGAGAGTAGTAAAGGCAGCACAGAAGATCATCGGCTGCCCTCTCCCCTCCTTGATGGACATTTACACCTCCCGCTGCCTTAGCAGAGCGAAAAATGTCATCAAGGACAGCTCCCACCCTGGCTTTGATCTGTTAACCTGTTGCCCTCAGGGAGGCACTACAGGTGCATTAAAATAAGGACCAACAGATTTAAGAACAGTTTTTTTTTCCAAAAGCCATAACCACTTTGAACTCACACATGCACTGACTTCACAGTCTAACCCCCCAACTCCCGGACTTTCTTCTATTCACTTACTGTGCAATATTTAATATTTAATACTTTGATTATATTGATAATATTTATCTCTCCTTTTGCACTACTTATTTAATTCTATGTTGTTACTGTATATCTCTTTTTTTTCTCTTACATGTTGGTACTGAAAAAAGAGTTGCTTTTAATCTCATTGTACATAAAGTGTATAGTGACAATAAAAGGCATTTCAATAATACAGCTAACAGTTGACCATGGAATATAAAGTAGTGAGGAAATTTCACGAATGGACTTGTTGCACAGGTGGCAACCTATCACTGTACCACGCTTGAATTCACTGAGCTCCTGAGAGCGACCCATTCTTTCACAGATGTTTGTAAGCAGTTTGCATGCCTAGGGGCTTGATTTTATACTGTGGCCATGGAAGTGATTGGAACACCTGAATTCAATGATTTGGAGGGGTGTCCCAATACTTTTGCCAATTTAGTGTATGTGAACATAACCCAAATATAATTTTTCATCTCTTTATTATAAAAAAAAATCCTTATATATTATCAATATTATTAATAATCAACAATTTAATTTACATTCACATTAGCATTTTCAAAAGTTTCCATAACATCACACAGTAGACTTTAGTGTGCTTTATTGGTTACAGATAATTTGTTCAGATCATCTACTTACATTACAGTTTTTCTCGATTGCTTAAACACATTTCTTGAAACTATGCCTCATATTCTCAAAACAGTAAACACAAATCCATAACGTCTCACCCAATTCCCCAAACATCCTATTTTCAGGTCAAAATGAAGCTCTACACTCAAAACCATTCACTCTTGCTGAAAAACCAAACTTTGCCCTCACACTGGACACACAAGCCCTCATAATCACACACACTACAACATAGTCTAACACACTGGTGCAATAAATTCAAAACAACATTTCCAAAACTGGTAAGTTATGTTACTTGTGGTTCCCCGCCTCACAAACCTTTTCACATGATGAACACCAAAGACACAACCAATGGATACACTGGCACATTTTTATTCATTCATGTACTACACAGTACAACACACACACACACACACAAAAAATTATATATTTTTTTACTCTCTCCTCTAATTTTTTTTTACAGTATTTACTTACTTACAGTAAGATGTGTGTGACCATCATATGACAGTAAAAGAGCACACACAAAACCTTATTCTATGTGGAATTGTATTGGAATGGTAAAGAGTGTTGGTACGTGACAGGAGGGCCTCGATCCACTCAAGGAGACAATATGATGAACACGTCTAAGAATGTTCCACGTATGGTTGAAATACCATCATTTGCCTAGAAAGATAACATTCTGTGAGTCAAGACTATAAAGGATGAAGGATGGCCAACCTTCACTGTTACACTCTGCAGCCACTCTGTGTGACTGTACGACTGCTGGCCTTTTCTTGCAAGAAAATAAACCTCATCAAAGACTATTGGAAATGTTTGTCTTTTATTCAGTGATAGAATTCTGTTTGCCACCACACTCCTCCCTGAAGGTTCTCAAGGCGACAGTAAAGCGACTCAAATTTGGCCTTACTCGTAGCCCAGCCTCCCTCATAGTCATACCATTGACAAAGACATGGGCAACTAGAGTGGCTTGAATTTCATCTGAGACTGCTTTGTCTTCTTGTCCCTCGTCGTCGTCCTCCTCCTCCTCCTTATCCCTCCTCGATCTCTTCCTTCATGTCTTTCTGGATCCATTGTTCCAAAACTCAATAAACTGATTTGGGCCCCTTTATCTATCTATTGAAGGATCTGATTGATGTGTGTTAAATTTTGACTCTTAGTGTTTCCACCTGGGTAATTGTGTGCTAACTGAGCTGAAGCTGTGCTGACTTGAGTGAACAATATTGAGTGCTAGTGCTTTATACATGACAACATGGTGTAGGCAATGAGAAATGAAGGGATTTGTGTGTAGAGTTTTGCAGTGACAGTTCAACAAATTTGACTCATGTGTCAAAACAGGGAATAGTGTTTATAGTTTAGTGAAATGGGTGTGCTTTTTGATAAATGGCATTATGGTTTTGAAATTTTAGTTCAAAAGCCTGGTTATAGTGTTTAAGCAATTGAGAAAAACTGTAAATGCAAACATTTATTACAGTTTTTTTCAATCGCTAACAAGCGCTTACCCATACTTCAGATACTTTTTCTAAACTCTTAACACAGACTCACTCCTACAAAACACAATTGGCCAAATGGTTAATTGTCTTCTCAAAAACACATTTAGTTAAATATATACTAACTCTTCATTTCAAAACAGAACACATGTTTCTCTGCGCACACTAACTTTACCAAAACACTGGAAATCTGACTCAAAATGAAATTATTCTGTCAAAGAATAACACTTGTTTTCACTTCACAAGGTACATGCACTCAATCAAAGTACACCAGGTTTCAAAATACTGGCTATTGTTGACATTACTAAAACTGCATAGACTTTTATGTTTCAGTTTTAAAGGTATTTGCATGCAAAACGTGCAATCCACCGTTTTACACTAAATTCTTGGTTGGGAACTGTCCACATGTACAGTACTGTTCACATTCATAAGCATTCCAGTAAAAAGCAAATCAGTTTTCATTCCTTTACTGTTTACTACAGGAGGTACAGTAGAAACAAGGTTTGATAGAACAGAAAAAGTTTTACAGTATTGCTTACAGTGAACAAAATATCCATGAAACACACAAGAGCATTCTGAACAAAAAAACAACAGGGGACAAAACCCCCCACAAAATTACTGTATCTAATCTCTGCAATCTTTAGGGTTAGGCCACATGTTTTCATCAAGATCACATCTGATATTATCCAAGGCGATGCACCTGGGATAAAACTGGTTGGTATGTCGGATCCACCCTTGGAGCCAGCATCCATGGCTTCAAGGAGGGACATCTGCTCATGTGGCTGATGGTCATAAACCTTCCACCTTCACATTACATTTTGTCCAGGTTGACGCCATTTGGCCAGATTGAATCCTGCCTCATCTATATGTATATGAATTCATGAGGGGCCTGGCTGGCCTCCAATTCCATAACTCTCAAAACAAAGTTTATGTAAATCATGTCATTACTGTATACTATACTGTAACCTATTACTGTGTAGGTTACCTACTTGCAAAGTGCAAAGCTTATAGAACTGGACATTGAATTGAATATACAGTACACTATACCTGGACATATTGTCGTTGTAGCTCCTTGACTCTCTCACTGATATATTGTTGTTGAACTGATATCATTGCAGAAGCAGAGGTTTTTATAAACTTTCATATTGTGAAATATTAGTACAATTTGAAATAACTGATTTCTGTTTAAAAATATGTATGTCATGTAATAAATTGTGTAAAATGTAATTTATTCCTGTGATGAAAAGCTGAATTTTCAGCATCATTACTCCAGGAAGATGCATATGGACTCGAAAAGCTTGTTTCTTCATGACATTGTTCAAAAGCAACACATTTTGCTAGCAATCAAAATCACATTTTGCTAAAATCATGAAATTTACAAAAATGGTAAAAGTTTAATTTAAATGGTAAATAAATAAATGCAGTCCATACTGTATCTAAGGTTTGGAATATTGTTTTTGCTATTGTGGGATGTTGTGTGTTAACATTTGTAAATACTACAAAAACAATCCATCATTTTGTAGGGAGGTATAGCTTGTCTGTTAAGAAAATGTAAGCATTATGGAAATGTGTTCACTGACTGCATATTGTGTGAAAACGACAAGAAATGTGTGAATGGTATGGCCACAAAAGACCGATGCTGTGCTAATTGTGTTTAGAGTTTTGAAAATGTGAACATTGATTGGACAAACGCTTGTTAGCGACTGAAAAAAACTGTAATACCAAGAAAAAAAACAAAAAAGAATATTTGAAGAATGCTATTTCAGAACTAATTTCAGAGCTAATAACATCAGACAGAGCACTACCAAAGGCCACTGGAGACCATAAGAAAGACATCCCATTTTGTTACCGTCTTATCAGCTTTTAATGCCATTTATTTATTTATTGGATATTTAAACATTTCTTCTAACAATAGAGGCCAATAAAAAATTATAAGGAGAGTTTACACAACACAACCCAGAATGGAGCTTATGTCTTACCAAGTGATATCCAAAGCCACAGCTCCAAACTTTCCTGTCGCTTTAATGAGAACCTTTTTTAATGCATGAAAACTTGCCAAGCTTGGACAGATAGAGAAAAGGCTGTATTAAACTACATCCTTGAATTAACCACATATTGACGCCCAAAAGCACACAGTAAGTATCATAAGTTATATATACCTTCATAGCGAAAATGAACACATCCAGACCATATGCAACAGATATGCAAACTAGAATGCCAGTGATAATTACAAATGCCCTCTTTTTCTGATGGTGCATCTCTTCCTTCTGTGTTTCACCTGGACTTGGTCTCAATAGGATCTTGAGCACTCCTAGACTACAATTAATGATCACCAACAGGCTGATTGTGAGGGAGACAAGGTAGGCTGCAATCGGCGGATCTGGAAAGGTGAACACAGAAAATCCTCCATAAGACAAAGTCAGCATCCAGACCAGTCCAGCACTAATATATCTGTGCTTCACAAATGCTGGGTTGCAGTACATCGCTGGATGAGCCACGGCTATGTAGCGCTCAATACAAATCAAACTATTCATAAAGGGACGTCCAACCATGTAGCTTCCTGATAAGAAAATAACAATGAACATTGTGTATTGAGAGTTAAGAGCAAAAGCAACCAGTGTAAATACAAAAAGTATGACAGTCAAAAGTTCTAATACAGACAGGCTGACTGTAAAGATATCTGAGGTTGCCAGACTTCCCCCTTTTCTAAGGTCACTTGTGCCCAGCCAGAGGACCCAGACGTGGATAGGCAGGATGATAAAGATCTGCAATGCTGTGACAGAAAGTCCAATGAAACTCCCTGGGTAAGAGTCTGTGCATGAAAATGCAAGATGATCTGTTTGGTTCACGGAGACCGTCGTGTTCATCTTGCTTTTCAGTCAAAACAAGTGCAAATATCTAAAGAACATGAAGGACAACTGTGAAATGGTGCAATGAAGATTCATTTAAAAAATGAATAGACAGAATAAAGTGCAGACTTCAGTGAAAACATACATTGTTGCAATAGTGACAGAAATGTAGCTATTAGATTGTATACTGACCTGGTAGTGGACTGATAACTATTAGAGTGGATCCAAAGTTTTTCATGCAGTGTTTATCCCACCTGGGTGTGCATTACTTTTATCAGCTGTGTGTCGGGATGAATTATATCTGGAAAACATGCAAATAGAAAGCAGACCTTTAACGATTGTGTTGTTTTTAGTAAAGTGTTTTCACAGTTCCAAAATGTCATCAGATGAGAGAAGAGAAGAGAAGAGAAGAGAGCTGAATATTGCAGGATCTGAATGGACATTTATAGTCAATAAATATATTTTATATTTACACAATTATTTACTAAAACAGCACATGGCTATCTATCTATCTATCTATCTATCTATCTATCTATCTATCTATCTATCTATCTATCTATCTATCTATCTATCTATCTATCTATCTATCTATCTATCTATCTATCTATCTATCTATCTATCTATCTATCTATCTATCTCGGTCTGTCTGATATATACAAGGTACAAGTTAATTGGATTCTGATATCTAAATAAAGTTTTGTAAATACAGTCAGTTAACGATTTTTTACTTTTGACAGATAGAGGTTGAACTGCAGAGTTTGGCACAAGGGTGCACCAACTTAAACTTTTTTTCGCCAATGTAAAGGCAAAAAAGTGACAAGTCAAGCACTTCCCTAATACATTCACAGTTTTTACTCAAAATCGATAAAACAAATGTCCATGGACACAATACACATCAATCTTCTTGTCATTAACAAATCAGAGCAGTACATATGACATTTACAGTCAAATTCTGCAATATAAAACTGTGAACACATACTCAAATGAACACATGGTTTTAAAATGCTGCTTTTCATTCCATATTTGCATATTTTCCTTTCATAAAGCACACATAGAGATACAGATGCAAACAAATGTGACATATGTGATGAAACCAACGTGAGAGAATCGACACTGCAGGAACGACACTGAAATCACGCTGATCTGTCCAACATCAGGTCAGTGTAATATACTGAATACATTTCTTGGTCTTGTTGTTTTACATTGGAATGTATATTCATTGCTACTATTTCATTATTTGTTGTTCTTGATGTCCTTTAGGAACTCTTGCATATTTAACTTGAAGAGAAACATGAACAGCACTGTCTCCAAGAACCAAACATCTTCTTTTTGGTTCCGATGCACAGACTCCATCTCCAACTCACTTCAACTTTCTGTAATAGCACTGGACTTCATTTTCCTCCTGCCCATCCAAATCTGGGTCCTCTGGCTGGGCACAAGTAATATTAGGATTAGGGGACGTCTGGCAGCCTCAGAAATATATACAATGAACCTTTCTGCACTAGAGGTTTTTGTGATGGTACTTTATTGCGTTTGTATGGTTGCCTTTCTCTTTAACTATGAATACACAATGACCATTGTTTTATTATTTTCTGGAAGCTACCTGGTTGGACGACCCCTTATGAACAGCTTGATTTGTGTTGAGCGCTACATAGCTGTGGCTCATCCTGCGATGTACCGCAACCCAGCCTTTGTGAAGCACAGATATATCAGTGCTGGACTGGTCTGGATGCTGAGCATAGTTTATGGAGGACTTTCTGTTTGGACCTATCCACGCGGGCAAACTGAGGTCTACACTTCTTACCTAGCAATCAGCCTGTTGGTGATCACTACTTGTAGTCTAGGAGTGCTCAAGATCCTGTTGAGACCAAGTCCTGGTGAAACACAGAAGGAAGGGATGCACCACCAGAAAAAGAGGGCATTTGTAATTATCACTGGCATTCTAGTTTGCATATCTGTTCCATATGGCCTGGAATGTTTCCTGATCATTATGAATGAACATTTGTCAAACTATACTTATTGCCTGCTAGCGGGCATCATTTTATGGATAATGCGACCAAGCAGTGTAATGCAATCCATTCTCTTTCTGTCCAAGCAAAAGAAATTGCCATTCACTAGAAAAGATTAACCATAAAAATGCGGGGGCCTTTATGTTTAATACAAATGTAGTCCTTTGCAAAGTTTCTTCAAATATAACTTTGTATTTGTTAGTTTTGTTCATTTGCTTGCATTAAATAAACACTTTGAGCGTAATGATCTGGTAAAAAATAAATAAAATAATAATAATAACAATGATAATATATGTGTGTGTATATATATATATATATGAATGATGAAGAACATCAATGTTGTGTAAATGAGATATGTGCTATTACAGTTTTTTTCAATTGCTTAAGCACAATTTTGAAAACAGGGCCCGCGTTTTCAACCCCCTTCACACAATTAGCACAACACTACACCAAAGTAACACAACACCTCAGATAATTTGCAAAATGGAACACTTTTGTCAAAACTATACAATGTCTTATAAAAACCTTATTTTGTTGTCATAACATAAACACAACCATCATATGGTCTAATTCTGTTTGAATCAGTTAAACACTCCTGTGCTCAACCTAAAACACTTTTAGCATTTACACAGAGAAAGTGTCAAAATAAATTCACCAACACCACATGACACCAATTGTGCAGACTACAGTTTTTCTCAGTCGCTTTGGTGCATTTCTCACATCACTATTTACATTTGCACAACAGTTAATGCAGTTCTCAAAACAATTAGTACAAACTGCAAAACCTAGTTGATAACCTGCAAAAGCGTGTCACTTGCTCAAAATGGATAGCTCATTCCTCAAAAGCAAGTATTCATGTCAGTGAAAGTGTCAGTGTCATCAAGATGAAAAGTCCTGACACCATTGTTTATGAACAAGATAGTCAAATGGCTTTGTCATGTTTTCATTATGACAGTTTACTCTGTAAATGTTTTCCAATGCAAAAAAGTCAGATCTTGGTGACACCTGAAAATGCTCAAGACAGCACTATATACTATTTGCACAGCCATTTGAAAAATACAGTAAAGTTACACATTACTGTATTTAGTGACGTAACTGAGTACAAGACACTGAATATGTATGTTTCACATTTTTACTGCATATGCTCTTTGCAATTCTAATTTGTTCACAGCATTGTGCAAAAGAAAAAATACACCCTTATTTACAACAAACATAAACTCCCTTTGGGTAGAGCTGTGCACAACTGTACACAATATTGCAGTACATATTGGAACTGAACATACAACACATACATAGTACTGTAATCATTCATGCACATCCAGACGTTCCTCATCAGTGAAAGCTGAGATTCACCTGAGAGAAATTGTTCAATTTAGGAGACATTTTCAGGAAAAAAAAAGATAAAAAAAAAAAGGTGTAAAATTTGCTAGTTCTAGTTCAACATTTTTGTATGTCATGACTCAAGCAATGAAATGAGGACTATTCGTTTTATATGGAATGATTATTCAGCATTCACAAGTAGTTAATTTTGACTGACATGACATAAGCAAATGATAATGTTATAAAACAGCAGAGAGTTGTATGAAAGCAATTGATGCTGTTTACTCTTGTGCAAATGTAAATAGTGATGTGAGAAATGCACCAAAGAGAGAAAAACTGTAACTTGTATCGACATAGAACATTACAATTGTAAGAATTGATAAATTAGGAAATGCCGGACAGTCTGTTTCGGGGGTGACCAGACCCTGAGAGGACAAAAGGACCTCTCTGGAGATTACCATTTGATCTGGCCCTCGTGCACCACTGAGACGAAAGTCTCACCTCCGAGTCATCTTAATCTACATCTCTTTCCCTCTCCCCTCACCCCCTCTCTCTCATGCTCAGATGATCACCTGAATTTACCCAAGAAAATGTATAGTTTAATGTGAATGATTATCACAGAGTATTTTTCATGTTTGGTATAATTTAAAATGTCACAGTGCGACTGGTACAAATGTCTCATTTTCAATAAGTAAAACAAAAGGTAATAAGGATTTTAAGAGTTTAAAGATAACTAACTTACAAAGGAAGGTGGTCTCTCAAGACAAATGGTCTGGAGACAGAGAGAGATCTCTCAGCCTCATGTATTTCTCAATGTTGGGTTGCATCTTTTCTCTTTATTAGGCATTTGATGTTTTGTATCAATTATCTTTGAATTGATTATGAAATTGGCATGATACTTTTACCTGACATAATAAATTGTTACATTTGATTATTCTAACTGACTTTGACATTATTTTCATTGAAGAGTTAAACGGAATAGTCAAACATTCGCTCATAATTAATGATCCACAGATATCATTACAGTTTTTCTCAATTGTTTACACACAAATCCTGGTACTTGAGACACAATGACCACAACATGTAACTCATTCACCAACCCCCTGAACCAATTCTGCTAAACTACAAGCATAATTCCTGCTTTACACTCAAATTGCAGTTCTAAAACACCTTTTTCAAAACACCACACACAATTCTCTGCTTTTGGCACAATTTTCATGCAGAAAATCTCTTGTTTTCTCAAGGAACACACTGTCATTCAAATATGCACACTGACTCATCACATGGGCAAACACCCGTCACACAGTTTTACAATTAGCAATCAGAGCTTTGGCATAAAAGGGCAACAGGTGAGCTCTTCAATGGAGCAATGGGTGCCTTATTACAGTAAAACCTTTTCATTTATGGAGTCAGATGAAATAACGAGAGAATACATATTCAAATGTATTGCATTTACAGTAATAAAAAAATACTTTGCCTCGAGAAAAGGACAGTAACACGTTACAGTTTTTCTCGATTGTTTACACACATTTTCTGAAAGCATGCCTCATATTCTCAGAACTCTACACACAAATCCAAAAACACACACACAATGGGCAAAACCCCTCAATTCTCCTGCAAAATGAAACTTTACATTCAAAACAATGTTATTTCTTCTCAAAATGGTATTTTGTTTTCAAATGACACACACAAACCATCATATGAATAGACATTTATAAGAACCAGTTGAACACAGATGTGCTCAATGTAAAACACTATGATGAATGGAAAACACTTCTTCTCCATTCATCATAATGATTTAGGCCTTTTTTTTGTTCAGTGTTACACTTACTACAGACAGTACATACTTACAGTAAGTGTGTTGTAAAATATCTGGGAATATTGTTTTTATACTCAGAACACACAAATACACGGGAACGAATATATTTTATTTTTCCCACAAAAACAATGTACACAGTGTACATCCCAACCAACACAAAGTAGGACATACAGTGGTCTACATACAAAACAACAGAAGAATTTACTGTATACAGTTACAGTAATAATAAAAAAAAAACACTATGCTGCATCCTCTCTTCTGTTGCGGTCTGGCCACAGCACCTCATCCACATCACAAGCAATGTTTTCCCTGGCCAAGCAGCGGGGGAAATATCGCCTAGCATGGCGATTCCAGCCATGAAAAGCATCAGCTGCTATATCTCCACATGCGTCCTCCATAGCTTGGAGAAGAGGTATACGCGTTTGTGGATTTCGGTCATACACTTTCCATCTCCAGGCAGAAAAAAATTCCTCAATAGGATTGAGGAATGGAGAATGTGGAGGGAGATAAACAACTAAAAAGCGTGGGTGGGCAGTGAACCAGTTACGAACCAGAGCAGCCCTGTGGAAACTTACGTTGTCCCAAATGACAACGTACCTGAGCTGCTCTGGCCCATCTACCTGATCTGGTGGAAATGAGTGTGTTGTGTAGGGTGTCCAGGAATGTGATCAGATGGGCGGTGTTGTAGGGGCCAAGGGTAGCATGGTGATGGATGACGCCGTGATGGGTAATCGCTGCACACATTGTGATGTTCCCTCCGCGCTGGCCAGGGACTTCAACAATGGCACGCTGGCCGATTATATTCCTTCCCCTCTTTCGTCTTTTTGTGAGGTTGAACCCAACCTCATCAATGAAGATGAACTGGTGCTCCACTGCAGCCACCTCTAGCTCAAGGACTCTCTGAAACACACATGACAATATCAGAAATAGACATGGAGTGGTCACTATTGTGAAGCACAATCATTATGATTACAATATTGAAATATGTATAATTTACTGTATACAGTGTTGGGAGTATGCATCAATTGTGGGACTCACTTGCACATAGTTATGTCGCAATTCTTTGACTCTTTCTGAATTGCGTTCAAATGGCACCCTGTAGACCTGCTTCATCCTGAGATGATTTCTGCGCAAGACACGGTCCAGTTAAGCTTACCCTATCAATATTTTGAAATATGTCATCGTTTTCTATTATCTTTCTTTGTATTTGCCGTAATGTTATGGCGTTGTTTTCTAGGACCATGTTAATGATTTGAGTTTCCTGTTCAGGAGACAGAACACGTTCCCGACCGCCTTGTGTTGGTAATCTTTCAGTTCTGCCAAACAAATAGTAAAATACTGTAAATACAAAGTAGGTATACATTTCCTATATACATGAAGCATACTTTACAGTATTTTTACAGTCCTACAGAACAGTCCACAGGCAATACTGTACTACTGTACTCATTGAGTACTGAGATATGTAGTACTGCAATTTTCTAGTGAGAGTAGATTTCTTACCTATTCTCATTTCGGAAAGTCCGGATGATGGATGCCACAGTGTACCTGCTCAAATTTGGCTGTACTCTTTGCCCAGCCTCCCTCATTGTTAGACCATGGTTGACCACATGATCAACCAAAGTGGCTCGGATCTCATCAGAGATTACGGTCCTTTGAATGGCAGTGTGTTCCTTGTGAAAACAAGAGATTTTCCGCATGAAAATTGTGCCTAAAGCAGAGAATTGTGTGTAGTGTTTTGAAAAAAGTGTGTTTTAGAACTGCAGTTTGAGTGTAAAGCAGGAATTGTGCTTGTAGTTTAGCAGAATTGGTTCAGGGGGTTGGTGAATGAGTTACATGTTGTGGTCATTGTGTCTCAAGTACCAGAAAATGTGTGTAAACAATCGAGAAAAACTGTAAGACCTTCCGCGGTGGTCGGACGCCGGACTTTGGGCCGATTTAGCGCAAGTTACACAATTTTGATATAATCTTTGTTACATATAAGTGAATGTAACTTTAGTTGGACAACAACTATGAAGGTGACTTGACTTGACTTGAACTGAGTGAAGAAAAGGATGTGTAAAGGGAACGAAGTGGGGGAGAAGGAACAAATGTGAAGGAAGGACAGGAGGGAAAGAAGCTTTCCCCCAACTTCACTCTGTGGGGTGTGGAGACAAATGGCAGTATGCATTTGTGTTGTTCATATCTCAGGAGATCAAAGTATCTGAGGTTCTGTTTGCCTTACACCAGTGTGATCAAGATGACTGTGACGGCTATTAGCGCTAGACGTTTGAACCCCTAATAATTCTAAAAGATGAATTCAAAATGAATGTAGATGTAATATAGCATCTTTTTTATTATGAACAGAATCATTACACTAATAAGCAGTTGATTTACATTCACACAACATTAGAATTCTCAATATTTTCATACATTTCTCAGTAGCATGATACTGTGCTTCATTCCTTAAATGTGCTTTGTTTCACTTGATCTACTTTCATTTAATGCAAAATACCACTTATACAATTAATTAAAGGAATTCCTGTTTATTTATTTGTTTATTGGACTTCCTGCCAATTTAAACAATACTGGTAAAGCAATCTTGATAGGGAAATGATAAGGAGAGAAGATGGTTACAAAACCCAACCCAGAACTGACCTTTTATCTCTATCTGAGAGCCACTGCTCTGCATGGATGTGCTATTTATGAGGACGTGGCTTCAACATTTTGTGTTGTTTTAATAAGAACCTTTTTGATGCATGAAAACATACCATGCCTGGACAGATAGAGAAGAGGCTGTATAATACTAGCTTGTCGCAATAACCACATATTGATGCCCAGCAGCACACAGAAAGCATCATTAGAAATATTATTCCTAATGGTGAAAAGTAGTATATCCAGGCCATATGGAACAGATATGCAAACTAGAATGCCAGTGATAATTACAAATGCCCTCTTTTTCTGGTGGTGCATCCCTTCCTTCTGTGTTTCACCAGGACTTGGTCTCAACAGGATCTTGAGCACTCCTAGACTACAAGTAGTGATCATCAAGATGCTGATTGCTAGAGAACAAAAGTAGACCTCCATTTGGGTGCGTCGATTGGTGCAAACATAAAGTCCTCCAAAAGCTACACTCAGCATCCAGACCAGTCCAGCACTGATATATCTGTGCTTCACAAAGGCTGGGTTGCGGTACATCGCAGGATGAGCCACAGCCATGTAGCGCTCAACACAAATCAAGCTGTTCATAAAGGGTCGTCCAACCAGGTAGCTTCCAGAAAATAACTCAAAAAGGTGTACGGTTTCTTGATGGTTAAAAGTAAAAGAAACCATAACTAAAGAAAAAATTATGGTCACAAAAACCTCTAGTGCAGAAAGGTTCATTGTAAAGATTTCTGAGGCTGCCAGACGTCCCCTAATTCTAAAGTTTCTTGTGCCCAGCCAGAGGACCCAGATTTGGATGGGCAGGAGGACAAAGATGTTTAGTGTTAGTACAGAAAGTTGAAGTGAATACCCTGGGATGGAGTCTTTGCATGTGACCCCAAAAGAAGATGTTTGGTTCTTGGAGACAGTGCCGTTCATGTTTCTCTTCAAGAAGTCAAGTGTCTAAAGAACGTAAAGAACAACAAATAATGCAACGGTACAATGAAAACACATTTGAAAAGTCTAAAAACAAGACAACACCTGCTTTTCTCTGTGGTGACGATGAACAATATAGAAATGTAAACAATAACTTACACTGACCTGATGTTAACCGGACAGATTACCTTCTGAGTGGTCAAACCTGCTGCTCCTCTCATGTTAGTTTAATCCCACGGCACATATGTTTGCATTTGGATGAAATATGAAAGGAAAATATGCAAATACGGAATGAAACGCAGCATTTTAAAAGCATGTGTTCATTTGAGTATGTGATCACAGTTTTAAAATCTCAAAATAAGAAGTGAAGAGAACTAATATTGCAACCTTTTGAATGTCATATTTAAAGGGTTAGTTCACCCAGAAATTTAAATTAGCCCATGATTTACTCACCCTCAAGTCATCTTAGGTGTACATGACATTCTTCTTTAAGATGAATACAATCAGAGTGATATATAAAAAAATGTCCAAGCTTTATAATGGGAGTGAATGGCTCCCATATGACCTATCCCTTTAATGTACTAATGTGATGACAATATGGATGCTTATTAATCTGTCTAATTAAGCTTATTAATTAATTTATTTAGTTAAAAATTATAAATGGAAAGTGTGTATCTCACAGGTCCTTTTTATCTAGTCATCTTTTTCACTATTTTGGCTTTAGGTCATTTCACATTTAGTTTGGTCCTCTCGTCAAACTTTTTAAATACCACAATTAAATACAATTTAATTATTATTCAATAAAAATGTTTTTAACCTTTCTGATGATAGAGTCATTTAAGCACTTTTTGTGTGTCATATGTTCTCTGTGTTTGTCCCTGGACTTTGTTTTACTTCCTGTTTCCTATCCTGTCTGTCATCTTTGTAGTCCTTTTGTATTTGATTCCTGGTTATTTGTTTATTTTGTTACTTCCAGTAAAAACCCTGCATTTAGATCCTCGCCTCTGCCTGTCTTCTCTTGCTCCGCCTCATTACAGAACAACTGACCACAGATGGATCTAGCAGGGGTTCAACTCGTTCTCCTTCGCCAGGGTCAACTTTCCCTTGAGGACCATACAGTACCTGTGAGTTTTTGGACCTTGTGAACCTCAGACACTTCCCGGACCTTAAAATGATTTCCTTTCTTTGCTCTGGACTTAATAAACCTCTAAGAACCCAACTTTGCAATAATGGTCCACGAGGGTCACTTTGTATGTTTTTGGAGTACGCCCTTCAGCTGAGCAGATCCTCCTTCAGTGTGGGAGAGATGGAGGAGGCTCCACTGCTCCTGTCGGTGAGAGCAGCCGGCATCTCTAGCCAGTCTCGGAGGTCTTCACTTTTTCCTCTGTGACTCCCATTTACTGTGTATGGGCTGCACACACTTCTCCCGAGGTGGTTGGTGGTGTCTGTCACTGCTGTGGAGGCTCACTGAACTCACCGTGTTCCCTACCATGACCAAGGAGGACGATTTTGAACTCTTTGAGCTCTGATACAGCAACAGAGGTAGTTTCTGAACTCCCTTTGCACCCTGTTGGCTCTTTTGGCTCTCTGTCTCCTGCTCCGTCTGCTCCACATTGGCCCCCCACTCTGCCTGCCTTCTCTTGCTCCCACACTCTCAGAAAAAAAGGTACAAATGCTGTCACTGGGACGGTACCCTTTCAAAATATTAAAATATGTGCCATTTAGATACTAATATGTACACTGTTGGTACAAATATGTACCTTTGAGGTACTAATATGCACTCTTTAGGTACAAATATGGGTACCGCCACAGTGACACTTTTTGTACCTTTTTTTCTGAGAGACATTACACTGAAGGGATTAGGCCTAATATACAGTCAGAGATCTTGTTTCATCATGAAGGGCTTTATTTTGTGATAACTTTTGCTTCCGCAACCATATTTCATTAATTCCTGTTATTATGATAAGTCGTTCATTTCCAGGTAGAAATTACCTTTTGCTAGTAACGTCCACATTGGTTGTCATAGTAGCGAGTCAAATGTAGGTTCAGCATGCATGAGACTGGCCGTGGTGGATTCATTTATTATTATGTTTTTCATGAACATCAACACATTTGTCACAGACAAGAGTGCAAAAACATGAACGGGTGACAATGTTTATGGGAATTTTTGACCATTCTTCTAGAAGCACATTTGTGAGGTCAGGCACTGATGTTGGACGAGAAGACCTGGCTCGCAGTCTCCGCTCTAATTCATCCCAAAGGTGTTCTATCGGGTTGAGCTCAGGACTGCAGGCCAGTCAAGTTCCTCCACACCAAACTCGCTCATCCATGTCTTTATGGACCTTGCTTTGTACACTGGTGCGCAGTCATGTTGGAACAGGAAGGGGCCATCCCCAAGCTGTTCCCACAAAGTTTGGAGCATGATATTGTCCAAAATGTTCCTTTCACTGACTATGGGGCCAAACCCCAAAAAAAACCCCACACCATAATCCCCCCTCCACCAAACTTTACACTTGGCACAATGCAGTCAGGCAAGTACCGTTCTCCTGGCAACTGCAAAACCCAGACTCGTCCATCGGATTGCCAGACAGAGAAGCGTGATTGGTCACTCCAGAGAACACGTCTCTACTGTTCTAGAGTCCAGTGGCGGCGTGCTTTACACCACTGTATCCGACGCTTTACATTGCACTTGGTGACGTAAGGCTTGGATGCAGCTGCTCGGCCATGCAAACCCATTCCATGAAGCTCTCTACGCACTGTTCTTGAGCTAATCTGAAGGCCACACAAAGTTTGGAGGTCTGTAGCTGTTGACTCTGCAGAAAGTTGGCGACTTCTGCGCACTGTGCGCACTGCTTTTCCTGCAGTTCCTGGATGTCAATGTTGAATTTACTGTCGAATTTGAACCACTGAATTTGTGGAAGCATATTTGCAATCCGAAATAAAATGGACCGAAAATTGCCTGTTGAATATTATAGGTTGTATTTTTAAACAGTTTGAATAGTTTAGAAGTGAAATATGAAAGTTGAATATGGATTATTGAATTTTCAATAATGAAAATGTGTTTGAAATGTTTTGAATTGAAATATTGACAGCTTAAATATTCAACCATGTTGAATTTTTGTGCGGGTGAGTGAGTGAGTGTGAGTGAGTGCATTATGCATTAATGCGCCAATGCGAGTAATGGCGGTGAGTGTGGTGGCGTAGCTGCAGCTCTCTGAGTCTCACTCCCACGATGTTTTGTTATCAATTTGATTAGCTGATTTCATTATGGCTGCTAAAGGAACTAGACTTAATCGGAAGGATCAAAATGCAGGGTTGGCTGCTACGGATGAAGTTACCAGTGAGCTTAATGTGGCGACTCTTTCTAGCCTTCTGGACGATCTCAGGAAATCAATCGCTGTGGATTTTAAAGCCTCTTTTTCTTCGCTTGAAACTAAGCTTGACTGTATGCAAGAGACTTTGTCGTGCTTTCAATCAGCATTTTACCGCTATTGGTGACTCCAATCATGTTTATTCTTATGCTAATGATCATTTCTCAACCTTTCCTTTTACCTCTGGTTCGTTCAAATTTAATAAAATCATGCCCATTGATGTGTTAAATGCTATAGGTGATCTAAAGGACTTTAGTAGCGCTGGTCCGGATGGGCTTGAGCCTATATAGGTATATTAAACTAGCTGCTCATGTATTGATATTTCCACTTGCGGACCTATTTAATCTGTCTTTGACTACTTTTACAGTTCCCGCTACATGGAAATGTGCGAAAGTTACACCTCTCTTCAAAACTGGTGATGCTTCTATTATGAATAATTATTGCCCCATCTCTATTATCTGTACCACTGCCAAAATATTTGAGAAAATTATTTTTTAATCAATTATCAAAATTCATTATTCAGAATAACATCTTATCCCCATTTCAATCTGGCTTTAGGCCTAGTTTTTCAACCACTACAGCTTTATTGAAGTTCACCAATGACATTTTCTCCACCTGTGATAAGGGACATCTAACTGGTGCTATTTTTATTGACCTTTCTAAAGCTTTTGATGTGGTGGATCATTATATTCTTCTAGATAAGCTTTATGCAATAGGTTTAAATCGAAGTGCTCTATTATGGTTTAATTCCTATCTTCATAATAGACGGCAGTGTGCTGCTTTTAAAGGTTCAGTGTCTGATTATTTATTGGTTGATGAGGGGGTTCCTCAAGGTTCCACTCTAGGACCCCTTTTGTTCTCGATTTTCATTAATGATTTATCGCATATTAGCTCCATCGGTAAGATTCATCTTTATGCGGATGATACCGTAATTTACACTGCTGACTCTGATATTCACTGTATCCAGAACAGGTTACAATCTGACTTTATTATGACTCAAAAATGGCTACACAGTAACAATTTAGTGTTGAATATGGAAAAGTCCTGTTGTATGTTATTTAGGACGATGCACAGACGACCTTGTGCTCTTAACTTGCAACTGTATTTTGAAGATGGGTCCTCCATGGTGAAATTGGAAAAATTTAAATACCTTGGTTTGTGGATTGATTCTGAGCTTACCTTCAAACCTCATATTGATTATATCACAAAAAGAATATATGGCTGTCTCAGTACACTCTATAGATCTGTTAATTGTTTCACATTAGAAGTCAGGAAAAGGTTAATTTCTCAGTTGATATTGCCCATTATTGATTACGCTGATATCATCTACATGAATACTAGTGACAATGTTCTTAAGCCACTTAATGTTGTTTTTAACTCTCTGTGTAGATTTGTTCTGAGGTGTCCTTTTAAAACTCATCATTGTGTAATGTATGCATCACTAAATTGGCTTCAGCTTAATTCAAGAAGAGACTTCCACTGGTTCCTATTTATTTTCAAATGTGTCTACTTCGACTGTCCTCTATATCTGAAAGAACTCTTGGTTCCTTGTAGTTCTATGTATTCACTTAGACATATGCAACATCTCGTCTTTACTGTACCAGGAATCTTTTCAGCTGCTGGACGTAAAGCTTTTCATTATAAAGCTACTAGCGATTGGAATAATCTTCCTCTTTCTTTGAGATCCATCTCATCTTTTCGCGGATTTAGGTCATCTATATTTCAATATCTTAACAATGTGTGTGCATGTTACTGATGCTGGACTGAATATTATTGCTTGTAATGGTTTTTTGTTTCATGTCATTGTCTAATTGACTTACCTCCTGTGGATTTGACCGTTGTTTTTTTGTATGTGATACCTTTTCACATTGAATTTCTTATGTATTATGGGTTCCAATTGTGTAATGAGGTAAATGGTATGTGTTTATTGAGATAGCTATATAACATGTCTGAACTATGTGTTTTTGGTTTGGGGTGACGGTGTAAGCTGCCTAGTAACTCTTTTTTTTTAACTAGTAATTTGTTTTGAGCATTTGTTTTTGTCTGTTTGCTTGTTTGTTTGTTTTTGTTTTTCTGTTGTATTATATATATATATGTGTATTTGGACCCTCTTGAAAATGAGATGTTGCATCTCAAGGGGCTATCCGTTAATAAATTGAAATTGAAATTGAAATTTAATGCAAAATACCACTTACACAATTGATTAAAGGAATTCCTGTTTATTTATTTGTTTATTGGACTTCCTGCCAATTTAAACAATACTGGTAAAGCAATCTTGATAGGGAAATGATAAGGAGAGAAAATGGTTACAAAACCCAACCCAGAACTGACCTTTTATCTCTATCTGAGAGCCACTGCTTTGCATAGATGCGCTATTTATGAGGACGTGGCTTCAACATTTTGTGTTGTTTTAATAAAAACCTTTTTGATGCATGAAAACATACCATGCTTGGACAGATAGAGAAGAGGCTGTATAATACTACCTTGTTGCAATAACCACATACTGATGCCCAGCAGCACACAGAAAGCATCATTAGAAATATTATCGCTAATGGTGAAAAGTAGTATATCCAGGCCATATGGAACAGATATGCAAACTATAATGCCAGTGATGATTACAAATGCCCTCTTTTTCTGGTGGTGCATCCCTTCCTTCTGTGTTTCACCAGGACTTGGTCTCAACAGGATCCTGAGCACTCCTAGACTACAAGTAGTGATCACCAACAGGCTGATTGCTTGGGAACAAAAGTAGACCTCGATTTGGGTGCGTTGATTGGTGCAAACAAAAAGTCCTCCAAAAGCTACACTCAGCATCCAGACCAGTCCAGCACTGATATATCTGTGCTTCACAAAGGCTGGGTTGCGGTACATCGCAGGATGAGCCACAGCCATGTAGCGCTCAACACAAATCAAGCTGTTCATAAGGGGTTGTCCAACCAGGTAGCTTCCAGAAAAGAACAAAAAAAGGAGTATGGTTTCTTGATGGTTAAAAGTAAAAAGAACCATATCTAAAGAATAAATTACGATCACAAAAACCTCTAGTGTAGAAAGGTTCATTGTAAAGATTTCTGAGGCTGCCAGACGTCCCCTAATTCTAAAGTTTCTTGTGCCCAGCCAGAGGACCCAGATTTGGATGGGCAGGAGGACAAAGATGTTTAGTGTTAGTACAGAAAGTTGAAGTGAATACCCTGGGATGGAGTCTTTGCATGTGACCCCAAAAGAAGATGTTTGGTTCTTGGAGACAGTGCCGTTCATGTTTCTCTTCAAGAAGTCAAGTGTCTAAAGAACGTAAAGAACAACAAATAATGCAACGGTACAATGAAAACACATTTGAAAACTTTAAAAACAAGACAACACCTGTTAATATAGAAATGTTAACAATAACTTACACTGACCTGATGTTAACCGGACAGATTACCCTCTGAGTGGTCATACCTGCTGCTCCTCTCACGTTAGTTTAATCCCATGGCACATGTTTGCATTTGAATGAATTATGAAAGGAAAATATGCAAATACAGTGAGGAAAATAAGTATTTGAACACCCTGCTATTTTGCAAGTTCTCCCACTTAGAAATCATGGAGGGGTCTGAAATTATCATCGTAGGTGCATGTCCACTGTGAGAGACATAATCTAAAAAAAAAAACAATCCAGAAATCACAATGTATGATTTTTTAACTATTTATTTGTATGATACAGCTGCAAAGCAGACTTGTGCAAAATTCAGAATTTCAGAATTGGCCTCCATTCAATTCATGAATTGGAATTTGAATTGAATTTACTCCGCCCCACATGACATTGAATTGAATTTGAATTGGAATGACAGGAAGTGGAATTAAATTCATGGCAATTCAACACAACAGAAAGAATGTATTGAGTCTTGCATGCATTCAGTGTTAGGAAGGTTACTTTGGAAATGTTATTGCTTACTGTTATTAGTTACCCATTATAAATGTGGTTTGGATTACTTTATTTGGACAACTTTATCAATGCAAAGCCATTTTGTTTTAAGTTGATTAGTAACTAATTGAATTAAACATTTTACGTCAGTAATACAACTAACTACAATTACATTCGTTTTGTAATTTAATAACAGAAATTTCATTTCACGTAACTATTTACTCCTCAACCCTGCATACATTTTGTTCTAACATAGATATTGATCAAATTCTTGAAATAAATTCCCCCCTCAATGTTGTTTAATTAGTTTTGTTCCAATGTAATTTTCATTTCATTTCAAAGTAATCACACAAACACAAAGTTGTTGTAAATGCAGTTATCATTTATTCCAATGCAAAAAAATTACTGAGCAACACTGTTGCATCTCATTCTCAATAGCTCCTCAAATGTTTTTCACTGAGTCTGCACCGTTCTGGTCTGAATATCTTTCCTGCAACACTAAAGATTCTCTCAACAGGTGCAGACTGAAGTTGTAAGGGACTTCTGAAACTTAAAAAGTCCAGTGTTGCCCATCAAATTGTGCTTTCAAACAAATGTCCACCTCAAATTATTTAGCAACCATTTAAAATACTTGGTTAAAGTAAAGCATTCTGGGAAATGGAGTCATGTTCCATCATGTTCCACAAAATTACAATTACAATAAATCAAACTTAATTATTTGTTCTGTGACTAGTGCTTTTAACATTCATTGCTAGGGGAAAACATATCCTTTTAAAGTAATCTGTACAAACTAATATAATTTATAATGCAATCATATCGGACATATACTGTAAAGCTTCATTGTTAAACACTTCACTTAAAATATGTATATTAATTTCTTTGAATTTTTATTGAATTGCAATTCTGCTTCCTTTAATTCAAATTCGAATTGTAATTCTAGATCCTGTTTTTGACATCAATTCAAATTCAATTCAAATTCAAGAATTGAATTGGAATTAAGGAGTCATTCTCAATTCAATTCTGAATTGTGCACAAGCCTGCTGCAAATAAGTATTTGAACACCTGAGAAAATCAATGTTAATATTTGGTACAGTAGCCTTTGTTTGCAATTACAGAGGTCAAACGTTTCCTGTAGTTTTTCACCAGGTTTGCACACACTGCAGGAGGGATTTTGGCCCACTCCTCCACACAGATCTTCTCTAGATCAGTCAGGTTTCTGGGCTGTCGCTGAGAAACATGGAGTTTGAGCTCCCTCCAAAGATTCTCTATTGGGTTTAGGCAAGGCAAGGCAAGGCAAGGCAAGTTTATTTATATAGCACATTTCATACACAATGGCAATTCAAAGTGCTTTACATAGAAGAAATTAAAATAACAAAAGAAATAAGAATAATTAAAACAGTTTAGAAAAATAAAATACAGTACAGTACAAACAGTCGGACGAACAGTGGCACAGTGCTCATTCAGTAAATGCATAGCTAAACAGATGTGATTGTCAATAATAGCTAAAAGCAGATTCGCCATGCTTAGAGTTAACCCTTGGTATTTCTAGCTGATATGATCCTAATGATCTGAGTGATCTGTTGGGTTTATATTTAGTGAGCATATCTGCAATATATTGAGGTCCTAGGCCATTGAATGATTTATATACCAGTAATAATACTTTAAAATCAATCCTAAATTTAACTGGGAGCCAGTGTAAAGACCTGAGGACTGGTGTGATATGTTCATATTTTCTGGTTCTGCTCAGAATCCTGGCGGCAGCGTTCTGTATGAGCTGCAACTGTCTTATGGTCTTTTTGGGAAGTCCAGTGAGGAGTCCATTACAGTAATCCACCCTGCTGGTGATGAAAGCATGCACAAGTTTCTCTAAGTCTTGTCTGGAAACAAAGCATCTAATTCTTGCAATATTTTTCACATGATAGTATACTGATTTAGTTATTGCTTTGACATGACTACTGAAACTAAGGTCTGACTCTAGTGTCACACCAAGATTCCTGACTTGATGTTTAGTTGTTTGACCCCTAGAGTGAAGGTATGCGTTCACCTTGAGAACTTCATCTTTGTTTCCAAACGCAATGACTTCAGTTTTGTCTTTGTTTAACTGAAGAAAGTTTTGACACATCCAACTGTTAACTTCGTCAATGCATTGGCACAGGGAGTCAATGGGGCTGTAATCGTTAGGCGATAGGGCTAAGTAGATCTGTGTGTCGTCTGCATAGCTGTGGTAAGAGATTTGGTTCTTTCTCATTATTTGGCTCATTGGGAGCATATACAGGTTGAACAGGAGTGGTGCAAGAATTGAGCCTTGAGGGACTCCGCATGTCATGGATGTCCACTCAGACTTATGGTCTCCTATACTCACATAATAACCTCTCCCTTCTAAGTATGACCTGAACCATTTTAGGATTATCCCAGAAAGCCCCACCCAGTTTTCCAGCCTGTCAAGAAGTATGTTATGATCGACAGTGTCAAATGCAGCACTGAGGTCGAGTAGTACCAGCACCGATAATTTGCCTGAATCAGTATTTAAGCGAATATCATTTATTATCTTTATGAGCGCTGTCTCTGTGCTGTGGTGCGGTCGGAAACCAGATTGAAAATGGTCAAAGGATCCATTCAAGCTCAAGAATTTGTTCAGCTGATTGAAGACAACTTTTTCAATGATCTTGCCTATGAAAGGAAGATTTGAGATCGGTCTATAGTTGCTTAATATGGTCTTATCCAGATTGCTCTTTTTCAGGAGGGGCTTGACAACTGCAGTTTTCAGGGAGTTTGGAAAACTCCCAGAGAGAAGTGAGGCATTTACCACTTCTAGAAGATCTGCTTCTAAACTGTTTAACACACTTTTGAAAAATGATGTGGGAAGTGTGTCAAGAGCGCAGGTTGATGTTTTAAGGTGCTGTACGGTTTCTTCCAAAATGTTGCCATTAATTTCTTTGAAGTCAGACATAGTAACTACTTTCTCAGGTGGTCTGATCTGTCTGACCCCAGTGCAACTCAAGGATGTGCTGATCACCTTTCTGATATTATTGATTTTCTCAGAGAAGAAAGAAGCAAACTCACTGCACTTGCTGTCTGAGAGCATTTCACTGGGAATCTGGCTTGGGGGGTTTGTCAGTCTCTCTACAGTAGCAAAAAGAGTGCGTGTGTTGTTTAAATTGCTGTTTATAATATTTGAGAAGAAAGTCTGTCTAGCTTTGCCTAGTTCCATATTGAAAGCATGAAGGCTGTCTTTGTAGATGTTATAATGAACTACAAGTTTTGTCTTCCGCCACATGCGCTCTGCTTTTCTGCATTGTCTTTTCATACTTTAGGTACAAATATGTACCTTTTGAAAGGGTACAGCCAAAGTAACAGTTTTTGTACCTTTTTTTCTGAGAGACATTACACTGAAGGGATTAGGCCTAATATACAGTCAGAGATCTTGTTTCATCATGAAGGGCTTTATTTTGTGATAACTTTTGCTTCCGCAACCATATTTCATTCATTCCTGTTATTATGATAAGTTGTTAATTTCCAGGTAGAAATTACCTTTTGCTAGTAACGTCCACATTGGTTGTCATAGTAGCGAGTTAAATGTAGGTTCAGCATGTAAGACTGGCCGTGGTGGATTCATTTATTATTATATTTTTCATGAATATCAACACATTTGTGTCAGACAAGAGTGCAAAAACGTGAACGGGTGGCAATATTCAATCCTTTTAACAGGACAATTAAAAAAAATGATAATAATAATAATTCTGCCCACTATATTGCCAAAAGTTTTGTGACGTCTGCCTCTGCATGCACATGAACTTTAATGACATCCCATTTTTTATCTGTAGGGTTTAATATGGAGTGTGGACCCTTTGCATCTATAACAGCTTCAACTCTTCTGGGAAGGCTTTCCACAAGGTTGGGAATTTTTGACCCTACTTCTAGAAGCACAATTATGAGGTCAGGCACTGATGTTGGACGAGAAGGCCTGGCTTGCAGTCTCCGCTCTAATTCATCCCATAGCTGTTCTATCAGGTTGAGGTGTGCAGTCATGCTGGAACAGGCCAGCCCCATACAGTTGACTAAACAGTGTCCATGAAATTGTCCAAAATGTCTTGCTTTACATTGCACTTGGTGATGTAAGGCTTGGATGCAGCTGCTAGGCCATGCAAACCCATTCCATGAAGCTCTCTATGCACTGTTCTTGAGATAATCTGAAGGCCACACAAAGTTTGGAGGTCTGTAGCTGTTGACTCTGCAGAACGTTGCCGACTTCTGCGCACTGTGCGCCTCAGCACTCTCTGATTTTACGTGGCCTACCACTTTGTGGCTGTGTTGGTGTTGTTCCCAATTGCTTACACTTTATTATAATACACCTAAGAGTTGACCGTGGAAATATAAAGTAGTGACAAATGGACTTGTTGCACAGGTGGCAACCTATCACTGTACCACGCTTGAATTCACTGAGCTCCTGAGAGCGACCCATTCTTTCACAGATGTTTGTAAGCAGTCTGCATGCCTAGGGGCTTGAGTGATTGGAACACCTGAATTCAAGGATTTGGAGGGGTGTCCCAATACTTTTGGCAATATAGTGTATGTGAACTTAGCCCATATATAATTTTTCATCTCTTTATTATATAAAACAAAAATCCTTATACGTTAGCAATATGACTAATAATCAACGATTTAATTTACATTTACATTAGCATTCTCAAAAGTTTCCACAACATCACACAGTAGAATTGAGTGTGCTTTATTGGTTACATATACTTTGCTCAGATCATCTACTTACATTAAATGCAAACATTTATTAATACCAAGAAAAAAAACCCCACAATATTTGAAGAATCCTATTTAAGGACTAATTTCACATCAGACAGAGCACTACCAAAGACCACTGGAGACCATAAGAAAGACATCCCATTTTGTTACCGTCTTATCAGCTTTTAATGCCATTTATTTATTTATTGGATATTTAAACATTTCTTCTAACAATAGAGGCCAATAAAAAATTATAAGGAGAGTTTAGACAACACAACCCAGAATGGAGCTTATGTCTTACCAAGTGATATCCAAAGCCACAGCTCCAAACTTTCCTGTCGTTTTAATGAGAACCTTTTTTAATGCATGAAAACTTGCCAAGCTTGGACAGATAGAGAAAAGGCTGTATTAAACTACATCCTTGAATTAACCACGTATTGATGCCCAAAAGCACACAGTAAGTATCATGAGTTATATATACCTTCATAGCGAAAATGAACACATCCAGACCATATGCAACAGATATGCAAACTAGAATGCCAGTGATAATTACAAATGCCCTCTTTTTCTGATGGTGCATCTCTTCCTTCTGTGTTTCACCTGGACTTGGTCTCAATAGGATCTTGAGCACTCCTAGACTACAATTAATGATCACCAACAGGCTGATTGTGAGGGAGACAAGGTAGGCTGCAATCAGCGGATCTGGAAAGTTGAACACAGAAAATCCTCCATAAGACAAAGTCAGCATCCAGACCAGTCCAGCACTAATATATCTGTGCTTCACAAATGCTGGGTTGCGGTACATCGCTGGATGAGCCACGGCTATGTAGCGCTCAATACAAATCAAACTATTCATAAAGGGACGTCCAACCTGGTAGCTTCCAGAAAAAAACATAGCAATGAACATTGTGTGTTGAGAGTTAAGAGCAAAAGCAACCAGTGTAAATACAAAAAGTATGACAATCAAAAGTTCTAATACAGATAGGCTGACTGTAAAGATATCTAAGGTTGCCAGACTTCCCCCTTTTCTAAGGTCACTTGTGCCCAGCCAGAGGACCCATACGTGGATAGGCAGGATGATAAAGATCTGCAATGCTGTGACAGAAAGTCCAATGAAACTCCCTGGGTAAGAGTCTGTGCATGAAAATGCAAGATGATCTGTTTGGTTCACGGAGACCGTCGTGTTCATCTTGCTTTTCAGTCAAAACAAGTGCAAATATCTAAAGAACATGAAGGACAACTGTGAAATGGTGCAATGAAGATTCATTAAAAAATGAATAGACAGAATAAAGTGAAAACATACATTGTTGCAATAGTGACAGAAATGTAGCTATTAGATTGTATACTGACCTGGTAGTGGACTGATAACTATTAAAGTGGATCCAAAGTTTTTCATGCAGTGTTTATCTCACCTGGGTGTGCATTACTTTTATCAGCTGTGTGTCGGGATGAATTATATCTGGAAAACATGCAAATAGAAAGCAGACCTTTAATGATTGTGTTGTTTTTAGTGAAGTGTTTACACAGTTCCAAAATGTCATCAGATTAAGAGAAGATCTGTCTGTCTGATATATACAAGGTACAAGTTAATTGGATTCTGATATCTAAATAAAGTTTTGTAAATACAGTCAGTTAACGATTTTTGACTTTTGACAGATAGAGGTTGAACTATCTCAACAGATAGTTTGGCAGTTAACCAACTTAAACCTAGACATATTTAAACATATTTAAACAATAAATATGATATGGAAGTTGATCCCTCAGTACAATAACACATGAGACTGTCCCATAGCCGAACACCAGTGTAAGGCCTGCCCAATCGGTCCAACGACAGTTCTGATAAGCGGTTGAAGTCTTTTCAGCGTGGCAAATTAATTTAATTATCTCTTTGTTTCATCTGACTCCGAAAATGAAAAAGGTTTAATTGATGTTTGTTAATCATTCAATTTAGGTGAATGTTTGATTATTCTATTTAACTCCTCATTGAAATTACCCCCGTTCATCATGATTCCAATAACACTTCGAGTCTCGCACCGGCCAGGTATACACTCACCTAAAGGATTATTAGGAACACCTGTTCAATTTCTCATTAATGCAATTATCTGATCAACCAATCACATGGCAGTTGTTTCAGTGCATTTAGGGGTGTGGTCCTGGTCAAGACAATCTCCTGAACTCCAAACTGAATGTCAGAATGGGAAAGAAAGGTGATTTAAGCAATTTTGAGCGTGGCATGGTTGTTGGTGCCAGACGGGCCGGTCTGAGTATTTCACAATCTGCTCAGTTACTGGGATTTTCACGCACAACCATTTCTAGGGTTTACAAAGAATGGTGTGAAAAGGGAAAAACATCCAGTATGTGGCAGTCCTGTGGGCGAAAATGCCTTGTTGATGCTAGAGGTCAGAGGAGAATGGGCCGACTGATTCAAGCTGATAGAAGAGCAACTTTGACTGAAATAACCACTTGTTACAACCGAGGTATGCAGCAAAGCATTTGTGAAGCCACAACACGCACAACCTTGAGGCGGATGGGCTACAACAGCAGAAGACCCCACCGGGTACCACTCATCTCCACTACAAATAGGAAAAAGAGGCTACAATTTGCACGAGCTCACCAAAATTGGACAGTTGAAGACTGGAAAAATGTTGCCTGGTCTGATGAGTCTCGATTTCTGTTGAGACATTCAGATGGTAGAGTCAGAATTTGGCGTAAACAGAATGAGAACATGGATCCATCATGCCTTGTTACCACTGTGCAGGCTGGTGGTGGTGGTGTAATGGTGTGGGGGATGTTTTCTTGGCACACTTTAGGCCCCTTAGTGCCAATTGGGCATCGTTTAAATGCCACGGCCTACCTGAGCATTGTTTCTGACCATGTCCATCCCTTTATGACCACCATGTACCCATCCTCTGATGGCTACTTCCAGCAGGATAATGCACCATGTCACAAAGCTCAAATCATTTCAAATTGGTTTCTTGAACATGACAATGAGTTCACTGTACTAAAATGGCCCCCACAGTCACCAGATCTCAACCCAATAGAGCATCTTTGGGATGTGGTGGAACGGGAGCTTCGTGCCCTGGATGTGCATCCCACAAATCTCCATCAACTGCAAGATGCTATCCTATCAATATGGGCCAACATTTCTAAAGAATGCTTTCAGCACCTTGTTGAATCAATGCCACGTAGAATTAAGGCAGTTCTGAAGGCGAAAGGGGGTCAAACACAGTATTAGTATGGTGTTCCTAATAATCCTTTAGGTGAGTGTACAATCTCATAATAACAAACTAGTCAGTCTCAGTCATTAGACAGAGGTGATTGACTATATCCTAGACGGCCGTACTCCATTTTGCTCATTCAAGAAAATATTATTTAGTCCCCATTGATCTTATTAAGGTAATATATGTATATATATGTATGTATATCAGTATGTATACTGGCTGTGTCCGAAAACTGATAAATGCTGCCTCCGGAGGACACATTCCAAGGTCGGAAGGCATCAAGGCACGTACGAATGCAATGTTAGTTTCACTTCCTGTGTCCTGAGACCTTCATCTGATCGATTTTTGAAGTCACAGATGTATCCTTCTTCGGCTTTGATATCCCAGAATCCTGTGCTTTCCAGTCTGTGACAGTTGAGCTAGAAAAATTAAGATGGCATCTGAAAGTTGCAGCTGGTCGTCAGTTTGTGTGTAAATGTACATTTTTGATCAATGTTTTCCACTTATGATGTCATTTCTAGCGAGAAATTACTATTTGTCACGATTTTGGGTTTGTTCATGTCATGTTTCCTTGTCTGTCATGTGATCCCTTGTAAGTCATGTGATCCTGCCATGTGTTCCCTTGTCTGATGTGTCATGTTGTCATTGGTTCATTGTTTCATTGTTCACAGGTGTCCCTTGTCTAGTCATTTGTCTTGTGTGTATTTAAGCCCTCTTGTTTGCCATGTGTCTTTGAAAAAAAGAAGAAAGAAAGAAACCTTTATTTGTCCCACAATGGGGAAATTATGGAAGAGACTTTGTCAAGAAACTTTGTTTCCTGTAGATCCGTCCTTCGGATGAGACGTAAAACCGAGGTCCTGACTCTCTGTGGTCATTAAAAATCCCAGGATGTCCTTCGAAAAAGAGTAGGGGTGTAACCCCGGCATCCTGGCCAAATTTGCCCCTTGGCCTCTGTCCATCATGGCCTCCTAATCATCCCCATACACTGATTGGCTTCATCACTGTCTCCTCTCCACCAGTAAGCTGGTGTGTGGTGGGCGTTCTGGCGCAATATGGCTGCCGTTGCATCATCCAAGTGGATGCTGCACATTGGTGGTGGTTGAGGAGATTCCCCCATCTATGTAAAGCGCTTTGAGGTCTCAGAAAAAGCGCTATATAAATGTAACGAATTATAATTATTAATTAGTTCTGCTGTTGAGTAAGTTCATGTTCATGCCACATCATGTTTTTGTTTCATGTTTGGTTTGGTTTATAATAAACTGCACTTGGGTTCTCAAACCCACAGTATCCTCTCAGCCTGAACCACTTCACGCCATGTCTGCCAAGTCTGAGTCTCTTCATGTCACGCCTGCCAAGCCTGAGCCTCTTCACGTCATGTCACACCTGCCAAGCCTGAGACACGTCAAGTCACGCCTGCCAAGCCTGAGACACTTCACGCCACGTCTGCCGCCGAGCCAGTGTCTCCAGACAAGATGGCTGCCACCATGTCACCTGAGCCCTCAGCATAGATGGCTGCCCCTAATCCTGAGCCCTCAGTGACTGCTACACTAACCATTATGGCCACCACCATATGGTGTGTGTGGTCTGTGCACACATTTGAAGGTCACGTCACGTCTGCCGAGCCAGAGCCGGTTCACGTCATGTCTGCCGAGCCAGAGACGGGTCACGTCTGTTCCAGCCCATAACCCCATAGCTGTCCCCAAGAAAATTTTGGGGGGGCAGTAGGGTCCTTGATAGGACCATGGAGGCTGCACCCCCATGGTCCCCTGAATTGCCGGCTCCACCCTGGCCACCTGAACTGTCTGGTCTACCCTGGCCACCTGAACTGTCTGGTCTACCCTGGCTTCCTGCACTGCCGGATCCGCCCTGGCTTCCTGCACTGCCGGGTCCGCCCACGCCATGCCACGACCCATGTCCTGTCCCCCTGCATGGGCCTGGCCCACCATCCCTCCCCCAAGACTTCCTCTGCTCCACCACCCTCCTAGTATTATGTTGTGTTTTGTTGGGTGTCGGGAGACGCCCTTAGAGGGGGGGTATTCTGTCAATCGCTGCCTGCAAAGTCATTGCCTGATAGGGCAGCAAGGCAACAAGTCACTGCCTACGTTTTTGGATGCAGCCTATATCTAACCAGAGGCCACGACCATTAACCAGGCTGACCAACTTAACTACTTCTAATGATCACTTTGTATAATCATGCCATGGTTTCCCACGTACACTTGGTTAGAATAATACTATACAATAATTAGAGGTTGAGGCTCGCCCTATTTAGATTGGTCTAACAATGCTCTGTTGCTCTAAACGGAAAAAACTATTATTAGCCTCTACAGTTCTAAGTATACATTGACTAATGCCAATGTGTTAGTCGGATCGCTGAAATTTCAGTCGGTGTGCTCCTCTGCTCCACCTAAGCTGGATTTCAGTCCATTTACTAACCTGATCGTAGAATTGTGGTGTTATGGACTTAACAATCTACAAGAGTTAATAACTGCAGAGTAAGTTAGAATAAATCCAAATGTAACAATTGATAGTCAGGTATGTATTATACCAATTACATAATCAATACAAAGATAATCAATACTATAACTTCAAATGCTCAGAGATAAAGAGAAAAGATGTATAAGCTACCTGACATTAGAAAAATACATAAAGCTGAGTGTCTGGACACAAAATCGCCATGAGCCTCTTGGAGCATTTCATTATATAATCAGACCAAGACAAAACATCCCCCAATGTAGGGAATGAACATACAATAGGAATTTGCATTGACTAGAGTTACAGACATAGGGAGTTCACCCTTGTCGAGGAACAGGAGGTAGCTTGGATGAAGGACCCTGGGAAAACAGTGCACACCCAATAAGCAAAGCATCTCTAAACCCATATTATCATTTGGTTTACTTCTGTGGAGATGAGACCATTGTACCAGTCACACTGAGACATTTTAAATGATACCAAAATTACTGTTAATTCACTTGTATCGACATAGAACATTAAACATTTTATATAAGTTGGACAACAACTATGAAGGTGACTTGACTTGACTTGAACTGAGTGAAGAAAAGGATGTGTAAAGGGAACGAAGTGGGGGAGAAGGAACAAATGTGAGGACAGGAGGGAAAGAAGCTTTCCCGCAACTTGGGGTGTGGAGACAAATGGCAGTATGCATTTGTGTTGTTCATATCTCAGGAGATCAAAGTATCTGAGGTTCTGTTTGCCTTACACCAGTGTGATCAAGATGACTGTGACGGCTACAAAAGCCTTTCTCAATAGGCTATTAGCGCTACACGCTTGAACCCCTAATAATTCTAAAAGATGAATTCAAAATGAATGTAGATGTAATATAGCATCTTTTTTATTATGAACAGAATCATTACACTAATAAGCAGTTGATTTACATTCACACAACATTAGAATTCTCAATATTTTCATACATTTCTCAGTAGCATGATACTGTGCTTCATTCCTTAAATATGCTTTGTTCACTTGATCTACTTGCATTTAATGCAAAATACCACTTATACAATTAATTAAAGGAATTCCTGTTTATTTATTTGTTTATTGGACTTCCTGCCAATTTAAACAATACTGGTAAAGCAATCTTGATAGGGAAATGATAAGGAGAGAAGATGGTTACAAAACCCAACCCAGAACTGACCTTTTATCTCTATCTGAGAGCCACTGCTCTGCATAGATGCGCTATTTATGAGGACGTGGCTTCAACATTTTGTGTTGTTTTAATAAAAACCTTTTTGATGCATGAAAACATACCATACTTGGACAGATAGAGAAGAGGCTGTATAATACTACCTTGTTGCAATAACCCCACATTGATGCCCAGCAGCACACAGAAAGCATCATTAGAAATATTATTCCTAATGGTGAAAATTAGTATATCCAGGCCATATGGAACAGATATGCAAACTAGAATGCCAGTGATAATTACAAATGCCCTCTTTTTCTGGTAGTGCATCCCTTCCTTCTGTGTTTCACCAGGACTTGGTCTCAACAGGATCTTGAGCACTCCTAGACTACAAGTAATGATCATCAAGATGCTGATTGCTAGAGAACAAAAGTAGACCTCAATTTGGGTGCGTGGATAGGTGCAAACAGAAAGTCCTCCAAAAGCTACACTCAGCATCCAGACCAGTCCAGCACTGATATATCTGTGCTTCACAAAGGCTGGGTTGCGGTACATCGCAGGATGAGCCACAGCCATGTAGCGCTCAACACAAATCAAGCTGTTCATAAGGGGTTGTCCAACCAGGTAGCTTCCAGAAAAGAACAAAAAAAGGAGTATGGTTTCTTGATTTACTTTAAAAGTAAAAAGAACCATATCTAAAGAATAAATTATGATCACAAAAACCTCTAGTGCAGAAAGGTTCATTGTAAAGATTTCTGAGGCTGCCAGACGTCCCCTAATTCTAAAGTTTCTTTTGCCCAGCCAGAGGGCCCAGATTTGGATGGGCAGGAGGACAAAGATGTTTAGTGTTATTACAGAAAGTTGAAGTGAATACCCTGGGATGGAGTCTGTGCATGTGACCCCAAAAGAAGATGTTTGGTTCTTGGAGACAGTGCCGTTCATGTTTCTCTTCAAGAAGTCAAGTGTCTAAAGAACGTAAAGAACAACAAATAATGCAACGGTACAATGAAAACACATTTGAAAACTTTAAAAACAAGACAACACCTGTTAATATAGAGATGTAAACAATAACTTACACTGACCTGATGTTAACCGGACAGATAACCTTCTGAGTGGTCATACCTGCTGCTCCTCTCACGTTAGTTTAATCCCACGGCACATATGTTTGCATTTGAATGAATTATGAAAGGAAAATATGCAAATATGTGAAACGCAGAATTTGTAACAGCATGTGTTCATTTGAGTATGTGATCACAGGTTTAAAATCTCAAAATAAGAATTGAACAGAACTGATATGGTAACCTTTTGAATGTTATATTTAATGCACTAATGTGATGACAATCTGGATGCTTATTAATCTGGTCATCTTTTTCACTATTTTGGCTTTAGTTAATTTCACATTTATTTTGGTCCTCCTGTCAAACTTTTTAAATACCACAATTAAATACAATTTAATTATTATTCAATTAAATATTTTTTAACCTTTCTGATGATAGAGTCATTAAAGCACTTTCTGTGTGTCATATGTTCTCTGTGTTTGTCCCTGGACTTTGTTTTACTTCCTGTTTCCTATCCTGTCTGTCATCTTTGTAGTCCTTTTGTATTTGATTCCTGGTTATTTGTTTATTTTGTTACTTCCAGTAAAAACCCTGCATTTAGATCCTCGCCTCTGCCTGTCTTCTCTTGCTCCGCCTCATTACAGAACAACCGACCACAGATGGATCTAGCAGGGGTTCAACTCGTCCTCCTTCGCCAGGGTCAGCTTTCCCTTGAGGACCATACAGTACCTGTGAGTTTTTGGACCTTGTGAACCTCAGACACTTCCCGGACCATAAAATTATTTCCTTTCTTTGCTCTGGACTTAAAAAACCTCTAAGAACCCAACTTTGCAATAATGGTCCGCGAGGGTCACTTTGTATGTTTTTGGATTACGCCGTTCAGCTGAGCAGATCCTCCTTCAGTGTGGGAGAGATGGAGGAGGCTCCACTGCTCCTGTCGGTGAGAGCAGCCGGCATCTCTAGCCAGTCTCGGAGGTCTTCACTTTTTCCTCTGTGCTCCCAGACTCCCATTTAGTGTGTCTGGGCCGCACACACTTCTCCCGAGGTTGGTGGTGTCTGTCACTGCTGTGGAGGCCGTCTCAGAACTCACCGTGCTCCCTACTATGACCAAGGAGGACGATTTTGAACTCTTTGAGCTCTGATACAGCAACAGAGGTAGTTTCTGAACTCCCTTTGCACCCTGTTGGCTCTGTTGCGGATCTGTCGGCTCCACCATGGTGGTCTCCTGCTCCATCTGCTCCACATTGGCCCCCCACTCTGCTTGCCTTCTCTTGCTCCCATAGCCCTCTAGACCTCCCATGGGACGGTACCCTTTCAAAATGTTCAAATATGTACCTTTGAGGTACTAATATGCGCTCTTTAGGTACAAATATGTAGCCTACTGTCACGATCGCTAGCGGAGAAATGGGTGGATCCAAATGCAGCAACACAGTACTCAGGGCAGTCCAAATCATCGTCATCCATGCAAGCGTCTAAGTTATAATAATCAGAATCGTAGTCGTCCATGCCAGTGTCGAAAACCATTTAATCCGTCAGAATAACAATAAAACAAAACAAGCAAGAACAAAAACGAGAACAGACTAGAAACAGACCTTAGTGTAGACGAGTGACATACAATAATGACTCCGTAACATGAACTAACACAAACAGGGTATATATGCACAGACACTAACAACATAATTGGGAACAGCAGGGAATAATCACCAGTGATGGGACCAACCAGGATTATGGGAAATGTGGTTCCAGGATGAATGGAAACAGGAAGGAAGGGACCCCTAGTGGACACCCAGTGGAAACACAACAGACACTGTGACATAACCCCCTCCTTACGGAGCGGCTACCAGACGCTCCATAATAGCAAACAAAACTCAACAAAAAGTCCAGGAGGGAGGTGGAACTGTGGGGGATCAGGGGGAGGGACGGAGGGCCAGGACCATGGGAGGGAATGAACACTGGGGGTGACAGTTCATCGGGCGGCCTGGGCGGAGACGACCCTTCAGGCGACCAGGGCGGAACAGATAGTCCATCAGGCGGTCTGGGCAGAGATGACCCTTCAGGCGGCCACGGCGGAGACGACCCTTCAGGAGGCCACGGCGGAGACTCTCCCTCGGGCGGCCAGGGCGGAGTAGATCGTGCAGGCAGCCAGGGCTGAGACGACCCCTCGGGCGGCCATGGCGGAGACGACCCCTCAGGTGGCCATGGCGGAGATGACCCCTCGGGCGGCCATGGCGGAGACGACCCCTCGGGCGGCCAGGGCGGAGACGACCATTCGGGTGGCCACGAAACAGGCACCGGCTCAGGAACAGACACCACCGGCTCAGGAACAGAGAACACCGGCTCAGACACCACCGGCTCAGGAACAGATACCACCGACTCAGAAACAGACACCACCGGCTCAGGAACTGGCACCACCGGCTCAGGAACTGAAACAGACACCACTGGCTCAGACACCACTGGCTCAGGAACTGGAACAGAAACCACCGGCTCAGGAACTGGCACCACCGACTCAGGCACTGGAACTGGCACCACCGACTCAGGCACTGGAACTGGCACCACCGGAACTGGCACTGGAACTGGCACCACCGGAACTGGCACTGGAACTGGCACCACCGGAACTGGCACTGGAACTGGCACCACCGGAACTGGCACTGGAACTGGCACCACCGGAACTGGCACAGGAACTGGCACCACCGGCTTAGTAACAGGAACAGACATCACCGGCTCAGGCTCAGGAACAGACACCACCGGCTCAGGAACAGACACCACCGGCTCAGGAACAGACACCACCGGCTCAGGCTCAGCAACAGACACCACCGGCTCAGGCTCAGGAACAGACACCACCGGCTCAGGCTCAGGAACAGGCTCGACGGCGGCCATCTTGTCAGGGGACACAGGCTCGGCAGGCGTGACATGAACAGGCTCGGCGGCGGCCATCTTGTCCGAAGACACAGGCTCGGCAGGCATGACGTGAACAGGCTCGGCGGCAGCCATCTTGTCCGAAGACACAGGCTCGGCAGGCGTGACGTGAACAGGCTCGGCGGCGGCCATCTTGTCCGAAGACACAGGCTCGGCAGGCATGACGTGAACAGGCTCGGCGGCGGCCATCTTGTCGGAAGACACAGGCTCGGCAGACGTGACGTGAACACTCTCGGCGGCGACCATCTTGTCCGAAGACCCAGGTTCGGTAGGCGTGCTGTGCTTCCTCCACGCATGCAGTACCGCCACTGCATAGAAGAGTAAGGCCGCTCTCTTGGTCGTGGCAGGACTGATGGTGGGCGGCTCCGAGATGATCTCAGGGATGACAGTGAGCTGCTCGGAGGGGGCGGCCTCCGGGAACACCGACTCAGGCACTGGAACTGGGACCACCGGACTCGGGACCACCGGAACAGGGACCACCGGAACAGGGACCACCGGACAGGTCATTGAGGAGGCCTTTCTCTTCCTCCTCCGTCTCCGGACCACCGGAACTGGGACCACCGGAACGGGAACCACCGGAACAGGGACCACCGGAACTGGGACCACCGGACTCGGGACCACCGGAACTGGGACCACCGGAACTGTCACGGAGGAAGTCTTCCTCCTCCGTCGTCCCTTCTGGCGAGGTGTAGGTTCAGGACGGGACAGGACCCGCGGCGAAGGGTGTTCTGGGCCGCGTATCACTGGACCATGGTCGAAGGAAGACTGAAATAGAGGCTGGGTCCGGGGCTCACCTCTAGTACTTCCTCCTCTGCGAGCTCCACGGGTCCCCGAAAATCGGGCCAACCGCTCTCCTCTAAAAGACTCTCTGTCGTCGAACGAAAGGTCTTTAGGAACCCTGAGCGTCATGGCCTCCTCCCTTTGACGGACCACAAATGCAAAAGCCTGCAAAATGTTCATGCTGCTGGATCCATTTTGTGACGGAGTCATTCTGTCACGATCGCTAGCGGAGAAATGGGTGGATCCAAATGCAGCAACACAGTACTCAGGGCAGTCCAAATCATCGTCATCCATGCAAGCATCTAAGTTATAATAATCAGAATCGTAGTCGTCCATGCCAGTGTCGAAAACCATTTAATCCGTCAGAATAACAATAAAACAAAACAAGCAAGAACAAAAACAAGAACAGACTAGAAACAGACCTTAGTGTAGACGAGTGACATACAATAATGACTCCATAACATGAACTAACACAAACAGGGTATATATGCACAGACACTAACAACATAATTGGGAACAGCAGGGAATAATCACCAGTGATGGGACCAACCAGGATTATGGGAAATGTGGTTCCAGGATGAATGGAAACAGGAAGGAAGGGACCCCTAGTGGACACCCAGTGGAAACACAACAGACACTGTGACACCTACCTTTTGAAAGGGACAGCCAAAGTGACAGTTTTTGTACCTTTTTTTCTGAGAGACATTACACTGAAGGGATTAGGCCTAATATACAGTCAGAGATCTTGTTTCATCATGAAGGGCTTTATTTTGTGATAACTTTTGCTTCCGCAACCATATTTCATTCATTCCTGTTATTATGGTAAGTCGTTCATTTCCAGGTAGAAATTACCTTTTGCTAGTAACGTCCACATTGGTTGTCATAGTAGCAAGTCAAATGTAGTTTCAGCATGTAAGACTGGCCATGGTGGATTAATTTATTATTATATTTTTCGTGAATATCAACACATTTGTGTCAGACAAGAGTGCAAAAACGTGAACGGGTGGCAATATTCAATCCTTTTAACAGGACAATAAAAAAAATATAATAATAATAATTCTGCCTATACACTATATTGCCAAAAGTTTTGTGACGTCTGCCTCTGCATGCACATGAACTTTAATGACATCCCATTTTTTTATCCGTAGGGTTTAATATGGAGTGTGGACCCTTTGCATCTATAACAGCTTCAACTCTTCTGGGAAGGCTTTCCACAAGGTTGGGAATTTTTGACCCTACTTCTAGAAGCACAATTATGAGGTCAGGCACTGATGTTGGACGAGAAGGCCTGGCTTGCAGTCTCCGCTCTAATTCATCCCAAAGGTGTTCTATCAGGTTGAGGTGTGCAGTCATGCTGGAACAGGCCAGCCCCATACAGTTGACTAAACAGTGTCCATGAAATTGTCCAAAATGTCTTGCTTTACATTGCACTTGGTGATGTAAGGCTTGGATGCAGCTGCTAGGCCATGCAAACCCATTCCATGAAGCTCGTGAGGTTTGGAGGTCTGTAGCTGTTGACTCTGCAGAACGCTGGCGACTTCTGCGCACTGTGCGCCTCAGCACTCTCTGATTTTTCGTGGCCTACCACTTTGTGGCTGTGTTGGTGTTGTTCCCAATTGCTTACACTTTATTATAATACAAATAACAGTTGACCTTGGAAATATAAAGTAGTGACAAATGGACTTGTTGCACAGGTGGCAACCTATCACTGAACCACGCTTGAATTCACTGAGCTCCTGAGAGCGACCCATTCTTTCACAGATGTTTGTAAGCAGTCTGCATGCCTAGGGGCTTGAGTGATTGGAACACCTGAATTCAAGGATTTGGAGGGGTGTCCCAATACTTTTGGCAATATAGTGTATGTGAACTTAGCCCATATATAATTTTTCATCTCTTTATTATATAAAACAAAAATCCTTATACGTTAGCAATATGACTAATAATCAACGATTTAATTTACATTTACATTAGCATTCTCAAAAGTTTCCACAACATCACACAGTAGAATTGAGTGTGCTTTATTGGTTACATATACTTTGTTCAGATCATCTACTTACATTAAATGCAAACATTTATTAATACCAAGAAAAAAAAAACCAGAATATTTGAAGAATCCTATTTCAGGACTAATTTCAGAGCTAATAACATCAGACAGAGCACTACCAAAGACCACTGGAGACCATAAGAAAGACATCCCATTTTGTTACCGTCTTATCAGCTTTTAATGCCATTTATTTATTTATTGGATATTTAAACATTTCTTCTAACAATAGAGGCCAATAAAAAATTATAAGGAGAGTTTAGACAACAGAACCCAGAATGGAGCTTATGTCTTACCAAGTGATATCCAAAGCCACAGCTCCAAACTTTCCTGTCGTTTTAATGAGAACCTTTTTTAATGCATGAAAACTTGCCAAGCTTGGACAGATAGAGAAAAGGCTGTATTAAACTACATCCTTGAATTAACCACGTATTGATGCCCAAAAGCACACAGTAAGTATCATAAGTTATATATACCTTCATAGTGAAAATGAACACATCCAGACCATATGCAACAGATATGCAAACTAGAATGCCAGTGATAATTACAAATGCCCTCTTTTTCTGATGGTGCATCTCTTCCTTCTGTGTTTCACCTGGACTTGGTCTCAATAGGATCTTGAGCACTCCTAGACTACAATTAATGATCACCAACAGGCTGATTGTGAGGGAGACAAGGTAGGCTGCAATCGGCGGATCTGGAAAGTTGAACACAGAAAATCCTCCATAAGACAAAGTCAGCATCCAGACCAGTCCAGCACTAATATATCTGTGCTTCACAAATGCTGGGTTGCGGTACATCGCTGGATGAGCCACGGCTATGTAGCGCTCAATACAAATCAAACTATTCATAAAGGGACGTCCAACTTGGTAGCTTCCAGAAAAAAACATAGCAATGAACATTGTGTGTTGAGAGTTAAGAGCAAAAGCAACCAGTGTAAATACAAAAAGTATGACAATCAAAAGTTCTAATACAGACAGGCTGACTGTAAAGATATCTAAGGTTGCCAGACCTCCCCCTTTTCTAATGTCACTTGTGCCCAGCCAGAGGACCCAGACGTGGATAGGCAGGATGATAAAGATCTGCAATGCTGTGACAGAAAGTCCAATGAAACTCCCTGGGTAAGAGTTTGTGCATGAAAATGCAAGATGATCTGTTTGGTTCACGGAGACCGTCGTGTTCATCTTGCTTTTCAGTCAAAACAAGTGCAAATATCTAAAGAACATGAAGGACAACTGTGAAATGGTGCAATGAAGATTCATTAAAAAAATGAATAGACAGAATAAAGTGAAAACATACATTGTTGCAATAGTGACAGAAATGTAGCTATTAGATTGTATACTGACCTGGTAGTGGACTGATAACTATTAGAGTGGATCCAAAGTTTTTCATGCAGTGTTTATCTCACCTGGGTGTGCATTACTTTTATCAGCTGTGTGTCGGGATGAATTATATCTGGAAAACATGCAAATAGAAAGCAGACCTTTAATGATTGTGTTGTTTTTAGTAAAGTGTTTACACAGTTCCAAAATGTCATCAGATTAAGAGAAGATCTGTCTGTCTGATATATACAAGGTACAAGTTAATTGGATTCTGATATCTAAATAAAGTTTTGTAAATACAGTCAGTTAACGATTTTTGACTTTTGACACATAGAGGTTGAACTATCTCAACAGATAGTTTGGCAGTTAACCAACTTAAACCTAGACATATTTAAACATATTTAAACAATAAATATGATATGGAAGTTGATCCCTCAGTACAATAACACATGAGACTGTCCCATAGCCGAACACCAGTGTAAGGCCTGCCCAATCGGTCCAACGACAGTTCTGATAAGCGGTTGAAGTCTTTTCAGCGTGGCAAATTAATTGAATTATCTCTTTGTTTCATCTGACTCCGAAAATGAAAAAGGTTTAATTGATGTTTGTTAATCATTCAATTTAGGTGAATGTTTGATTATTCTATTTAACTCCTCATTGAAATTACCCCCGTTCATCATGATTCCTATAATACTTCGAGTCTCGCACCGGCCGGGTATACAATCTCATAATAACAAACTAGTCAGTCTCAGTCATTAGACAGAGGTGATTGACTATATCCTAGACGGCCGTACTCCATTTTGTTCATTCAAGAAAATATTATTTAGTCCCCATTGATCTTATTAAGGTAATATATGTATATATATGTATGTATATCAGTATGTATACTGGCTGCGTCCGAAAACTGATAAATGCTGCCTCCGGAGGACACATTCCAACGTCGGAAGGCATCAAGGCACGTACGAATGCAATGTTAGTTTCACTTCCTGTGTCCTGAGACCTTCATCTGATCGATTTTTGAAGTCACAGATGTATCCTTCTTCGGCTTTGATATCCCAGAATCCTGTGCTTTCCAGTCTGTGACAGTTGAGCTAGAAAAATTAAGATGGCATCTGAAAGTTGCAGCTGGTCGTCAGTTTGTGTGTAAATGTACATTTTTGATCAATGTTTTCCACTTATGATGTCATTTCTAGCGAGAAATTACTATTTGTCACGATTTTGGGTTTGTTCATGTCATGTTTCCTTGTCTGTCATGTGATCCCTTGTAAGTCATGTGATCCTGCCATGTGTTCCCTTGTCTGATGTGTCATGTTGTCATTGGTTCATTGTTTCATTGTTCACAGGTGTCCCTTGTCTAGTCATTAGTCTAGAAAAAGAAGAAAGAAAGAAACCTTTATTTGTCCCACAATGGGGAAATTATGGAAGAGACTTTGTCAAGAAACTTTGTTTCCTGTAGTTCTGCTGTTGAGTAAGTTCATGTTCATGCCACATCATGTTTTTGTTTCATGTTTGGTTTGGTTTGGTTTATAATAAACTGCACTTGGGTTCTCAAACCCACAGTATCCTCTCAGCCTGAACCACTTCACGCCATGTCTGCCAAGTCTGAGTCTCTTCATGTCACGCCTGCCAAGCCTGAGCCTCTTCACGTCATGTCACACCTGCCAAGCCTGAGACACGTCAAGTCACGCCTGCCAAGCCTGAGACACTTCACGCCACGTCTGCCGCCGAGCCAGTGTCTCCAGACAAGATGGCTGCCACCATGTCACCTGAGCCCTCAGCATAGATGGCTGCCCCTAATCCTGAGCCCTCAGTGACTGCTACACTAACCATTATGGCCACCACCATATGGTGTGTGTGGTCTGTGCACACATTTGAAGGTCACGTCACGTCTGCCGAGCCAGAGCCGGTTCACGTCACGTCTGCCGAGCCAGAGACGGGTCACGTCTGTTCCAGCCCATAACCCCATAGCTGTCCCCAAGAAAATTTTGGGGGGGCAGTAGGGTCCTTGATAGGACCATGGAGGCTGCACCCCCATGGTCCCCTGAATTGCCGGCTCCACCCTGGCCACCTGAACTGTCTGGTCTACCCTGGCCACCTGAACTGCCGGATCCGCCCTGGCTTCCTGCACTGCCGGGTCCGCCCACGCCATGCCACGACCCATGTCCTGTCCCCCTGCATGGGCCTGGCCCACCATCCCTCCCCCAAGACTTCCTCTGGTCCACCACCCTCCTAGTATTATGTTGTGTTTTGTTGGGTGTCGGGAGACGCCCTTAGAGGGGGGGTATTCTGTCAATCGCTGCCTGCAAAGTCATTGCCTGATAGGGCAGCAAGGCAACAAGTCACTGCCTACGTTTTGGGATGCAGCCTATATCTAACCAGAGGCCACGACCATTAACCAGGCTGACCAACTTAACTACTTCTAATGATCACTTTGTATAATTATGCCGTGGTTTCCCACGTACACTTGGTTAGAATAATACTATACAATAATTAGAGGTTGAGGCTCGCCCTGTTTAGATTGGTCTAACAATGCTCTGTTGCTCTAAACGGAAAAAACTATTATTAGCCTCTACAGTTCTAAGTATACATTGACTAATGCCAATGTGTTAGTCGGATCGCTGAAATTTCAGTCGGTGTGCTCCTCTGCTCCACCTAAGCTGGATTTCAGTCCATTTACTAACCTGATCGTAGAATTGTGGTGTTATGGACTTAACAATCTACAAGAGTTAATAACTGCAGAGTAAGTTAGAATAAATCCAAATGTAACAATTGATAGTCAGGTATGTATTATACCAATTACATAATCAATTCAAAGATAATCAATACTATAACTTCAAATGCTCAGAGATAAAGAGAAAAGATGTATAAGCTACCTGACATTAGAAAAATACATAAAGCTGAGTGTCTGGACACAAAATCGCCATGAGCCTCTTGGAGCATTTCATTATATAATCAGACCAAGACAAAACATCCCCCAATGTAGGGAATGAACATACAATAGGAATTTGCATTGACTAGAGTTACAGACATAGGGAGTTCACCCTTGTCGAGGAACAGGAGGTAGCTTGGATGAAGGACCCTGGGAAAACAGTGCACACCCAATAAGCAAAGCATCTCTAAACCCATATTATCATTTGGTTTACTTCTGTGGAGATGAGACCATTTGTACCAGTCACACTGAGACATTTTAAATGACTGTTAATTCACTTGTATCGACATAGAACATTATCATTTTTATATAAGTTGGACAACAACTATGAAGGTGACTTGACTTGACTTAAACTGAGTGAAGAAAAGGATGTGTAAAGGGAACGAAGTGGTGGAGAAGGAACAAATGTGAGGACAGGAGGGAAAGAAGCTTTCCCGCAACTTCACTCTGTGGGGTGTGGAGACAAATGGCAGTATGCATTTGTGTTGTTCATATCTCAGGAGATCAAAGTATCTGAGGTTCTGTTTGCCTTACACCAGTGTGATCAAGATGACTGTGACGGCTACAAAAGCCTTTCTCAATAGGCTATTAGCGCTACACGCTTGAACCCCTAATAATTCTAAAAGATGAATTCAAAATGAATGTAGATGTATTATAGCATCTTTTTTATTATGAACAGAATCATTACACTAATAAGCAGTTGATTTACATTCACACAACATTAGAATTCTCAATATTTTCATACATTTCTCAGTAGCATGATACTGTGCTTCATTCCTTAAATGTGCTTTGTTCACTTGATCTACTTGCATTTAATGCAAAATACCACTTATACAATTAATTAAAGGAATTCTTGTTTATTTATTTGTTTATTGGACTTCCTGCCAATTTAAACAATACTGGTAAAGCAATCTTGATAGGGAAATGATAAGGAGAGAAGATGGTTACAAAACCCAACCCAGAACTGACCTTTTATCTCTATCTGAGAGCCAGTGCTCTGCATGGATGTGCTATTTATGAGGACGTGGCTTCAACATTTTGTGTTGTTTTAATAAAAACCTTTTTGATGCCTGAAAACATACCATGCTTGGACAGATAGAGAAGAGGCTGTATAATACTACATTGTTGCAATAACCCCACATTGATGCCCTGCAGCACACAGAAAGCATCATTAGAAATATTATTCCTAATGGTGAAAAGTAGTATATCCAGGCCATATGGAACAGATATGCAAACTAGAATGCCAGTGATAATTACAAATGCCCATCTTTTTCTTGTGGTGCATCCCTTCCTTCTGTGTTTCACCAGGACTTGGTCTCAACAGGATCTTGAGCACTCCTAGACTACAAGTAGTGATCATCAAGATGCTGATTGCTAGAAAACAAGTGTAGACCTCAATTTTGCTGTGTGGATAGGTGCAAACTGAAAGTCCTCCAAAAGCTGCACTCAGCATCCAGACCAGTCCAGCACTGATATATCTGTGCTTCACAAAGGCTGGGTTGCGGTACATCGCAGGATGATCCACAGCCATGTAGCGCTCAACACAAATCAAGCTGTTCATAAGGGGTCGTCCAACCAGGTAGCTTCCAGAAAAGAACTCAAATTATGAACAATAAATTATGGTCACAAAAACCTCTAGTGCAGAAAGGTTCATTGTAAAGATTTCTGAGGCTGCCAGACGTCCCCTAATTCTAAAGTTTCTTGTGCCCAGCCAGAGGACCCAGATTTGTATGGGCAGGAGGACAAAGATGTTTAGTGTTATTACAGAAAGTTGAAGTGAATACCCTGGGATGGAGTCTTTGCATGTGACCCCAAAAGAAGATGTTTGGTTCTTGGAGACAGTGCTATTCATGTTTCTCTTCAAGAAGTCAAGTGTCTAAAGAACGTAAAGAACAACAAATAATGCAACAGTACAATGAAAACATTTGGAAACTTTAAAAACAAGACAACACCTGTTTTTCTCTGTGGTGACGATGAACAATATAGAAATGTAAACAATAATTTACACTGACCTAATGTTAACCGAATAACCTTCTGAATGGTCATACCTGCTGCTCCTCTCACGTTAGTTTCATCCCACGGCACATATGTTTGCATTTGGATGAAATATGAAAGGAAAATATGCAAATATGTAATTAAGCTTATTAAAGGAGAACTCCGGTCAATTTTAACATTGAGCTCTTTTTTTTTGTACATTTGAAGTGCTGTCAGTACAGAGAACAACGACAAAAATCGGTGTTTCCTACACCGTGTTATTCTCTTTTTAAAATTTGCACCCTGTTGACTTCAATGGGGGAAGTTTTATACCTGCTTTTAGCCTCTTAACATCCTTGATGTGACATTACAAGTGCACAGGTCATGTGAGTGATTCCTTCGGAGTGAACGCGGGTGAATCTGACTGCTGTAGATGTGAAAGGTATGAATAAAAATGATGTTTATTCAGCCAGCGCAAATACCTGTATTTACATCCTGTTTTCGGTCGAAGTCCACAGTAGTCGATTGTCGAGTTCACGCGCGTGATCATAGGTACTAAACCTATGCGCGTGAAGTCAATTGCGCTGGGTGCAAGGTAGGGCCCTCTCTGTGTTATGTTATGACTCAAGAAGAGGTCTCTGAGTGCAGTAGCACCAGAGATAAGTCCCAAGAAGGTATAGAGGGGACACAAGGCGGATTCAGTCTCCTTGCTCGCCTCAGGAACCTGACGATAAAGTCGTACTTCCTTATTAGATCTACTGCATCATGATGTGCGTTAAAATAAAGGCAACATACATTTTGAGGGTGGAGGGAGACAGCCCACGCTCCGACCCATCTTGCAGGAAAGAAAGCACAGAAGTTCTCGAACATTTTCTGGGGGCTTCCCGTGAGAAGAACACCAACAATGAACAGGTCCACTTCAGGTCGTAAGCAAGCCTCATCTTTTTAGAGGGAGCTCTCGCAGAGTAATAGTGTCTACGTTCTTTTGAAATAGATAGCTGAACCTCCGCAACGAGACCTGGGTTTCCCAGGGTCTGGTGCGGGTACCAACGGTGCCCCTTCCCTGAGATGTCTCAGAGGAATGGGTCAGGAAGGGCTGTCGAGAGGAGCATAAGTTCGAGGGAATGAGGTCCAGTTGGGCCATTAAGGGGCGACTAAGAAAACCTGCTCCTTCTCCTTCCTAACTTAGCACAGTGTTGTGCAAGAAGACTCACTGGGGATTTTTTACGCATTTTGCGTAGACTCAGGGGTCAGCTGTATGCCAGTGTCTCCGTGTTTCAGGGAGTAAACAACTGGCAAGGGGACGAGCCTGGAGAGGCAACAGATGTAACTGTGCGGCCCCAAAGTGATCTCGGAACAGCTGGACCGCCTGGGAATGGTGTCTCCACTCTCCTCGGCTACAGGCTGTCGTGAGGCCTCCTGGGCGGCATGATTGTGCAGGTCGGAACTTGAAGTGGAAGAAGCGACCTCAGAAGCTGTGGCGGGCGAGTTGTGACATGCGAGGGAAGCATATGAGCAACGGTCGCTGTACTGAGCAGTGCAGGCTTGCTGAGCAGCGGCATCAAGCAAGGGGACTGCTAACAACTCGGGTCAATTGATGCCAATGCAGTGGGAGGTTTGCCCAGACCCCAGTTACTGCATGCCCGTTATATGTTGCCCCTCAACTGGTGTTTAGCAGACACTTGTTCTAGGAGCGTTTGGCCTGGAGAAACAAAAGGTCTGAACGCGGCTGAGAGTTTGGCGGCAGGCCGAGTGTTGTTTACACACACGTGCCGCTCTGCCATGGCCACCTCGGGACTCGGCCATGAAGCCACTGCTGAAGCGGTCTTCATATGGAGGAAGCCGGTTACATGCGGATGCGTCTGCCATATGCCCCAGGAGCCTCTTAAAGTTTCAGTGGGACCCTTTCTCACTTCTGTGTAGCACCGACCGGACACGTTCCTGCTGAAGAACGTGTAGACCGAGTCCACCTCCAAACCGGAAAAGAGATCCTCAGTCTGTGGACAAGTTTACTCTTCCCCAGTTGACCTGAAGACCCAACTGGCTATGTAGCACTCGAAGGGAGGGACTTGTACTGAGACTTCGACCCCTCAAACGCAAGAGCACAGGCATGGCCTGCGTTGCGGAAGGATAGAGATCTGAAGTACGAATCAATCTTGGGGACGGAGCATTGGGAATGCGTTTCTGTGTTTGTAACTTGAACAGAAGCTTGAAAAAGGTCTCGAATCAAGAGACACAGATCCAAGATGGTCATAACTCACCATGCTTGAGTACAATAAGTACAGGCAACTTTTAAAAGCCGGCCTTCATATCGGCTGGATGGACGGCTCAATCGCATCCTTCGCCAGTAGGAATGCGATGATCGCGCACACTACAGACGCACATTCAGAAACACTGAAGTATAACGAATAGCGCTGAGCATGGGCGGGCACCGGACAAACTGAATCATCTTAGTTGACACGGAGAAACCGGCTGGATCAGTCGGGAGCACCAACTAGTGCTTCAACGGACCGACGCAGGGGGACCAAGGGTACCAGGCACAGACGTACTCAGAGTGAGGCAGCGAGGTAGAGAACAGGAGGCTCGGAAGGCCCGAAGGTGGCCCGAAGCGGGGTCTGAGTGTGTAGTGCAACTCTTAACTGTCCCAACATTTCTAAATGTAGGGACACAATGTAGGATTTCTAAATGTAGTGCAACTCTTACATCTCCCCAATATTCTAAACTATTATTTTAGAATATTAAAAAAGGATATGAGTGCATTCGAAGAAGAGCTTGGACAAATTGATTGGGCACCCCTTTTATCTACTGAAGATGTGGAAACTGCGCATAAATTCTTTATAGAGGAAATAAAAAAACATAAGGAATAAATATACAAAATTAGCTGGAAATAGGCATAAAAAGAATAATTTACCATGGATGCTCATGAAAAAGCGTGACATTGCTTTAAAAAAAGCTATAAAATCTGGATTACGACAGGACCGACTCCTTTTTAATAGTTTAAGAAACAATGTAGTTAAGATAATACGGCAGGCAAATTATAAATTAATTAATAAAGAAAGACTCTAAATTATGTAGTAAATGTTTAGAATTACATTTTAAAGAGAGAACAATTGATAAGCCTGATGAAATTACAGATATATTTAACAATTATTTTGTTGACTCAGTTCAGAGTTTGACTGATAAATATGGAATTAAATATAAAGAACTAAATTCTGTTAATTCAGTCAAACCTGCATTTTATCTAACAACAGTTTCAGAGAATAACATTCAGAATATTATAAAAGTTCTAAAACATTCTAATGCTAAAGATATAGATGGTTTGGATTGTATTTTTTTTTAAGTAATAGTGATATTTTTTTTAGCACCAATCACTCATTTTGTGAATTTATCACCTAGACCAGGGGTGTCCAAACTCGGTCCTGGAGGGCCACTGTCCTGCAGAGTTTAGCTCCAACCCCAATTAAACACACCTGAACCAGATAATAAGGGCTGATTATCTGGTTCAGGTGTGTTTATTTGGGGTTGGAGCTAAACTCTGCAGGACAGTGGCCCTCCAGGACTGAGTTTGGACACCCCTGACCTTGACAATCTATTTTCCCAAATTGTTGGAAAACTGGATTAGTTACTCTAGTTTTCAAGGCAGGTGATCCGAGTAATGTAGCAAATTATAGACCGATTTCAATTTTGTCAGTAGTGTATAAATACTAGAAAAAGTAGTAACTGAGCAAATTGTAAATTTCTTAAATGTACAAAATAATTGATTATGCCCTATGCAATTTGGATTCCGTAAACAGCATTCGACAGAAACGGCTGTATGTTATTTTATCGAGCAAGTGAGGTCAAAATTAGATAAGGGTGGGGTTGTGGGTGCAGTATTCCTTGATTTACAAAAGGCATTCGATTCGACAATTTTATTGTTTTACAACTGTTGTTTAATGTACAAAATGGTTAATGATCTTGCACTTAAAAGTATTTGTTTCTTCGCGTAGATAAAATACAAGACAAACAAGAGCTTCATCAAGAGGTGACTGTGAAGCACATTTTAGAGTAACTGAGTTTGGTCGATCAGCTTTTTCTGTAAGAGCTGTTAACAACTGGAATAATTTACCAATTAATATTAGACAGTGTCATACTTTTGCACAGATCAAGCTACATTTGAAAATATGGTTAAAGAGGAGTCAGGTCTGTAATCATTAAATACTCTTATGCTTTGTCAAGGTTTTACAATTTTGGGGGATTGATTTTGTAACATTGTGTGTAGGTATATTGAGGTTTATTTGGTAGTAAATTGGATTGCTGTTTTTATTGTTAAGTGATTGATATTATGTCATATATTTGAGGGGAGATTTTATTGTATGTAATGTTTTTGTTTCGTATGTAATGTGATACGGTACTTTCCTGCCCAGGGACTGCAAATGAAATTTAGCTTTGTAGCTAATTCTGGGACAGTTTCTTACTGTCCTTTGTCCCTGTCAAATAAAAGAAAAAAAGAAAAAAAAACATGGCAGCAGAGAGTGCATGAGAAGGCGTGACCGGGTCCTTGAACCGCACCCAACTGCCGGCTGGCGATACAAGAGGTAGCTAAGGGGTGCAAGGCTTTACAGGGTCACACACCGCCAGTCTAGCCCTTTTGAGACCCAGGAATAGAGGAAACTGGACACAGGTGCACCTCCATACAGGTGAGCTGCCTTTCAGTGTGTCCACTGAGGAGGTGAGGAGGACATTGCTGAGAATTAACACATGCAAAGCAGCTGATCCGGATAATATCCCAGGGAGGGCTCTGAAAGACTATGCTCATGAACTAACTGGGGTGCTGACTGACATCTTTAACACCTCACTCTCCCAGGCTGTGGCGCCAGTGTGTTTCAAGACATCTACTATCATCCCCGTTCCCAAAAGCTTGGCAGTGACGTGCATGAATGACTACCGTCCAGTGGCTCTCACTCCGATAATTATGAAATGCTTTGAAAGGCTGGTTATGGCCCACATGAAGGATACCATCGACATTAATGTGGACCCCCATCAGTATGCTTACAGGGAGAACCGGTCTGCATAAGATGCAGTTTCATCGGTCATCCACTCTGCTCTCACTTATCTGGAGAGCAGAGACTCTTATGTCAGGCTGCTCTTCCTGGACATCAGTTCGGCCTTTAAAACAATTGTTCTGCATACTCTTGTTAATAAACTGCTGCTACTTGGATTGAAACAATCACTTTGTAACTGGGTCCTGGACTTTTTAACTAACAGGCCACAGACTGTCAAAGTCCATGGCATTTCATCTTCGTCTATCATCCTTAACACCAGCTCCCCCCAGGGATGTGTCCTGAGCCCCCCTGCTGTATACGCTATTAACATATGTTTGCTCGGCTAAATATCCAGGCAGTCATATTGTGAAGTTTGCTGATGACACGGCTGTAGCAGGATTGATATCCCAAAACGACGAGTCCTTTCACAGACAGGAGGTGGAAGAACTTGAGGACTGGTGCAGAGCGATTAACCTCTGCATTAATGTGGGGAAGACGAAAGAAATGGTCGTGGACTTTAGGAGGAGAGATTACACCCCTTCTCCCCTCTTCATCGAAGGAGCAGCTGTGGAAATGGTCTCCAGTTTCAAGTATCTTGGGATACACATTTCAAATGATTTAACATGGTACATCAACACAGCCAGCATTATTAAAAAGGCCCAACAATGCCTATATTTTCTTAGGAGGTTGAAGCGGGCTGGTCTCAGCACTCCGGTTCTGTTAGCTTTTTACCGGTGTGTGGTGGAGAGTACACTCACCTTTTCCATCACTGCTTGGTACAGAAACTGTTCTGCTGATGACAAGAATAAATTGCAGAGGGTAGTCAAATCTGCCCAAAAAATATCTTCTAGCAGCCTCCCCTCTGTTGAGGATATTTACACCAGCATGTGCAGAAGCAGATCATCCTGTATTATGAAGGATCCCATCCACCCGGCAAACAAACTCTTCGATCCCCTCCCCTCAGCTAGGAGGCTAAGAAGCGTTAAAACCAGAACCAAAAGACTCAAATGCAGCTTCTTTCCAGAGGCTGTGAGACTCATGATTTCCCTGCCTTAGTGACTGATCTCTTCTTATTATGTATATCTCTTACTTGTTGTGCCTTGTCATAATGTTGCTCTGGTTTATATGTGAATTTGATCATGCACTGCTTTTAAAAACTTGCTGCTTAGCTATTTATTATATAATAAATATAATAAAGGTTGAGAAGGTTTTTACTTCTCAGGTATTTTTAGTATACTAAGTTATTTCTAAATTTAGTCTGTTAAACTATTTGTTTTAACTTATTGTATGTATATTGTATATTATTTATCTATTATTATCATTATTATTATTTTTATGCTGCTGGTCCTGAGTACATATTTGTCAACATGTACAGAATGTCAATAAAAATACCTTACCTTACCTTACCTTACCTATTATCATCTCTATCGTGGTCACGCTCACATGACATTGCAGTTCTTCGTCATCATGAAAGTTTATTTTCTGCATGCGTTTTAAAGCCATAGCAATGAAATGGTGATGGTTGATCGCCCACACATGCAGGGCCCACAGCTCGGGGTACGGGTGCCAAACTGCACCTGGGACAAACTGGGCCTGGGACAGCAGGTCCTTCCTCAGCGGAATCGGCCATGGAGCTGTGTTCCCCAGTTCTATCAGTTCTGGGAACCATACTTGATTCTCCCATAGTGGGGCTACCAGGAGTATCGAGCATTTGGTTTCCCTGATTCGCTTGATTACCTGTGGTAACAAGGCGACCGGGGGAAACGCATAGAGAGGGCGCATGGGCCAATTTCGGGCCAGCGTGTCTCTTTCTTTCGAAAAGAACATTGGACAGTGAGCGTTGGTCTGTGACGCAAACAGGTCTACCTCTGCTTTGCCGAAAATGTCCCAGATATTTTGCACCGTCATGGGATGCAGAGCCCATTCTCCTAGGGAGAGCTTGGCCCTGGATAACATATCTGGGCCCACGTTCAGGACGCCCGGCACATGCGCCGCTCTCAGCGAGCGCAGGTTGTGCTGGCCCCATATGAGGAGGTGTCTTGCTAGTGCAAGAAGGCCCCGGGACTTGAGGCCGCCCTGGCGATTTATATACGACACCACCGAGGTGTTGTCTGTTCTGACCAGAACGTGGTGGTTCTTTACCACAGGGAGAAAGAACTGAAGGGCGTTTTCGACCGCTTTCATCTCTAGAATGTTTATGTGTAGACGCTTTTCTGCATCTGACCACAGGCCCATGGAAGGTCTCCCTTCGTACAGGGCGCCCCAACCCGTGTTGGAGGCGTCTGTTGAGATGACTTTGATTTGAGAGGCGGCGCCCAAGTTCACACCGGCCTGGTACCAGCCGGTTCTCATCCACGGTTTCAGAGCTGCAACGCATGTCTGATTTACCGTGAGACGGAGTGAACCTGTTTTCCACGCTTTCGCTGGTACGCGCCGTTTCAGCCACAGCTGAAAAGGGCGCATGTGTAACAGACCCAGCCGCAGCACTGTAGAGGCTGAGGCCATGAGACCCATCATCCTCTGAAACATTCTGAGGGGGAGATTTTTCCCCGCGGTGAACGTAGCTGCAAAGCGCTGAATCGCCGCCGCGCACTCTCTCGTTAGGCGCGCGCTCTCTCGTTAGGCGCGCTATCATAGACCTGGAGTCCAAATCTATCCCCAGAAAGGATATTTCCAGACTGGGGGATAGAACGCTCTTGGTCCAGTTGACTCTGAGGCCCAGCTGTTCCAGATGGGCCAACAGTAACGTCCTGTGTGTCACCAGTTCCTCCTTCGACTGGGCTAATATTAGCCAGTCGTCCAGATAATTCAGGACTCTCATGCCCCGTCGTCTGAGGGAACCCTTGGAACCGGCTCGTTGACTGCCAAGTACACTCTTCGAGTCACCTCTGCTGAGGGAACTGCGAGAGCGTTTCGTGCTGATTTCGACGGTGGTCCGGCCATAGCAGGACATGACCATCGGCGCTTTCATAGGGGGGCTAGGAAGACTTGGGAGGCTCAAAGCTGGGCGCGAGCCTGGGTCTGGGTCCCCGGGCAGGCGGCGGTCTGCGACGGCTCGACGAGCGCGAGCGCTGGCGTGCATCCCGGGCCTGGTGCTGTTGCTGGGCGGGAGGCGGAGGCGGTGGGGGGGCCGTTCTTCGAGCGGGCGGCTGCTTCTTAGCACGGCCTGCTGCAGAACTGGAACGCCGCGGCAGAAAATGTCTCATAGCCTGAGACGTTTTCTTCACCTCCGAATAATGCTCCGTGAAGCCTTTAACAGAGGGACCGAAGAGACCAGTCGGAGAGATAGGAGCGTCCAGGAAGGTGGCGTGGTCGGACTCTGACATGTTGGACAGGGTGAGCCACAAGTGACGCTCCGTGACGGTGAGAGAAGCCATGTTGCGGCCGATGGCCTGGGCGGCGGCTTTAGTAGCTCTGAGTACCAAGTCCGTCGCACTCCTCAAATCCGTCACACACTCCTTAGTTGGTCCAGCCTCGTCCAGAGAGCGGAGGAGGTTGGCCTGGTGGATCTGCAGAACAGCCATGGCATGTAGTGCAGATGCAGCCTGACCGGCGGCGGCATAGGCGCAACCGATCAAGGCTGACGTGGTCCGGCAGGCTTTGGTGGGCAGAGTTGACTTGGCGCGCCGTCCAGCGGAGGGCGGACACAAGTGCGCTGCCACTGCTTCCTCAACCGGAGGAACAGAGAGATATCCCTTGTCCTTCGCGCTGTCGACCGCAGAGAGCGTGGAAGAGGCAGAGGATCTCAGCCTGGCCGAGTACGGGGCTCCCCACGATTTGGAGAGCTCGTCGTGAAGCTCGGGGAGGAAGGGAGCGGGCCTAGAAACAGGTGCAGAGCGGCGTCCTGTGAGAAAGCAGCCGTCCAACCTGTTGGGCGCAGGCTCCTGGGGCGTGGTCCAGTCAAGGCCGAAGTCCTCGACGGCCTTCGAGAGAAGGCGGAGAAGCTCAGCATCGACCGAGGCCCTCACGCTGGACTCCTGTGTCGACGGGGTGGGGTCAGGGATAGAGCCTGACCATTCCTCGCTCCCGGACGCCAGGAGAGAGCAGCTGTCCTCCTCCATAGCATCCCGCTCTGTCGTCTCGACCGCAGCGGGGCGCTGGCCGTCGAGGAAAGAGACGGGGGACTCCGAGAAGGAGGCTCGTGGGGACGCCGCCGGCGAGTTCTCCTTCACCAAAGGTTCTGGTGGCCTTTGAGAGCGGCGCTTTTTACGGCGCGGCCCAACAGAAGGCATGGGAGAAGCGGACTTGACGTGGAAAAAAGCCTGTTGAGCCCGCAGGGTCGAGAGAGGCAGAGACTCGCAGTCCTGGCAGCCGCCATCAGCAAGCGCGTGGTCCGCATGGTCCTTTCCCAGGCAGGAAGCGCTAAGCAAATGGCGGTCCCCGTCGCTGAGATCGGCTCTGCAAGAACCGCAGGACATTGCTGGCATTTAAAAATGCCTTTAGCTCTTTTAGAAAACGCGTGTGTCGCAGCGGCGAACACACATGGAGCAGTGGAAAAGGATATGGGCGCCGGATAGCGCAGCAGGTACGGCGAGCGAAGGCGGCAATCCGGCCAGCGTCCTCGAACTCGTCCCGCTGAAGGCGGCAATCCGGCCAGCGTCCTCGAACTCGTCCCGCTGAAGGCTGTTCAACGGCGCGGCTTCTTTCCGGAGGTTTAGCGATGTGAAGTCACTCGCTGAAGGAGACGAAATCATCATGCAACATCAGCGGTGGGTATTTATAGGCTTGTAGCCACACCCATTCTGGCGGGCCATGACGCAGCGCGGGGAGGCTTCCCATTGGCGCTGGCGTCATGCCCAGATGCGCTGATAGGTTGCAGCAGTTGCTGCAGAGAAGCCAATGGGCGCGCGAGCTGTCTCGCCTAGGTCTGCCTGCTGCAGCAAATGCGTTTTACATTTTGGAAAATTAAGGATCATTTTCTGACTTCAGTATTCTCGAGAAAAGGAGTTTTCCCGTAGCGTAAGCTAAACTTATGCAACACGAGAGTACTCTCGTAAGAGAACTACGGACTGCAGCTTTAAGCTAATACGAAAAAGTTACATTCATGCTACTGTAAAAGTTGCGGCAGCATACCAGTTATGCTTAACTATAATAAAACTATAACTCGATTTCAGCCGCATTCTGAGTCTGACAATGTTAGTTTTTATCCAAGGCCATAGCAAGTGTTATTTGCATGGGGAAATACATCTAGTGAAATGAAGTCTTGAGTCCATGTCCAACTCTAAATTGTATGGAAGCTTGTTTCCGCCACTGAATAATAAATAAATAATAATAATTGCGACTTTTTATCTCACAATTCTGACTTTTTTTCTCACAATTGCGAGATATTAAGTCAGAATTGTGAGATATAAAGTCGCAATTGCGAGATATAAAGTCGCAATTCTGAGAAATAAAGTCAGAATTGTGAGATATAAACTATTCAAAAAAAAAAAAAAAAGTCTGTCTTTTTTTTCCTTAGAATTGGATTATATCTCACAATTCTGAGAAAAGATGTCAGAATTGCGAGATATAAACTTGCAATTATGTTATAAAGTCAGAATTGCGTGATATAAAGTCGAGAAAAAAAGTCAGAATTCTGACTTTATAAGACGCTATTGCGACTTTATTTCACGCAATTCTGACTTTATATCTCGCAATTCTGACTTTATATCTCGCAATTCTGACTTTATAACACGCAATTGCGACTTTATTTCACCCAATTCTGACTTTATATCTCGCAATTGTGAGATAAAAAGTTGCAATTATCTTTTAAAATGTTTTATTCTGTGGCGGAAACAAGCTTCCATAAAATTGCAAGGAATTTATATCTTTGATTTCATAGTAACACTTTACAATAAGTTTGATTTGTTTATTATTCATGTATGAACTAATCATGAGCAACACATTTGTTAGGGTATTAGTTAATCTTAGTTAATAATAATAATTGTTTGTTCATGTTATGTCACAGTCAGTGCATTAACTAAGGTTAACAAACACAACTTTTGATTTTAATAATGTTTTAGTAGCCTAAATGCTGAAATTAATATTAACTAAGATTAATAAATGCTATAGAAGTGCAGTTCATTATTAGTTCATGTTAACAAATTTAACAAATGAAACCTTATTGTAAAGTGTTACTGATTTCATGATAGCTAACACTTATATAATACATACATAAAATTTACAACAACAAAACTAAACATGAATTCTTCATAATTACCTTCTTGATTCTCACAGTTTTGTTTGGGTAATCATATTTAGTAATATTATCATAATTTCCCTATTTTCGTTTGATGTGTTATGCATTCTAATGGTATCAATGTATTTTCATAGAATGCCCAGGAAAGAAAGGATAAAAACAAAACAAAAAACAAGGATCTTTTTTTTTTTTTTTTGCCCTTTTTTGGTCCTTCTGCCATGTTAGAGACACAGTGTCATTTTCATATTTTCAATTCAAGCATCATGTACGCTGGAGTTAACCGACCGAAGATATAGGAGGATGTAACACCTATGTACAACTTAAAAATGTGGATTGATCAGTAGAATTGGCTGTGGGATACCAATGTCTGTGTCTTTCAATAACATCCTTTTTGTAAATATATCGTGTCAGGTTCTTTGATGAGTATTCTGCCTGGTGACAAGTATTTTTTTAAAATTGTTTTATTAATTTTTAGATTTATTATTTTCTACCTTTTAAAAACTTTTTTGAACTGTCCATTTTTACGTAAAATTGAATGATATTGCTTTTGTACAATACTTGGCATCACTCAACAATTGTACTTAGCATAGATTATCTCCAGGAAAATAATGATTTGATGAGACTATAATGGAGTGAATTTAAGATATTTAAGATTTGTGCAGAAGTTTAAGATACATTTAACACAAGACAGTGCATTCGGATTACATTTACATTTATTGTTTTATAGTAGCAGACTTTCATCCCAATCAACTTCTAAATGAAGAATGCAACAAGTGATTAGCTGTTGTTCAGAGGAGTACAAGCTAGGACAGAGAGGAACGGAAGAAATAGTACAAAGAAAAAGTTTTAATAGTAAAAATCAACAGAATTCATTTAACTGCTCATGGAAAAGTGAGTCTTTACAGTCATTCTAATATCTAAATAATCTAAGCACATTTATACATAATCACATGATGCATGCAGTATAAACAACATACATCTCTAAGTAAATGTATTAAAGGTTAATGGTTTTTGATGCAAGGCAACTTGCCTATTTTTGACAGAAAGAGGTAAGGTTGAACTGCAGTGTTTGGCACAAGGGTGCACCAACTTAAACCTAGAATTAAACAATAAGTGTGATATGGAAGTTGATCCCTCAGTACAATAACACATGAGACTGTCCCATAGCCGAACACCAGTGTGATCAAGATGACTGTGACGGCTACAAAAGCCTTTCTCTTCAGTTGATATGCTGCTTCTTTCCCTCCGTCTCCTGGCTTTGGCCTCTTCAAAACCCACAAAATCATGACAGAGCAAGAGGAACACACAACTAACATTACTATTATCGGTCCTATATAAAATTTTGGCATTCTAGGATACGAATCCATAGCAAACCATCCAAGTATCAGGATTATTAGCCAAACCAGTCCAGCAAATGCCATTTTTATCCTAGGGGCTTGCGTGTATTTTAGGTAGACCAGCGGATGGACCACAGCCAGGTATCGCTCCACACAGAAAAAGGTTTGAAAGAATGGTCGACCCACAATTAATGTACAGCACAGGTAAACAGCGATGAGAATAATAACCTTCATATTAATGATTACACCGAACAGAAAAATAATGATGGAGGTGTTGCCAATGACCTCAGCAACAGACTGATTCAAAATGACAAAATCTGAGGACAGATCAACTACAGTTCTTCTAGCCAGCCACAGAATCCAGCAGTTCAGAGGCAGAAGGAAACCAACATTCAGAAATGTTGAGAACCCAGTGAGAACAATTCCTGTAGAGATGTCTGCGCACTCGAAAAATGGATCACCAGAAGAGTTGGTTTCAAACTGAGAGGTGCAATTGGATTGAATGTCATTAGTGTCGTTCACTGCCATATTTTCCTTTCTTTTCTGTATGGAACAATGGTAAAATACTGAAGTTAGTTGTTACAGAACGCACAAGACAAGAAAGGGTTGAATTTTAAGTACATTGCTATGATGGTAAAACTGTAGTAAGTGATGGGTTTATACCAAATAACTACATCAAATATATTTTATTTATTAAAGAATACTTCTCCAGAACTTTACAATGTTATTGAAGACATTTGATTTTTCAAGGGGAAAATAAATTGACTGACATACTCACACATGAAGAGCTGCACATGCAAACAAGAAGCCTGTGTTGTGTTGTGAGGATTTTGCATCTATACCATGTATTTTAACATGACAGCACCTCCCTTTGACCAGAGAGATATTCCTTTGAGATGATTACAATAAGAAGTGAACATATTTAACATAAGCATAAGCAGATGCCATTATCACACATTGCAGCAACATTTATTTTGCAACATAAGGCAGGTCGAAGACATGTTAGACATTTAACCAATATAAAAAATGTTTAAATATAGCAACAAATGCTGTTACCAATAGAACAGTGTTTCATAATGTCTTAAAGGGTTAGTTCACCCAAAAATTAAAATTCTGTCAGTAATTACTCACCCTCATGTTGTTCCAACCCCGTAAGACCTTCGTTCATCTTCGGAACACAAATTAAGATATTTTTGATGAAATCTGAGCCATGTTTCACTCCTCCATAGGCTTCCAGTGTGACCGAAACTTGCTGGCCCAGAAAAGTTATTAAAGAGATCGTTAATATAGTCCAAGTGACTCCAGTGGCTCAATCTTAAGTATATCAAGCGACGAGAATACTTTTTGTGCGCAAAAACAAACAAAAATAACGACTTTATTCCACTATTCATTTCCTTCTCTCTGGACCTCTAGTTGGTTCGCGTAGTGTTTTTGCGCAGCGCGTCTGTGTTACACATCACCATGTAGGCTCACTATTGGCCGACGCCGGTCATGTGTGTGTTGCGTGATGACGTGCAACACAGACGCGCAGCGCAAAAACACTACGAGGCCCAGAGAGAAGGAAATGAAAAGTGGAATAAAGTCGTTATTTTTGTTTGTTTTTGCGCACAAAAAGTATTCTCGTCGCATGATAAACTTAATGTAGTGCCACTGTAGTTACTTGGACTATTTTAACGATGTTTTAATAACTATTCTGGGCCGGTGAGTTTCGGTCACACTGGAAGCCTATGGAGGAGTCAAAATTCTGTCAGATTTCATCAAAAATATCTTAATTTGTGTTCCGAAGATGAACGAAAGACTTACATGGTTGGAACAACATGAGGGTGAGTAATTACTGACAGAATTTTCATTTTTGGGTGAACTAACCCTTTAACAGCTATGAATCTGAATGCACCAATAATAAAGCATGCAGATTATGTTTTAGTACATTTCCTAAAGTTATAAACAAAAACTAAACTGTAAATATAAGGCATCATACTGCATGGTATAAAGGTAAGAAGATATATGTGGACCATGTAATATTTAGACATATTCTATTTATATTATTATTATTTACTTAATTTAATTGGCCGTTTTTTTTTTTTTTTTTTTTTCTTAAAAATGAATCAAGTGAGTTTTGTATCACATAAGTAATGAAAGACAAATACTTTGCTGTGGCTTTTGTCAAACAAGTTTCTATAGACCTTAGATAATAGATGCAGATAACACTGTATTGTTAAGGGATTTGAATAGTCAACATTCATGGACAGAAGCTGTGGACAGATTGCAATCAATCATCATATTCTGGTGGAAGCTGTTGTCACTAGACTGTCATTCAAATCAAATGAACTGAAATTGATGACACTGTGGGTTTGTGCCTTTAGTAAAGCTCCCTGTTTCCACCAAGCTTGTAGACCACATGTTGACAAAGGTGACTGTAATGACTTGATGGAAAAGTGTTTGGTAACCACTTGCTGTCAGTATGAAGATCTGGTCAATTTAATATGAATCCACTGAACAGAGTAAAATTCAGTTGTATTTGAAAAATACTTTTGATTAAAATAATTGTGGTAGTGAAAACTATAATGCTAAAATCCATCAATCTATCTTTCCACACACACACACACACACACACACACACACACACACACACACACACACACTAACTGATACTTCCCCTCAATATTGTTTAATACAATTTTGTAACTAAATTAGATTATGCAGAATAAAATGTAAATTAATATAATGTATAAACCCTACTACACTGTAAAAAATTGAATTAAAAGAATGATCAATAAGTTATGACAACATGTTTTTACGTTGCTTTAACTCAAGTTACACAAGATTCAACTATTTTTAATTCAACAAAGTCAGTTTAATGTAATTTAAGTTGAAATGACTTAAACATACAAGTTGATTGTGCTTAAAATTTTAAGGCAGCAACTTTTTTTTTTTTTTTTTTACAGTGTATCAGAAAAATGTAAACCAAACAATCATCAAACAACATCCTATTTAACATTTTTGATGCAAGGCAACTTGTCCACTTTTGACAGATAGAGGTAAGGTTGAACTGCACCAACTGGCAAAAGGGTGCACCAACTGAAACCTAGAACTAAACAATAAGTGTGATATGGAAGTTGATCCCTCAGTACAACAACACGTGAGACTGTCCCATAGCCAAACACCAGTGTGATCAAGATGACTGTGACGGCTATAAAGCCTTTCTCTTCAGTTGATATGCTGCTTCTTTCCCTCCGTCTCCTGGCTTTGGCCTCTTCAAAACCCACAAAATCATGACAGAGCAAGAGGAACACACAACTAACAATGCTAGAACCAGTCCTATGTAAAACCATGTAGCCATTTTAGGGTAAGTATCCACAAAATACCATCCAAACATCAGAATTGTCAGCCAGAACAGTCCAACTAATGACACTTTCATTTTAGGGTTTCTTGTGTATTTTAGGTAGACCAGCGGATGGACCACAGCCAGGTATCGCTCCACACAGAAATAGGTTTGAAAGAGTGGTCGACCCACCAGGAATGTACTGCACAGGAAAATAGCAGTAAGAAGTAGAACTTTCTTACTAAGCAAAGTACCTAAAGTAAAGGTACAGAGGGAAATCCCACCAATGACCTCAGCAACAGACTGGTTCAAAATAACAAAGTCTGACCACGCAACACCTTTATTTCTCCTCACCAGCCACAGAATCCAGCAGTTCAGAGGCAGACAAATGATGACGTTCAGCAATATGGCAAAAGAAATGATACAATTTCCTGGATAGGAGTCCATGCACTGATAAAATGGACCAGAACAGTTCCTTCCAGATTGAAAGGTACAATTGGATAAAAAGTCCACAGTGCTGTTCACTGCCATATTCAGTCAGATTTTCCTTGAAAATGAAATAAGGGTAAAATGAGTCATATTTTGGTGAAGTTGTGTATCGTCTTGGAAATGGTCAGATTAGTCCAAATAAAGCCACAAAATGTTACTCTCATATTTCACATCTTGAAAAAGTAAAGGTTTAGATGCATTTTAGAAGCACCATATTACCACAGCACATGGTAAACAAACATTACTATCAATAGATAATAGTGAACAGTGCTTAAGATCATATCACAGATTTTTTTTTTACATTATTTTTAATATAATTATTATTTTACTGAATTCATTATTTTTTTATTACATTTGAACTAATTGAATATTTAATCACTTATGACTACAAATATTTTATCAAACTGGAAAAGTTCACCCACATACTCACGCACAAACAAAGATGTACAGACTGTAGAAATATTGTAAGGATTTAGTCTCTCTACTATAAGTTCTATTGTGACAGCCACTCCCACCAACACTGAAGCTCGTGTGAGGTTATTATAGCAGACAGTGTGATTTTAGTACTTATGAACTATATATCTAAAGTTTTCACACATCAAGTAGTCAAGTAGAACAAACATGACCAACATGAACCAAACATGCTCTTGGGCAGTTACGATTATACACACAGGCTGTTGTTTGAATACATATATCGGCATTCAAATTATTATTAAATCTTGCTGGTAGCAGCAACCAGCAATGCATACAAACAGTAGTAACTTTATAATAGCTATGTAAGTATAAGTGTATAATAACAACCGCCTCGCTCTACATTATCCCGCTTATTACATGGCTACCTACCAAATAAATCAATAATTTGACACAAAATATTGATTTAAAAACGGGGGGCTGAATAACATCACAGTGAAGATTCGCTATCCTTTGCCGTTGATCGGCCTTTAAGCTCTTGCAGGGGGTGACCATGTTTACGAAGTTGGACCTCTGCAATGCCTATCACCTAGTTCGGATTAGGGAGGGGGACGAATGGAAGACCACCTTTATCACCCCCGTGGGGCACTTTGAATATTTGGTCAGGGCTTTTGGGCTCTCTAACTCCCCAGCGGTCTTCCAGGCACTCGTCAATGACGTGCTCAGAGACATCATCGACCGGTTTGTATTTGTTTACCTCAACGACATCCTGATCTTTTCCCAGAACAAGCGTGACCATGTCCAGCACGTCAGGCGAGTGCTCCAATGACTGCTTGAGAATCGCTTATTCACCAGGGTGGAGAAGTGAGAGTTTCACACACGGTCGGTTCAGTTCCTGGGATTTATTCTTTCACCCGAGGGTATTCGAATGGATTCCGTCAAAGTAAAGGCGGTTGCTGATTGGCCCACCCCAGAGTCAGCCGCCGAGTGGTCCAGTAATAGGGTTTGTCAATTTTTACAGGCAAATCATTCAGAATTTTAGCCAGATCGCCCTTCCTTTGATTGAACTCACCTCCACTCAGAAAAGTTTCTGTTGGTTGCCGCAGGCTCAGGCTGCACTTACTAACCTAAAGAGTTGATTTGTTTCATCCTTGTCTTATCAGTTCATTGTGGAGGTGGAAGCATCGGAGGTGGGAGTGGGGGCAGTTTTGTCTCAGAGATCACCTTCGGAAGAAAGAATACATCCCTGCGCTTTTTTCTCATTGTTTAACCCCCTTGGAAAGGAATTACGACATCGGGAAAAGGGAGTTACTCTCTGTCAAGTTGGCACTGGAGGAGTGGCGCCACCGGTTAGAGGGCTCAGAGGTCCCTTTTATAGTTTGAAGTGAACATAAGAACTTAGAATACATCCATGCCGCTAAACATTCACAACAGGCTTGCTGGACACTGTTTTCTGATCATTTCAAATTTAACATCTCCTATCATCCAGGGTCCAAGAACGGTAAGCCCGACGCACTTTCAAAGATCTTTTAGGCTGAGGTGGGATCTACATTCTCGGTCTACCCCTGTCCAGTGGCAACACGATAGTCCTCACTGTGGTGGACAGGTTCTTGAAGGAGGCCCATGTTATTCTCCTCCCCAAATTGCCGACAGCAAAGGAGACAGCGACTGTTGGGGGGTACAGGGGAGACCCCTGATGTAGATCCCACTTCAGCCTCAAAGATCTTTGAAAGTTCGTCGGGCTTACCGTTCTTGGACCCTGAGCGATAGGAGTTTTGTTTGGAAACATGGATCAAGGAAGACATTTACATTTACTCATATCACTTGCACAAAAACACATTCAGTATTCCTCAAAATAAATAAAACAGTGAAATGCAAACTGATTTAACAAACCAGCAATAATTAAATATGTTAAATAACATATACTTTATGCATTTAATCTCACTTTATTAACCAACGTCTTTGCTGCTGACCTTTGATGATCCAATTTAACCATACGAATAAGCAAAAATGACTTAAGTTAAACATCACAGTTGTCATGCTGCGTACCAATTTGCCTATACTTGTTGTACTACGCCCTAAAAGTATGTAGGCTACTCTTCTGTGAAGACTAGACACACTTGGGACATACTATCATGTCATAAAATTATGTCTTTATAAATATGCTCTGTCGCATATTTACGTGCATCCTGTCACTGTAAACTAGCATGTCAATCATCTTGTCACAGTTAACATCCTCTACATTTAATTTAATTTAATTTCCTACCACATTGGAGTGAAAAGAAGCCAGACGTCGGTCTTTCATGCGGAGAACTCTCTTTATATTTTTGCATAATGACGCATTTAAAAGTTAATGGCCAAATGGATCTTCATAAAAGTTCACATATTTGTAGCAGATGAAATATAAAATGGATAACATTAAATATATATTTTTTCAGGTTAAATTTAGATTATTAGTCACTCAAACCCTTTTATCTAAACATCTCTACTTAATCGTCAGTCGAGCACATCTGCCATGTTTGTACTTTTTTAACACTTTTTATTCGTGTTTGTAGTTCTGAACCGAATCCTCCTCCAAAGCGCAATGGGTTGTGGGCAATATTAGCCGTTAGAGTGAGCACGGATCCACACTTCGAAAATCTACCGGAAACAGTAGACCATCTGGGAACTTTTGCCAAACTCTTTTCAATATACTATGCTTTGGTACACATTTATTCTAATCTCACACACTATTTAGGATGGATAGTATGACCATTGGCACGGAGGGCTAGAGTGTTGAACTTTCTTCCCCTGCATCCTATTATTCTACAGTCCAGAATGACAGCACAGCTGAAAGGTTTGTTTGAGCTATGCCCTATACGGCACAGGTGTGAATTTGCATTTACTTCAGCTTAGGGCTTATCCATTTTCCTTTTGGTGTGAAAGGGCCTTTACATTTGCCAAATACAGAACATTTTTGTTATTAAAAACAAACAAGCAAGCCCAGCCCAGGTTAGAAAAAAAAAACACTAAAGTAATGTAATGCATTACTTTCCACAAAAAGTATCTAAGTAACGCAATTAGTTACTTTTTTTGGAAGTAAGGCAATACTGTAACACATTACTTTCCCCAACACTGGTCATATACAGACCAGAGCAAATATAAGTGTAAAAATACTGATTCTTTTTCTATACATTTTGTTTACTCTTTATCTTTTAATTGTTCTACTACCAACACATGTCCCCTTCAGTTCAAGGTATTTTCTAACTGAAAATGTTTGATCATTTTCCCAAAAGATAAACACTGATGTCATAATGTAAAGAAGTTGTAACTTTAGATTACAATTAATTCAAATGAACTGAAACTGTGGGTGTTTTGCCTCCTATGTCTAGTAATTTCCATGCTTCCAAGCCTAGACCACATATTGACAAAAGTGACTGACACCTGGAATTTCACAAAACACCATTAAACAAACACAGTAAAGAGTGATACTTGTAAAGAGTAAACTTTACCAGTACTTTATTTGATACTTAATTTTAAAGTCCCCCTCTAGTCAATAATTGTATCCCTTATCAACTTTGATCACCAAAAGAGCTTATTTAAACTTTTTTTTTTTCTGTAAAAAATGTATTCATGCCTTTAAATAGTTTGAATGTTACTTTACACAGGTCGATGTATCAGAATGGTAATGCATTTTATGTAACGCTCTCTACAACATCGGACACATATTGGTAATTAATATGATTAGCCTTTTACTTGACTACGTTATCAAACAGCTAATAATGTGTTGCTAATGTTTCACATGTTTCCATTCGCCATCTCAGAGTCAGACAGCTGTCTTCTAAAAATCAGAATCCTTAGAGACGACTCAGAACGTCAGTGGAGAAAGGCATAGTAAATCATAACATCGACATATGCATCATATAGCCTACATAATTCACCCCCTATATTGCTAAATGTACCCGATTTGTCATATTACAGAAAAATATACTGGGATAACCGTGCCCGCCCGCACGTTGATGTGATTGGTTACAAGGTAGTCCGTGATGTAAGAAACACTTTGGTTCACTGGAATTTAAAGGAGAAAATACTCAGCGATGGTGTTTACTTGTATTTGCACATATGGTTTGTTTTTAAATCATATTAAAAAACCACCACATAAACAACATTAACAACTTGTTTTGGGGGTCTTTACATTTTACATACATAATCATGGTAATATCAACATTCAAACTTAGTGTATTTATAGATTTTTTAAATTGTGCATAACAATATAAACACTTTTTATATGTACATACACTCTTTTTATTACATAAACTATATTAAACAACTATATTAAACAACTGCATTAAACATTTTGATGCATGGCAACTTGCCCACTTTTAACAGGTAAAGGATCGAAGGTTGAACTGCAGCACTTGAGATTCATTTTGGAAATGGTCAGATAAGTGCAAATAAAGCATTTTGCTGTTAGCTTACTGTACATCCACCAGCTAGATTAGCCATGATCTCCACCAGAACTCACAACTCCTTTGCTTTCCCACCATGAACATCATCTCCCATTACATCGCCTGTGCCTGTAGCTACTCATTATTGTGCAATTGCTTTCAGGTGTGTGTTATTTAATGGATAATGTAGCCTACATCCAGACGGCTGCTATCTCATAATAAACACAGACAGGGTGATCAGGACCCCGACGTGAAACTTTGACGCTTAGTACTTAAGGCAACTTGCCACATAAGTAAATGATTAGACACGAAAAATGTATCCGAGTCGAAATATTTTATTAGCTCTTTAAACGCAAGCTTCCGTGGAGAGAGCAGTTGCTAGCAAGCGGCAACGGCAAGTTCAAACTAGACGGACATTTAAGAGAATACGCCGGTACATTCCCTACCACTTATTAGCCTACACAGCATTTCGCCATAAATAATTATAGGGATAAGAGATTTGAGATGAAACTGTTTTTAAATCTTACCTCTTTGTTATTTATAATCCAACAGTATACAAAATGGCAGCTGCGTTTATAAAACAAGAGAGAGCGAGTCCACGATACTGGATGACATAATTAAATAACTGTAGCCTACACAAAATATTGATTTGACTGAATTTTAATATTTTATTAGCTCACCAAACGCAAAACTTCCACGAAGAAAAAACGTTCCTAGTACGCATATAGCGCTGCTGACTTCAGTAACCCGGATGAGTCTGTGTTATCTGTTTTCAGCGGTTGTTATCAGGGAATAACTTACCACAAGGATGGCCAATCAGAATCAAGTATTCCACAGAGCTGTGTTATAATAACTTGTTAAAGGGTTAGTTCACCCAAAAATGAAAATTCTGTCAGTAATTACTCACCCTCATGTTGTTCCAACCCCGTAAGACCTTCGTTCATCTTCGGAACACAAATTAAGATATTTTTGATTAAATCTTAGAGTTGTCTAACTCCTCCATAGGCTTCTAAGGAACCGAAACTTGCTGGCCCAGAAAATGTATTAAAGACATCGTTAATATTGTCCAAGTGACTCCAGTGGCTCAATCTTAAGTTTATAAAGCGACGAGAATACTTTTTGTGCGCAAAAACAAACAAAAATAACGACTTTATTCCACTTTTCATTTCCTTCTCTCTGGGCCTCGGGTCTTTTTGCGTAGTGTTTAAACGTAGCGCGTCTGTGTTGCACGTCACCACGTATCACACATGACCAGCGTCGGCCAATAGTGAGCCTACGTGGTGACGTGCAACACAGACGCGCTGGGCAAAAACACTGCGTGAACCAACTAGAGGTCCAGAGAGAAGGAAATGAATAGTGGAATAAAGTCGTTATTTTTGTTTGTTTTTGCACACGAAAAGTATTCTCGTCGCTTTATAAACTTAAGATTGAGCCACTGGAGTCACTTGGACTATATTAACGATGTCTTTAATACATTTTCTGGGCCAGCAAGTTTCGGTTCCTTAGAAGCCTATGGAGGAGTGAGACAACTCTAAGATTTAATCAAAAATATCTTAATTTGTGTTCCGAAGATGAACGAAGGTCTTACGGGGTTGGAACAACATGAGGGTGAGTAATTACTGACAGAATTTTCATTTTTGGGTGAACTAACCCTTTAATGTTTGCCTAAATAAGCTCTGCGTTTTCACTCCCACATTGCAAAGTCTTGTTGTGCTACCACTGCTTTTCTGAGTGCCTTCTCTGGTATTCTGTGTTATGGTTCTGATCTTCTGCCTGTTTTCCTGGATTCCCTTGTTTGCCTGTGTCTTGTTTGATATTTGGATTATTTGCCCTGTGGTTTTGACCATTTGCCTGTTATGTGTATTACAACTGTGGGTTACCCTTAAAGCTTTATTTGGATCTTCTGACTGTGTTTCAGAGCAGTTTGGAACAATTGCGAGAACATATTGCAAGAATGTTGCATATTACATATCGCATATTAATTTTAAATAAACCATATTACCATGATACATAATAAACGCATTACTATTAGTTAATAATGGAGTAAAATAGTGCTTCAGATCATACAACATAAATCAATTATTTGTATAAATTAAGAATACGTATGCCTTTATGATAAATCACATAGAGCTGTGAAAATGTCAAAGCTCCAATTTTTCAAAGAGAAGAACGTCCGTACTCACACATAGCTGCGTGTGTGTGTGTGTGTGTGTGTGTGTGTGTGTGTGTGTGTGTGTGTGTGTGTGTGTTTGCAGCCTGTAGTAGTGCATTGTAAAGATTTAGTGCTATGTGTTGTGATTGCCACTCCCTCCTTCCACAATGAAGTTTATGTGGTGAATACAGGCAGTGTGTGATTTTAGTCAAGTCATGTCACCTTCATTTATTTACAATACAGATTGTTTCAAAGCAGTTTTACAGTGATAATAGGAAAAAGAGATTGTTTTGGCTGTACAGCAGCTCAAGATTTTTTTTTCCAGTTAAAGTAAGTTTTTGATTGATTCATTTCCATTGTAAAAATCATTAGTTGTTAACTTAGGGGCCGCTTACACAACACCAAAAACAGAAAACTTTGAACGCGTTCTGGTCGTTCATTTACACGACATCGTGAGTACACATTTTAAAAATTAAACATGCACTATTATATACTGACATATCTACAGTCAGCATACCTAATGCTTTCACACATAGCCAATATAAAAAATAAAATGTTCTTAGGCAAAACACATGGAGTTTGAATAGATAGACATATTTACATGCAGATAAAGTTTATAATTTTGATCACGCTGCTCTCAATGCTTGATTCTGATTGGTCAGTAGCTAGCTTTAAGATGAATGCAGAAAAAAGGGCAACTTGAGACAATATTTTATGTCCATGTATTTATTTATTTGGACACACCAGTTGTTGCAAGAAGGCAAATAAATTACTTTTTAATAAGATGATAATGTAACATAGCATTTCTTATAAAACGGTTAGTTCCAATCCTTGATTCTGATTGGTCAATAGCTGTGCTTTATTCACGATAAAACACGGCTATGACCGCTTCACCCAACGGTTCTATTTATCACTGCGCCCTTAGCAACACTCTTAGCAACCACAAGTATCTACTGGAGGCCAAACTTAAAACAAAGAAAGCACTGGAGCGACATTCTGCTATAGTGCTGAGCTCCAACTAAAGAGAACCGCGTTAAATATTACTACAGTGGAGCCGATTAAAATGAGACAAATATTTAATGCGTGCACAATAAACGGAGATGTTCAAATAAATTTAAATAAACAACAATAAAAAAAAGTATCTCTTGTTAGGCAGCATTTTAGCAACTAAATTAATAACATTAATAAAATAGATTAAAGACTATCAAAATATTATCTATCAAAATATGTGCCCTTGTGTTTTTATTTAGGCTATGTAAATATTTAGTTTAGTGCAGAGAGAAAATAACGGAATAAACACAAAAACAAACATTTTCTCATGCTGAGAGATAGATAAGCTATGCCTATTTGTGTGAGGAAATTTCACAAATATTGTGTTGTAAAAAATAAAAAGAATGAGACAAAGTTTGAGAACGGTTTGTTGTTTTTATTTGGGCTTTCATGCATATTACACATTGGAACGTTGTTGTTCACGGTCAGGGACTATTTTTTTTCAAGCGGAAGGAATGGTTTTATTGATTTAACTTAATGAAAGTTGCACTAATATATATATATATATATATATATATATATATATATATATATATATATATATTACTTTAATATTGTGTGGTAACTGTTTTATAAAAACAATAAGGTACTCGAGGCAAGTGCTGTATCGTGAATACACCGCTTCGCGTCGTGCCTAACAACGCCCTTCAGCCGTTACTTATTCACGATACAGCCTCTCGTACCTTATTGCTTACAAGAATCAACTAGAATAAACAAACTATTTGAGACAGATATATATATATATAAAAAAAAAAGAAACAATATTTATGTTTGAAACAAATTAAACAGATAATTATGGAGTATGTGTTAGATTTTAAGCATGTCTTCTTGTAAATTACTATACAAAATAACTATTCTACTCTGTAGGAGAACAACGGATACTACTACTTTAGAAAAATATTTTATAATATTTTGCTTCTAAACTATGTGACATTTATGCCCATTTAGACATTTAGTTTTAAAGACATATAGCCTATCGCAAACAAAACTCACATTTTTGCATTAAAAATCAGACAAATCAGATTTATCCATTTATGACATTTATGATCATCTCTGAAAATATTAAATATTTTTGATGCAAGGCAACCTGTCGATTTTTGACAGATAGAGGTAAGGTTGAACTGCAGCACTTGGCAAAAGGGTGCACCAACTTAAGCCTGTAACTAAACAATAAGTGTGATATGGAAGTTGATCCCTCAGTACAATAACACATGAGACTGTCCCATAGCCGAACACCAGTGTGATCAAGATGACTGTGACGGCTACAAAAGCCTTTCTCTTCAGTTGATATGCTGCTTCTTTCCCTCCGTCTCCTGGCTTTGGCCTCTTCAAAACCCACAAAATCATGAAAGAGCAAGAGGAACACACAACTAACATTGACAGATATAGTCCCATGCAAAACCATATAGGCATTTTAGGGTAAGTATCCAAAATTAACAGTCCAACCATCAGGATAATCAGCCAGACAAGCACAACTAACAGCAGTTTTATATTAGGGCTTTTTGTGTATTTAAGGTAGACCAGCGGATGGACCACAGCCAGGTATCGCTCCACACAGAAAACAGTTTGAAAGAGTGGTCGACCCACCAGGAATGTACTGCACAGGAAAATAGAGGTAAGAATAAGAGCTTTCTTATTAAGCAAAGCACCTATCACAAAAATAATGAGGGAAACCTCATTAATGACCTCAGCAACAGACTGGTTCAAAATGACAAAGTCTGAGGATGCAACATTGGCAGTTCTCCTCACCAGCCACAGAATCCAGCAGTTCACAGGCAACAAAAGGACAGTGTTCAACAGCAAACCGGTGGCACTGAGAATATTTCCTGAATAAGAGTCCATGCACTCATAAAATGGATCAGCAGAAAAGTTCGTTTTAGATGGGAAAGTGCAGTTGGATAAACAATCCATAGTGTTGTTCACTGCCATATTTTCTAGATGTTCCTTTGTTATCTGTCTGGAATGGTGTTAAATTAAATTAGTTCATAAGATTGTCAAATCAATTAATTACATTAATCCCATGTAGGCAATTAGGGGAATTTACAAAAGATTAAGACACAGTATATTTGACATCTTTATGATGATAAAGCATGCACCACAACAACATACTCCAAAAACTAACTGCTATAGAAATTGATCATAGACTTTTGAAATATCAAAGAGAAAAAAAAGCGTTCACATACTCACACATGCTGTGCAGCCTGTAGTGTGTTGTGTGAAGATTTGTAAATACTATATATATATGTAGCAGTTATAGCCACTCCTCTCATTCAGAGACCTGAGGAAATTAGAGAAGAAAATGGTGACTGGAAAAAAACTTGGAAAAACAAACAAACATGTAGTGTTGCAGCTGTGTGGAAATATATACAAAACTATAACCTGAATTCTGCTTGGCTCAACTAAATTTAAGCTCAAACATTTTTCTCCTACCAGAGATAAGTTAGGCATAATTGAGATAAGCCGCTGAATTATTAGAAAATAATGCACACCCGAGGTGGTAATGGATCCAATACACAAAACCTCAAAACATTGTTCAAATGATGTATTTCAAAACAGTTGTCAGGTTTTTGTCCTTAAAATGCTCGTTTGTGTTACTAATTTCTTATGCATCTAATCGCACGCCTCCATTGCTAATTTCAAAATGTAATTTTAGAGCTACAGTGGGGAGAACAAGTATTGATACACCGATTTAGCAGGTTTTCCCACTTGCAAAGCATGTACAAATGTCTGTAATTTTTATCATAGGTACTTCAACTGTGAGTGACGGAATCTAAAACAAAAATCCAGAAAATCACATTGTATGATTTTTAAGTAATTAATTAGCATTTTATTGCATGACATAAGTATTTGATACATCAGAAAAACAGAACTTAATATCTGGTACAGAAACCTTTGTTTGCAATTACGGAGATCATACGTTTCCTGTAGTTCTTGACCAGGTTTGCACACACTGCAGCAGGGATTTTGGCCCACTCCTCCATACAGACCTTCTCCAGATCCTTCAGGTTTCGGGGCTGTCGCTGGGCAATATGGACTTTCAGCTCCCTCCAAATATTTTCTATTGGGTTCAGGTCTGGAGACTGGCTAGGCCACTCCAGGACCTTGAAATGCTTCTTACAGAGCCACTCCTTGGTTGCCCTGGCTGTGTGTTTCGGGTCGTTGTCATGCTGGAAGACCCAGCCACGACCCATCTTCAATGCTCTTACTGAGGGAAGAAGGTTGTTGGCCAAGATCTCGTGATACATGGCCCCATCCATCCTCCCCTCAATACGGTGCAGTCGTCCTGTCCCCTTTGCAGAAAAGCATCCCCAAATAATGGTAAATGGACTGCATTTATATAGCGCTTTCACAGACCTATGGCTACCAAAGCGCTTTACATAGCCTCACATTCACCCATTCACTCACTCATTCATTCATTCATTCACACACCGACAGCCATGCAAGGCGCCATCCAGCTTGTCGGGAGCAGCTGGGGTTAGGTGTCTTGCTCATGGACACCTCGACACTTGGTCAGGGGGAACCAGGGAACCAACCTTTCGGTTTGTAGACAATCTACATGAACCACTGAGCCACTGCCGCCCCAAATAATGATGTTTCCACCGCCATGCTTCACGGTTGGGATGGTGTTCTTGGGGTTGTACTCATCCTTCTTCTTCCTCCAAACATGGCGAGTGGAGTTTAGACCAAAAAGTTCTATTTTTGTCTCATCAGACCACATGACCTTCTCCCATTCCTCCTCTGGATCATCCAGATGGTCATTGGCAAACTTCAGACGGGCCTGGACATGCGCTGGCTTGAGCAGGGGGAACCTTGCATGCGCTGCAGGATTTTTATCCATGACGGCGTAGTGTGTTACTAATGGTTTTCTTTGAGACTGTGGTCCCAGCTCTCTTCAGGTCATTGACCAGATCCTGCCATGTAGTTCTGGGCTGATCCCTCAACCTTCCTCATGATCATTGATGCCCCATGAGGTGAGATCTTGCATGGTGCCCCAGACCGAGGAGATTGACTGTCATCTTGATCTTCTTCCATTTTCTAATAATTGCGCCAACAGTTGTTGCCTTCTCACCAAGCTGCTTGCCTATTGTCCTGTAGCCCATCCCAGCCTTGTGCAGGTCTACAATTTTATCCCTGATGTCCTTCCACAGCTCTCTGGTCTTGGCCATTGTGGAGCACATACATTGCTGCAGATCTTTCATGGGCGTACAACACCACCGAAATAGTAAAAAAGGCTCAGAAGAGACTTCATTTCCTGAGAATACTTCGGCAAAATCAACTGCAACGGAAATTTCTGGTATCCTTTTACCGTAGTTACATAGAGAGTGTACTAACGTACTACATTTCGGTGTGGTTTGCCAGCTGCTCAGCCATCCAGAGGGTCATCAGAACAGCCCAGAAGATCATTGGCGACTCTACGCCATCACTAGAGGAATTATTCAACTTGCGTTGTCTGAGTAGAGCAGCTAACATTCTTAAGGATCCATCCCACCCTGGACATCATCTGTTTGTCCAGTTGCCCTCTGGTAGGCGCTTTAGATCTATTGCATCACGGACTAATAGATTTAAGAATAGCTTCTACCCCAGAGCTGTAAGAGAACTTAACAACACTGCAAAGAACTGAACTTTTGACTATACTTTGGTAAATCATGATTCAAGTATACAGATTATAATTACAGTTAAGGTCACTTTGTTTGTGACAACAATGTGTAATTACATGAATCTATCAAGTTTCTGTATTGTAGTGTGTTACATTTATGGTGTCTTAATTATTGTTTTTGTGTTGTTATGTGTGGATGCACCGTAGGGTTTGCTAATTAATTTCATTGTATTTTACATGCAATGACAATAAAAGGAATTTATTGAATTGAATTGATTGAGAGGTTGGAGTCTGTTTGATTGAGTGTGTGGACAGGTGTCTTTTATACAGGTAACGACTTCAAACAGGTACAGTTAATACAGGTAATGAGTGGAGAACAGGAGGGCTTCTTAAAGGAAAAACTAACAGGTCTGTGAGAGCCAGAATTCTAACTGGTTGGTAGGTGATCAAATACTTATGTCATGCAATAAAATGCTAATTAATTATTTAAAAATCCTACAATGTGATTTTCTGGATTTTTGTTTTAGATTCCGACTCTCACAGTTGAAGTGTACCTATCATAAACATTACAGACCTCTACATGCTTTGTAAGTAGGGAAACCTGAAAAATCGGCAGTGTATCAAATACTTGTTCTATCCACTGTAGTAATGGAGGCTTGAGCCACTGATAGCAGACTAATGCAGTTATCAGAGAGAGAGAGAGAGAGAGAGAGAGAGAGAGAGAGAGAGAGAGAGAGAGAGAGAGAGATTAGGCGTGTGAATTAGCCTACCTGAGTGTATCTCAGCAGTGTTCGGCAGCAGCGTCTCTAATAGTGAAACTGTACGTTTTTCCGCTTCAAGAACAGATCTGTTATTACCTGGCTAGTGAGAAATGTCATGTAGCTTGTAAGTTGCTAAATAATTTTACTGATAAAATCGTCAGAGCAGCACTGACAACACGTTTCTGTGCAAGTGTGTGTCCGTACTGTATGTGTGTGCATTGAAGTGGGAGAGAGAGCGGGAGAAAGAGAGTTCTGTACACTGTTAGACTTTTCTGTAATTTCTACAGTTATTTACTATAAATCAACCAGTATACTACTGTAAATTCTCTTTACAGTTCAGAACTGTAATTCCCTTTGCATCATGGGAATTTTCTGTGACGTAAAACACCAAATACAGTGATTTGCTGTATTTTTTTAAAATAAAGTATGCTACTGTATTTACCACAACGACATTTGACGCTATTTGGATCGTCGAGGTCCAGTCGTAAAAAGATTGTTTCATCCCCGTGAATATGGAAGAATAAGGAAGAACAGCAAACAAGCAAGGTAAATAATGTGTGTGTGTGTGTGTGTGTGTGTGTGTAAAGAATGTGTAAATAATGTGTGTGTGCCTTAAGCTTGCATTAAGACGAAGTTAGTTATAAATTAACGTTGGCCTCTAACTTAGTCTAACGTCGTTTTTACATTTCATTTACACACCATGTGTTTTTCTCATTTTTAAAATTTTGGTTCGACAGGATTTATTTTACGTTTTAGATTAGGAACTAGTGGAGTCGCACGTTTTGCCCGAGGCCAGAGCTCTGGAGACGGTTAACGTTTTCCTGTCAGCATTGGGGCTAAAAACTGAGGTAAAACTAACGTTTTATTTTTAAAATGGCTCTGTGAGTTTACTGAATTACCGTTTAAAATCAAGATTATTATTTTTAATATCTATAATAGCCTAGTTAACTTACATTAAGACAGAGTTATGGTTAATAAATTAACGTTGGCCTCTAAATTAGTTGAGAAATAGCATCTTTTTTTTTTTTTTTTTTAACACAGTGTCGTTTTTTTCTTTTTCTCATTTTTGACATTTGGGTCGACAGGGTGCTTTACGAATTAGTTTAGGAACTACAGTGCAGTCATAAATTTTGCCCGAGGCCAGAGCTCTCGTCTCGGACGGTTAACGTTTTCCTGTCAGCATTGGGGCTAAAAACTAAGGTAAAACTAACGTTTTATTATAAATAAGTCTCTGTGAGTTTATTGAATTACCGATTAAAAGCAAGTTTTTTTTATTTTTTATTTTTTTATCGAGCGAAGTTAAGATTATTACATTAAGACGACGTTAGGTTAACAGTGGCCACTATAGCTGCGAAAATAACGTCGTTTTTATATTTAAACACATGCCGTTTTTTTTCTTTTTCTCATTTTTTGACATTTGAATCGTATTTAGATTAGAAAGTAACGTTAGCTGTGGAGTCGCAAGTTTTGTCTGAAGAGGGAGCTTTTGTGTGATTTGTGTGCATTTATTGAATTATCGAATTAAACCAAAATAGTTTTTAACGAGCAAAGTTTACCGTACATTAACATGAAGTAAGCTAATGTGATATTCTCTGTATTTTCACCTTTCAAATTTTACATTTGGATTGATATGATTTATTTAACATTTCAGATAAGGAACCATCATCGCAGATTTTGCCAGAGGGAGGAGCTCAGGAGCTGAACGTAGGATCTGTGTGGAGACACTTTGCTAAGATTTTTCAGAAAAAGAATAAAGACCTGCTATAAAGCAAGGTAAAGAAAAAAAAAAAAGAAGGGATGGGGGATTATATGTAGCCCACTTTCAGAAACAAGAAAGAGAGCCATTAGAGTCCAAAATCCATTGATATAATAGTTCGGCATCAGAATTTCCAGTTACAAGACTTATAGCAATATGTTTAGCTGTAAAGTTTGTAGCCACGACACTGGCTGTTTGAAAACCTTCTATGCCAATGCAAAAAGTCATAGAAACTTGGCAAACAACAGATTTTCATGTGGCATAGAATATTGTCCTGGTAATTTCAGGACGTTTTCTGCATTAAAGTCCCACATGCACAGAAATCACCCACCTGCTGTCACTGTGTCACAGAGACAAGGCATGTATTAGCAGAGTGGTAACTGCAAATGCAGTATTCAAGGATGTGATTATGTGGCCGATAATGTTAAATTGTTGTGCATTCATTTAAGATTACACATACGGAATGGCAAAAAAGTCACTTGTCCTTTTGAGGGATGCTCAAAATATTTTAGAGTGAGGTCATCCTTTGCTACACACATATCTAGGAAACACAAGCAATCATTTGTAGCAGAGCCACAACCACAACAAGATACTGATGTCCAAGACATCCAAGTCCATGATGAGACTGTTTATCCATTTCTTGATAGTCATGGAACAAACCCAGATTTGAACCCTGCGACCTTTCTAAAGAATCTGGCATTGTTTTATTTAAAACTACAGTCCAAACTGCTTTTGCCAGCCACAACAGTACAGAACATTGTTGAGGAATTTCAGGAGGTCCATAGCAGTGGAATGAAGCAAGTACTTAAAAAAGTAGAGGAAAAACTGACAGGGCTAAACATAACAAAGGAAGAAATACAGGAAATAATTAGGGAACTTGAACAAGAGGATCTTTTAACTATTTACAATGAAGGTGTCTTGAGATCAGACAAAACCAGGAAAACATATTTCAAAGAACATTTTGATTATGTTGCACCTGCTCAGATTTACCTAGGAACAGATACCAATGGTAAGGAACGCTTTTGTCAGTATGTTCCTGTAAAGGATACACTTGCTACCTTGTTTAAGCAGTCAACTGTGAAAGACCAGTATGCACATTCTAAACTTCATGTGCACAGTGATATGGTTTTAACTGATGTTAATGATGGCAAAAACTTTAAGCAAAATGCCATTTTACAGGATTTATCATCTGTGTCAGTTATACTGTACTTGGATGCCTTTGAGGTGACAAACCCCCTAGGCTCTGGAAAAAAGAAACACAAAATCATGGCCATGTACATGACACTTGGGGAAATATTACCACATAATCGATCCACTGTTGACCCAGCACAACTTGTTTTGTTATGCAGGGAGCAGGATTTTAAATTTTTTGGTCAGGACAAGATATTTTCCCATCTTATTGCTGACCTAAAAGACTTGGAGGATTCAGGCTTTCAGCTGGAAGATGGGAGGTACCTTAAGGCATCACTGATTGCTATATGTGGCGATAATCTCGGTTCCCACTCTGTTGGTGGATTCACAGAAAATTTCAGCAGTAGCAAAAACTTTTGTAGGTACTGTTTGATTAACAGAGAAACATTTGCCAAATCGCCACTGGTTTTTGGCCCTCCACGAACACCTACAAATTATAACGACAGTGTACAACACCTGACCTCTGACCATGATTTAATAGATGGAATCAAATTTAATTCCTGTTTCAACTCACTTAAGTCTTTTCATGTCTGTAGCGGTCTTCCTCCATGTCTTGGACATGATGTTTTTGAGGGAGTAGTGGCAAATGATTTGGCCCTCTATATTGAACATTTGGTAAATTCTGAAAAACATTTCACCTATGACCAGATAAATCGGGCCATCTCACAGACAAAACTTTTGGGTAGTGACTCACACAACAAACCATGTGAGATTAAGGAAAATGCTAAAAAGCTCAGTGGTTCAGCCACACAGAATTGGTGTCTTTTACGATTATTACCAGTTTATGTTGGTAGATGGATCAAAAATCCTGTGGAAAGTGAGCTTTGGCAGTTGTGCCTTAAGCTAAAGGAAATAGCTGAATTCATCTGTGCTCCAAAAATTCACCAAAATGAAGTCGCATATCTGAAAGTTTTGCTCGAGGAATATGTATATTTACGGAACAGCATGTTCCCTGACCACCCTCTCAAACCAAAGCATCACTATTTGTTGCATTATCCTGACCTAATCCTTAAATTTGGGCCACTGATACGCTTGTGGACACTAAGGTTTGAAAGCAAACACACCTATTTCAAGGAGTGTGCCAGAAAGCTTCACAATTTTTTACACTTAAGTAAGACACTGGCAGAAAGACACCAGCTTCTTCAGTCATATCTAGGTTGTGGTCAGTTATTCCCACCTTCCATTCAGGTTGCTGGTGAAGCAAATGAAATTGATGAACAGACATACAATGGGGATATACAGATGCTGTTAAAGACAGTTGATATTGATAAAAACAAAACCTCTGAAGTTTCATCAGTAATTTACAAAGGGACCAAGTACACCAAAGGCCTTGTTGTTGTTTTAAAGCACACTGGTGACAACTTGGTCTTTGGGAAAATATCCCTCATACTTACTGATGAGAAACAGGTGCACTTTGTTGTTTTGGTACATCAATCTTTACTGTTAGTTGATCTTGGAATCTATCACCTATGCAATTCAGAAAATGAATATGCATATATTAATGCAGATAGGTTGCAAGATTATTATCCACTGCCAGTGTACAACATCTTGGACCTCCCTACTGTTTGCTTGCATCACTCAGTGTGTTCTTCATTCTAGGTATGGATGCTGAATGCATTCAGGAAATTCAGAGAGTGCTACCTGAATTAGACTATGAGAGATTGATGGGTCTCATTGAACACCTGTCATCAGCTGTTGGAGTCACAAATAAAGAAGACCTTGCCTTTATTGAGAAGGATGACTTCCAGCATCATTTAACACCAATACAGTGTCGTAAAGTCATCCAAGCCTTCAAAAAAAGAGGTGAGAAAATGCACATCAAAAGCAATGTAAAATATTAAAGATATTGTATGTGGCATCTTTCTAGATAAAGCTTGAGACACTAAACTTCAGCCCTGGGGATCCACCTCCCAGCATGTTTTAGATGTCTCCCAGTTCAACATTCTAAGAAGCAGATGAGCTGAATCGGGTGTCTTTATTAGTTGGACTAATCTAAAACATTCTGCGATGTGGGTCCCCAGGACTGGAGTTGAGAAACACTGGGTTAAACTACTGGATAAACGTAATCTCTAAATGACAGAAGAGAAAGGGGAAACAAATTGTTAGTTGTTTGGGCACAACAGCCTGAAAAATAACCATAGATGTTATTGTTTAAAAATATTGTTTAAAAAAGTAAAGCAGATTTGAGAATCACTAATAAAACAATTTTAAGTTATCTTATCTGTAAAATGTTCATACTGTAAATAAAATGTACTTGTAAATATCTGTTAATGTATTTCTTCTCTACTAGAACTGAATGGTAAAGCTGACACTGATGTCAACTGTGTGCAAAATGAAAAAACAGTGCCTTTTTCATCCTTGGACCCAAAGCCGACAGATGGACATTCCCAATTTACACCTCCTCATACACGACCCCACTCTAATGGATTATCTTTTACAAACACACAGAACTCATGGGTCAGCCAGTTTGAGATTCCTTGGGACAAGATGCCTGCTTCACTCTCACAGGGAATATTAAGAGGGCACAGGGCTAACCCTGCAGAGAGACGAGCAATGGTGAGAACTGTGGTGGCTGCCATGCAGAAACACTGTCCAAATCCCAACAGGGCTGCCTGCGTGGAGATAGCGAAACTGATTGTGTCAAAATATCCTTTGACCTTTGCAGACACAAATGCGGAAGGTGAACAGTTGGGGATAGGTTACTATTCTCTTGTTAATCAACTTAAAACAAGAGTTGAGCATGTTAACCGCAACAATGTAACTGATAGAATACGGAGAACAAGAACAACGACAGAACTTGGCAGTTGGCACTACCACCAAAACAGTACGGTGCAAAGTAGACAGGTATGGCTGCACAAATTGGCAGCCAAAAAGTCTCCCAGAAGGAGAGTCAGTTGACTCCTTAGAAGACAGAAGAAAAAATATGGTCACCATATTTCAGTCTGCTGGCCCCAGAGTTGTGGACAATCCAGATATTGACAATTCAATGAGACTGACATACATCTATCAGCGTCACATGATAAACAGTTGCCCTCCCCCTAGTACAAATGAAATTGAAGAACAGTGGCCTTTCCTCTTTACAAAAAGAGGACTCTGTGCCCATTTCAAAACTCTCACAGATATTGATATCTGTGATCGAGTAGGACAGGCTCTTCACACCAAGGGGAAGAGGATCATAGATTTCTTCCAAAGACAGACTCAGAACAGAGACATTCAGTGTCTTCTCCGGGACATTGAAAGCGACACCGCGACCATGCAGCATAGCCGGACCAGCATAGCAACAGTGCTTCTTTTGATGAAGCACTTCCTTGAAAAAGAGGATTCCATCTTCATTTTGGCTGATGTAAGTGGGCAATAGTATTGTGAATTACATGAAATGTTATTTTAAGCTGCATTTTAAACATGTAGTAATAATAGGTATTTTTGTGTTTTAAAGACAACTGCAACAAAGGCATCCATCGAGAAAGACTTGAGCCTTCCAGCCACACCAAGACTCATAATGCTTGGTAAGAGAAGATTTTGAGGAATGTTAGTGTACTTCATCTGGTGTTTGCCTTTTAAAGCTTGTAATATATATATATATATATATTTTTTTTTTTAGGGAACACATTTCTCTCTTCCACAAAGTGGATGGTAAGCATTGAGGGAAAGGTGGCCTATGTTTTGGATGAGCACCTGGGATTTGCAGATGCCTTATCTGTATTCTTCAGCTGCTTCTACGTTTTCAACATTGAATACCAGGAGAATGCCTGTGCAACACTGGAACTCATACAACGGTAAGTACCTCTTTGATTCTCCACATATTGTTTTGTTCTGTTAATTCAAAGTTAAAAATGTTTAGTTGTCTGTTTAAATAAATCACAAAATTATATAGTTTTTCACTTCCTTGTTGCTGTAACTAGCCATGTACTATTATATTTCATCTGCCAAAATAATCCAAAAAATTGTGTTTGACCAGGGCTGCTTAAATTCTAGAAGATAAAATTATCTTGTGGAATTTGAGCAGTCCTGGTCAAACACAATTTTTGGATTGTTTTGGCAGATAAATATATGAAAACACTTTTGAATAATGGTCCGTCATTTTACGTAACTATGCAGGATTAATAACTAATATGGAAACAAGATTTTCTAAGCAGTAAGTAATAGTAAATGAAGGACTGATATATTTTTTATTAGGTAATAAATAATTACTGAATGTGATTTGCCTCATTAAGAACTAATAATTATGACAATTTTATGAATTTTTTTTATTAAATCTGAGACATAATCACTTGTCTTTTTTTACATTGAATATGAAAGTGTGAAAGTGGTTTTGTCTCAGACACAGGTTAATGTTGTGATTAGTAATTAATTTAGTAGAAAAGTATTTCATAAAAATATAATAATTATTAGTTCTTAATGAGGCCAATCTCATTCAGTAATTATTGATTATCTAATAAAAAATATCTCAGTCCTACATTTACGATTACGTACTGATTAGTTATTCTTTTTTCCATGTTAGTTATAGTTAGTAGCTGTAGTGATACTGTAGAACTACTCATTTGTCCTGCTTTACTTCCTGCATAGTTACCTAGAAAAGGCACAGTTCACTCAATAAAAATAAAAATTCTGTCATTTACTAGCCTTCAAGTTGTTCTAAACCTGTATCAATTTATTTGTTCTGCTGAATGCAAAATAATATATTTTTAATAATGTTTTTAACCAAACAGTTTTGAGGCACCATTCACTTCAATAGAAGAGGGAAAAAGGTGAATTGTGCCCCAAAACAAAATAAATGATGACAGAAATGTATCCTAAAACTTTCCTTTTAACAAAGGACCATTATCCTAAAGTGTTACCAAAAACATTTAAAGCAAAGAAATCTAAAATGCCTTTTTCCACTCATAGCTTAAGAAATACAGCACACAGACTCAAAACATATTTAAGCCTGTTTTTAAGATTCTTTTGTATTTCAATTGTATAGTAAAATTCACTTTTCTTAAAATTGTATTGATATTATTTAAGAATTTTATTGTATTTAAATATATTGTGATGTTTTTTTTCTTACATACATTTTCTCTTGCTTAAAGATTTTTTGTGAGGATAAACCCAGAGGAGGGAACAAAATGCACCGCCAAAACCGGAGTGAGTCGGAAGACAGGAGAAGTTGTCAAGAGGAAGGCAACAGTAATCAATAACAGAGTGTCATCCTTCCTTCGCCACCTAATGGAGTTCGAGTGGAAAAACTTGGACTAGGTGAGATGCTTCTTAATAGGGAATGTACCGTAAACAAGACACTTTTCATTTTGAGGATACTAATGCAGTATACTTTTAATTAATCCTGCAATAAAGGTTACAATGTTGTTTTTGATGAAATTGTTTTGAGGTGTTTCAGTAATATGATAATTTTGGAGGATGTAGTTTGTTCTGCTACTATTATGTACTGACAGTTCTCTTTTTTTTTATTTTTTTTTTTACTCCATATCAATTCTGTTAAGCTAATTAATAGAATCGCCTCTCAGTAATATGCAATCAGGTTCAGCATCACTACAAAGTACCTTCTTCAAAATATTCATAGCGTTCATTCCGTTCAATCACCATCTCCCTAAAAGAGTTTCAACAAAAACTAAACATTTCATTTCACATCTTTATGAAGGCATTGCAGGACTGGATTAAACAGCATTTGTTTAGCTAGGTGTACCTCAAAGTGTTAACCAAGTGTATAAAATACTGTTTTACCATATGATGAAATGTAATGGGCTTCATTTTTAGGATTTTTTATTCAATTCCATCTGTGTAAATGTTTGTGTATACTCAAAATGTATGACTAACTTTATGTCATTCTTTCCTAGAGGGACTTCTGACAGATGCCATGCCATAATGGAGCGTATTCCTGGTTGTGTCAAGTCATCAAATGTGCCAGGTTTATTGAGAAACTTGAGTACTTGTTTACTTTCAGAATTCATTGGCTTTAGACATTTACTGTTATTTCTAATGTAATTTCCTATGAATTTTAATACTTAAATGCACTTTGTTAATTCAATACTATGTTATTTTGTCAATTCTTAAATGTATTGCTTTGTTAATGGGTTTATGTTATGTGTTATGTGCAGCGTCCAGATACTTTGTTATAAAACTATTTTCTGCAGTGTTTTTAAAATAAGTTACATTGAATGCACTCTAATTGCTTTTATACATGTAAATTCATGCTCTATTTTGTATATTGTATATTTATATTAAGTTATTTATATGTATATGTATATAAGTTATTCTGAAAATAATATATGAATTGAGTTTTAAAGTGAACTTTTTTCTCACATTTACATGTTCAAGTTTAATTTGCAATGTTTTAAATAAAGAATTTCATATTTTGTAATATTTGTGTCTCTTTGGACTAAATGTCAGGACTTGTGTAGGATAAAAATTATAAAAGTGTAATTTTAATTTAGTAAGAATTAATTATTGATTAGGATTAGTGTACTGTTAACCAAGTTGTTTTTTACAGTAATGGTACTGTACAATCAATTACATGATTACAGTAACACACTGTAAAACTGTAAAACTAAAATGCGGTTCAGTACTGTAAATCTCAAATACAGTAACTTACTGGCAACAGTGTTGCCAGTAAGTTACTGTAAAAAACCCTTGAAAAGTCTAACAGTGTACATAAAACGTAATTTTGTGGCAAAAATAAAACATGGAAATAATTTGCCGTTTTTATCCTATTGTTTACTATATTTATTTGCTTGGTCAGTGTCTTTGTGGGTTTTGATTCTTTTGGTGTTGTAGGCTGTAAAGACCTTTGAAATAACTGAAATCATTTGGCAAAATGTGATATGGACATGCAAGACCTGCTGGACCTACTTTAGCCGTTTCTGTGAAAAAAATATGCACGCGTTAGAATGTTCGTCAACCAATCAGATTCAAGCATTCAACAGCACCGTAATATTAGAACATGATAAAGAATAAAGGCTTTTTTGAAAGTTTTGAGTTGTTTGAAAAGGTTTATTATTTGTAAATTGAGCATGACAGGGCTCATAATGTAAAGTAACACCATTTCTGTTTGCCTTACAATGCAACTCTCAAAGGTTGCTTACTATACATCAGAAGCATGACATTAAGTTAAATGTAAGCTGTTGCTTGCAAATCCTTCAGTGCTCTAGACAGTTTTTCGTAACAGATGTTGATGTATGAAGTAGCGACATTTGCCATCACATTAAAGGCGAGAAGTATTCAAATGATATGACAGTTTCTCTCTGCCATCTGTGCTCTACAAAATAATATCAATGTTCTCTATGATATATCATTAATTATGATTAAAGATATACAAATAAATATCCAAAACTGCTATCAAGTATCATCATCCTCATCATCATCTCTACAAACATTTAGATTCAAAAGTTTTCAAATAAATGTTTATGCACAAACTTTGGATTACTTAATAAATAAATAAATAATAATTCGTAACATTGAAACAAGTGTTTTCTGTCAAGCTAATTTGAAACGTCCAATGATAAAGAAGGTTGACGAAGAAGGTTAAAATAATGTTTTAGTTTATTTAAACAAAGATAACTAACTAGATAACTAAGGCAGGCAAAACAGAAAAAAAACTTGGTTTGAATTGAATATTTACAATTATACATTATCACTGCTTTTGAGATGTTTTGTTGGAGGTACAAAGGAAACAAAATTGTGATATGAAAACAAAACTCACAACCCCAGATCATAAGGGAAAAACACTATGAAATAAGTTAACAGGTCTCATCTTTAAAACACAAATTCACAAAATAATTAAAAAAGGCTTTTGCTTTTTACTTTAAAAAGTTAGGCTACATTTCTTTTTTGTCTACATGAATCTCCCTTTAAATTAATATTGTTCATGTTTTTTTAATACATGATGGCAGTTTGTCGTACTTGGACAAATACAACAAAGGTTGTATTGCACTACTTGGTCTCAGAAACCACATGCTAATGCCTCCTAACAAACAAAAAGTGTCATAAGGAATGTTTTTCTTGATCACTGCAATTACCAACACTGAGAAATAGGACACAAACAACTGAGCTAGAATGCTTGTCATGACCCTGAAAGCCCTCTTTTTCTTATTGTGCATTCTTTCCGTCTCTTTATTACCAGGACTTGGTTTCAACAGAGCCTTCAGCAGTCCCAGACTACAGGCAGTGATGCACAAGAGACAGACTGTGAGAAAGATACTGTAGACTTGCATTGGTATTTGCGGAAAACTGAAAATGGCATATGCGCCGAAAGACCAGGTCACCAGCCAGGCCATTGCAACACAAATGCATCGGAGTCTCAGAGTGCTGAACTTGAGGAAAACCACAGGATAGACGACAGCAACGAGGCGCTCCAGACAAATCAAGCTGTTCATTAAGGGCCGTCCAATCAGGTATTTCCCAAGCATGAACACAGCTGCGTACATAGTCCAAGAAATGTCATAAACAAGTGAAATAATACACATGAAAAAGCCAAAGAATGAAATAATTTCCATTAGAGACAAGGCAACTGTAAAGACGTCAGAAGCTGGAATGGCCTTCCCTTTAGTCAAATCTTTTATGCTCATGGAAAGGATCCAGATATGTAAAGGCACAAAGAACATTAAGTCTAAAACTAAAGAGCCCATCGATATTACAATCCCTAGGTAGACGTGAAGACATTCATAGACCTGGAGCGTTTGGTTGACAGAAATAGTGGTGTTCATGTTTGCCTCCAAACTGATTTAGCTGGCGTCTAAAAGGAGACATAATGTGAAGCTTAAAAAAAGCAATTTCCAAATTTTCACATTTGTTTTTAAGATCAAAACAGTAAGACTGAAAAACAGGATTTACAATAATGATGATTAATTAGTTTTCACCTTCACATGGCTGACATAGAGTAAACACAGTACAATAGCACTTCAAAAGTGGCCAACTCACCTGGCGTTGAGATGAAATATCTGGCGTTCCTCACACTGGCAAGGTTTGTGTCAACCTGGCCAACTATGTTTCTGAGGCAACTATGAGATCTGAGACCGTTTTATGAACTGAACATATTCAAATGCTACTTGCACAACTGAACGCCCACTATGCTATTATATTCAGTTTAGAGATTTCAGAGGGATTGCTAAGTGATCAACCTCTTATCAATCATGTTTTGGACTTCTTCTAAGACCTCATTAGTCTTGTGATAATGATATTGTCTTCTGGGATAACATTTCAGTCAAAGCAACTAAAAAAAAAACTAGTTGAGCCTACTTGAAAAAATAAGGCAACCTATCACACTCAACTTTTTAATTGAACTACTTCACTCCAGTTGAGCCAACTTAAAAACGTTTGTTTATCTGAGTAACACGTAGTCTGAACTTAACTTTGAATTTGAATATTATTGTCAAGGCAACTGTGTTTACCGTTTAGCAACGCAGCTACAATCCTTGTTTTTCATCTTTCATGTTTGATTTTCAAAGATAACTTCATGACATGAACATTGTTTGCCTCTTAAAGTCCCCCTGTGGTGAAAATCCAGCTTTTAATGTTGTTTATATGTCTATGTGGTGTTTTTAATAATTATGCTTATAAGACAAACCATGTGCAAATTCATGTCAACACCATTGCTGAGTGTTTTCTCCTTAAAGCTGAAGTGAACCAAAGACAGTCTCAAAAACATGGTTTGAAATCGCTGGTGTTTCTGACGTCACAAACTACCTTGTAACCAATCAGGTCAACAAGTGATCATCAACGAGTGGATCTCTGATGTGGTGTAAGTGAGTGGAGACGGAGGCTAATTTACATATTCATAGAACATAGAATTTTTTTTTTTTTTTTTTTTAGTTATCACATCATTTTTTCTAGCTGCAATGCATGCTGGAAACAAGCACAATGACTTAACTGTCAAACGTTGGATTCAAAATGAACGGTTTGTGTCACCACTTACCATTATGACCTGCTCCGTGGTAAGAGAACTATGTCTCAGACAGACCGGTAGTCACAATTAATCACAGTCTTCCTGTTATCAATAACATGCTGGGTGTAAATTGAAGGCCCACAGTGTCACCCGTCCTGTGACATCTGCTGTTTTCTGGAAGAAGCACATTTCTTTATTTTCCTGCTAAAAAAAAGTATTAAATGCAATAAAAAAGATTTTTTTTAAACTTATGCTTTCATTTTTCTAACTATCATTCCTTAAGGGGCCTTTACACAACACAGTTTTCAACTAAATACGGGAAACTTTGTGTTAACTACAAAAACACGAATCTGTGTGAACGGATCTGTGTGAACGGGGATCGTTTTGACAACGATGTCATATGTACATGAAAAACGCAAAGGAAAAATGTTTTTAGTACATCATAAACATTTACCCTTAGTTACTCAACTATCCCGTCTTGATTTCCAGCTAAAGTATCTAAACATCCTTAAAACAAGATCAATTTACATGAAAGTCAAAACTTTTGTGTTTAAAGTGTTACTTTTTCGTCTGATTTATGTGTTCTAAATGTATTGTTTGTTATTATCCATTTTTGCAGTGTATTTGTGTATGACAAATGTAAATTACATTTATGAAAATTATAGTCAATAAAAACTTGACTAAAAACCAAACTACCTCCATGTTGTCCATTTAAAACCATTTTTGCATTAGGTGGTGATTTTACTATGGTTGAATACCGAAATATGGCTTTGTAGAAATATGTATTATATACATGGCTTAGTGAGGTGGAATCTTTTACCAATCCATAAATTTTGTTGCAAAAGGAACTATGCAAATAGTAAACATAGTCTGTCTATGTAAAGTATTCATAATGGATGGAGCCATCTTGATGCATAGTAAAATAATAGTTTTAAAACAACACTCTGAAAATGTATATGATCAGCAAGTCATGGCAATTTATGTTTTAACATAATGTTTGATGTTTTAACATATGAAGAGTTCAGATGCAAAAGCCTCTAAGTGCCATCTGAAATTTTCTTCTAGAATGATCATTTTGATCAAGCTCAATGAATTGTCATTTAAGTGAAATTACTGAACTTAAATATACGAGCTTGATCAAAATGATCATTCTAGAAGAAAAATTCAGATGGCACTTAGAGGCTTTTGCATCTGAACTCTTCATATGTACATAAGTAACATATCAAAATAATTCAAGCGATTTCAACTTTTGAAAATTTCAACTGCACTGAAAAAAATGATTCGTTGAATTTAATTTTAAAAAAATGTATCGTAAGTGGTTGCACATAATTGATTTTAGCTACATTTAAACAAATACATTAAGTTGAACTTAATCAATTTTAGTTCAATGTAATGCATTTGTTTAAATGTAGCTAAAATCAATTGTGTGCAACCACTTACAATAAAAAATGATTAAATTCAACGAATAATTTTTTTCAGTGTAAGATATTTAAGTCAGTGTAATATAATTTAAGTTAAAATGACTTGTATAACCAAGTTGAATGTACTTACAATTTAAGGCAGCAACTTAAGACATTTTGTGAACTTGAATATTGTTGAAATCTAAAGAGTGACACACTCTGTGTGTACGTTCTTGTTGTGCAGGCAGACAGGCAAATTATTTATACACTGATGAGCCAAAACATTATGACCAGTCACAGGTGAAGCGAATATTGTTGATCATCTCCTATCTATACGTTTACACGTGGCCGGCTATTTTCATAAACAGGCATTTCACCCTCTCCGTTTTAAAAAATAACATTGTGCACACCTGTCAGTTTTCAGAAAAGTGTTCGTTTACACAAACCCGTGTAAATATGCCGGCAAGAGCATGCCAAACCTGTAGGTGGCAGTGTAACGAGAAGCTCAAGTCCACGTCAGCCAATCAGAATCCCGAAAATAGCAACAACAGCAACGAATCACTTCCTTTCTTCTTTAACATAGGTCGCACTTTTGACGCAGGTGCCAGTCCTGTCGCATACTGTGACGTCGGCTGCCTAAATCTCCACTCTGGCCGGAGTTTTTAGAAAGAATTGTTTTCAGAGGCGAATTCTCCGTTGGGTGTAAATGAAGGGCACAAACGAAGGGAAATGTCTCCGTTTTTCAAAATAACCATGTATGTGTAAACGGGGCCCCAGACAACATATTAAGGTCTGGGTATATTAGATGGTAATCAGCTCTCATTATCAACGTGTTGGTTGCAGGAGAAATGGGCAGGAATAAAGATCTGAGCGACTCTGACAAGGGCCAAATTGATTGCCATTTTCACTGTGGCAGTGGACCAATCAGAGTGTCTTTGCAGACCAATCAGAGTGTCCACCATCCAAAGCGCCTACAATGGGCATGCAAGCGTTGGAACTGGACTTTGGAGCGGATGAAGGTCGCCTGGTCCGATTAATCTCGTCTTCTTGTACATCACATAGACAGCCGTGTACATGTGCGCTGTTTACCTGGGGAAGTGACAGCACCAGAATCCCTGTAGGACGACGACAAGCCGGTGGAGGGAGTGTGATGATCTGCTCAATGTTCTGCTGGGAAACCCTGGGTCCGGCCGTTCATGTGGACGCAAATTTGACCCGTGCCACCTATCTAAAGATTGTTTCAGACCCGCTACATCCCTTTATGACAATGGTGTTCCCTGGTGGAAGTGGCTCTTTCAGCAGGATAAAGCACCTGACACACGGCACACATTGTTCAGGAATGGTTTGAGGAACATGATGAGGAGTTCAAGGTGTTGCTCGGCCTCCAAACTCTCCAGATCTCAATCCAACTGAGCATCTGTGAGATGTGCTGGACCAACAAGTTCAATCCATGCAAGTCCTTCACCTTGC